>NW_009646934.1:2377170-2397814 GCF_000708025.1 Charadrius vociferus | reverse complement strand
CCCTCGCCCGTGAGCCCGTGAGGAGAGCACAACAAAGCCGGGGACGGGGCCGCACGGCGGGCGGACAGACGGCCGCCTTGCCTGGCCCGGCCTGCCCCCGGGGGAGCCCGTCCGCCCGCCCGCCCCGCCGGGCAGCAGGAGCCCGCCGCTGTTTCCCGCCCCGCCTCAGGCTCTGCTGAAGGGGGAAACGCGTGGAGGTGGCGCTGAGGCTCGGGGGCCTCCTCGGGAGAGCTGAGGGGTGGCGGTGAATTGCCGTAGCGGGAGAGGAGGGATGAGGGGGAGGAAGGTGGTGGGGACGTTGTGGGGGGCGTTGGGACAGGAGAATCAAAGGTACAAACGGGACATGACCATGCGGGTGGGAATTCGAAACCAGGCTGGAACGTGGGTAGCCACACTGGGGCAGTGTGTCTGAACCAGGGCAGGATTTCCATGGGTAGGGTGTGACAGACTGGCCATGGAAACTGGTAAACTTTGGACCGATTCACTGCTTATCTGTGCTTTGTAGAGATCAGCAGGCCAGTCCTGTGAACGCTGTTCTCAGAATAATAAAAGAATAAAATGGAATGCGTTGCGTCCACGCCGTGTGGCCTAGTCTCACTGCCATCCCGGAGGAAAGGCAACTCCCGGAGCGTTCCCAGCGCGGCAGCACTCACGGTGAGGAGAGCTGGAGGCTGGGAAGAGCTGCCAGGAAGGCTACGGAGGATGCCACGGCGAAGTTTACCTTTGAAGACTGAGCTGATTAAACCACGCACCTATTCTTACTAACAACCTTGTTAATATTCAGTATGCTCTGCCCACATCTCATTTGGTCGTGTCACTGCACTGGCTTCTTCCTGTTGAGGCAACCTGTGAAGTATTATATCATGTGGGTAGTCATAGATGAGGATCCAGCCTGTAGATCAGGGGTCAAACACGGGATGAAGAGACGACCTGTACTTCACAGAGTTTATAATTCAGCTTCTACACAGCCCAGGAGGTTTACTGTCTGAAGTTACGTACACAGAAGCATGTTTATATAAGCATGTTTAGAGTGGTCCCATCTTGACAGAGCTGGGGGTTTGGGTATCGTTAAAATCCAATCTGGGGCGAGGAACTCATTTTTTTCCCACTGGAGGCCTTGGAAGAGGGATGTTGTTCTCAAAGCTTTCCTCCCTTAAAATGAGAGCCCTCCCCACAGAGGGTATGGGCGGGCTCACATCTCCTGCCTCCCAATATGTGCTTCCAGGTGGATGTTTCCAATGCCCCCTGCTGCGGTGGCACTGCCCTTCCAATGTCACTTCACCTGGGAGCGGAGGAGTGCTGGGACCAGGACCTGGGACCTCTTCCTGGCACAGGACTGTGGTCATTGCCTATGCAATTCCCTGTTTCACACCCAACTAGCAGGCATCGGAACGGAGCCTTTCTTCCCAGCACAGCCAGAGCATGGGAGAAAATGCCAATTTCATTGTTTGCCCACTATTCCAAGCAAACAGAATTTGAAACCAGTCAATGCTCAACTTTGTTTACTACAAAACACAGACACAATATATTTACTGATTTTATGGCATATATGCTGCACTGAAACAGTTAAAAAGTTACTTTATAATAGTTACATAAATTCACACACACCTCAAAGACATTCCAGGTGTCCTGATTCCTGCATAAAAAAAAAAAAAAAAGGAAGAAAAATCAGCCTTCATAATTGAAGGTCATACTATTAAAGTTTCAATCTGTTGCAAATTCGCATACCCAGGTCATTATCCTTTTCTAAACCCAACTATATAAAGCAAATGGCTGATGGTTTGCAAATATTGCAACATTACCTGGCCACTGCTGAACGGAAAAGAAAAACAAAATATAAAGCCACTTTTCACATGCTTATGTTTCTAGATTTTTCCTAACATGTTATGATTATTTGTTTTTGGGGCCTTGCAGCACACTCTGAACCCAACATTCAATAATTCTGATATAGTTTGACAAAAGTATTTAATGTTATGTTAAACATAGTACTCTTGCTACATGATCTTTTTCTAATGGATAACTAGTGTGTCAGACATTAATTGTGATGCCAATATTTAAAAAGAAAACTATTGGGATTAGGTATAGTATTTCATTCCTCAGTAGGTATATGAAGATTTTAATGCTTTCATTAAAAGTTTTTAAAGGTCATGAAGTGTAATTAGTTTCATATTGCTTTTCAGAAAGCAACTTGCTGAACTATAAATTTTTCTGAGATTTTTGGACAGGCTGCTCACCTTTCAGTGAAAATACTGTGATATATTGCAAGTGTTAGAGCATTAATTGACAGTTTGTGCATTTGAGTCACTGTATAAAATGGACTGGCTGCAAGATTGCTGCTACTGCTGTGCATTTTTTTAAAATATGTGCAATATTTGATTGTATTTATTTATTTTTAAATACACCTACGTGACTTGAGCTTTTTTACTAATACATCCAGAATGCATCAGTGGCACATAAGAGAGTCCTATACAGTAGGTATGTTTTCAGTAGGGTGAGAGAAGAGGGTCTT
This sequence comes from Charadrius vociferus, assembly GCF_000708025.1. Classification (NCBI taxonomy): domain Eukaryota; kingdom Metazoa; phylum Chordata; class Aves; order Charadriiformes; family Charadriidae; genus Charadrius; species Charadrius vociferus. Next base: position 2,395,305 of record NW_009646934.1, on the reverse strand, counting down.
TAGCTCTCATTAACATCTGCAGGCATGGTACGTGCCTCATTTAGGTCAGGACTATGTTGTCTCTTGACTAACATCTGTAGAAATGACCTAGATCAGGTTGCACTTGGATAGACAAACGCACCAGATGCAAACTGCTTGCTTCTTCCCTTCTGGCCCTGTGTAAGCATTACAAGGACTGCACCTCGGATGTGCCACAGATGTTTCTGTCCCATCGCACCTCCCAATTCTGTAGGGCAATCAGGACTTTTATTCTCTGTTCCCCTTCACTGAGTGGAGTTGCCAAGCAGAATTTAAGAGGAGCGGCTCACTGAGGGATCTGTGGGAGATCTGCAGTAAGCAGAGGTCAGGAAGCCTTGCAAGGTGCCAAGAACTGCAGGGAATGTAGGAGACCAAAGATACTGATAGTACCTGATGATTGAAAGTGCTGCTTTTCCAGCAAAAGAATTCCACATGAATGTTATGATCCACTGTTCCTTGTGCCAGTGCTATCCCAAGTTCTCAAAATACTCTCAGATTAATGGAGCAGATATCTCGCTCTACCTGCTTTAGGTTTTAGAAGCCAACAATTTACAGTAAGTTTTGTCTTTATGCAGTTCCATTTCAAGGGTGAGAAGAGGTTTCATGCTTTATAGTGCTGATCTTGTGAGGTAAGCAAGCAAATATCATCATTAACTGCTGACAAGTGATCCGTGTTTCACTCTAGGCTGATATCATTGAGCAACAAATCCTTTTAAGATGAGGTAGCTAGCTCGGATCCGGAGGGAAGGGAGTGCCTTGCATCACCCTGCAGCTCACTTCTTGGATGACAGCCTCACTGCTGGACTCAGGAGGCAGTCCTGTCCAGTCTTCTTCAGCCAGAAGTTAGCAACTGAGGCACAGTCGCAAGGGCTGGAAGTAATGTATAGAAAGGGGTAAGCTCAGGCATCTTTAGGACACCAACTGGGTTGTAGAGGAGTCCATAAGGACAAAATAATTTAATAGTTGGTATCATATAAGTGAAACTTAGAAGAAGTATTTAGAAATACAAAGAGTTTTGTTCTATGGCTGCACAAAAAAGAGCTTTGATTTCTTGAATTTCCCAAGAGGAAGAAAAGGAAGGCTTTACATTCACAGGCATTTCTCAAGGATTTAGTGGTTTTGGACACTGAGAAATATGAACAAATGTCTTTAACAAAATAGTGTTCATTATCAGAAGAGGATAGTTGTAATTAGTTTTTTGGAGGTGAGATACTCTTTAAATGGGACAGTACACTGGAAACTCATTCCTCAGCATGTGGTATGTGTTCAAAGCAAATCAATGTGTAAGAATTACATTCCATTTCCTTCTGTATAGAGGTTTAATCACACCACATTCCTTCAGTAGTAATGAGAGCTGGCTGGTGTTATATCACATTCTTCCCCAGCTCCTGTGATGATATCAAGAAAGCAAGAGAGTCCTGCCCCTATTGTTAAGCTTTTGTGAGTAAATTAAAAAGTTGAAACTGTTTTCCTGAGACAATTCTTTTTTTAAATAAAGATATTTAAAGTTATCTGGATTGTATTTTTTTCTACTAGTATTCCTTTACTAAATTTCCCGGAGCTCATCGTGGTTGAATTATAGACACCCCTGGAGATCATAGAGTTACAGACACAGTTGATCAGAAGAGAATTACACCTCCATGTCCTTTTTCTCTATGGTGTGTTCCCGTTGTTTGTGCAACTGTTAATGCTAAATGCCTATTTTTGCCACTTAATGGTCTAGTTCTGAGAATAAAAGTATTACAGCAGTATACACGTAGACAACCCCATTAAGATTTAAATTTATTAGGTCCAATTTCATCTGAAAAGAAATAAATTTTGAATATTTACACAAGTCTTTTCTCTTTCTTATCACATCAATATTTTTCTTCTTTTTTTTTTTTGGTAAAGCTTTTTTAATGTTGGCCAAAAAAAAAAAAAAGAAATTGTAAAGAATGACAAACATTTATGCCACCAGTGTTCCCTGCCTCTTTCTTAATTTGCCTGATTAACTCATTCCCTTTCAAAGCATTCCTATTTATCACTTTGCAAAACATTTTAAAGAAGCCTTAGTTTGTTAGCCTGCCGTGTACTTTTCACTAGCATGTGTACTGTCTGTCCCAAGCCAATTTCTACCAGTAACAGCAAGGGTTTTCAAAACAAGGACCTTCTCTTACCGTGGTAACACAGTGCCTAATAACAAGTAGGCCTTATCCAAGTTGATGTCCCAACACACTACTCAGTAAAATCTAGTCATTAGACTAGATTAGCAGCCTTCACCTGCTCCAGCAACATCTTTGCTTGCAATGGGCATCGTTCTTCTTGTCTGCCTCTTCGGCACAGGTTTTTCTTCTAATCCTTCTCTAATCCATTCATAACTTCTTACTGTAGAAAAGTACTTCCTAAATTCATTGCAGGTCCATCACATTTTTGTCCTGTTCCTGAATGGAATTCTGTCCCCCGTGAGGCTTTCTGTTCGCTTCCCTGCCCCTCTTTCTACAAAAGGATCAAACCCTACCGAAGTCATGTACAAAGCGCTCCTGCATTTCAGGAAGAAAGATGAGGAATAGATAGTTTCACTTTGTACAAGACTCCTTATTTCCCTTTGCAGATTGTGAAAAATATCAGACTGGCTCATTGTTAGCGCTGCTGGTGAACTGAACAAACTGCAGTAAAGTATTCAGATGCACATGCTTAAATATCTGGTTTAACTCTGGTGCTGTCACTACTCAGAGACAAAGGGAGTTAACCCAGCAATGGAAGACATACCTATCAGAGTTATATGATGAAGAAACAAGTCTAGACAGGGGCTCTGGTTCTCACTAGGACTCCCTTTGGCATGCAGAGACAATGTTTATGCAAGAGGTCAAGATTCAATCCATTTCTCAAGCTGGAGCTTGAGATGAAGCTTTTCAAGAGAAGAAACTAGGAAGGAAATCTCCACCCATGTGCTGGTTACTGAAAAAGGGGACAGAAGCTTGGAGCAGCAGACACCATAGCCCTCTGAGACAGGATGTGTCTTGGGGAAATGATGTGTCTCTGAAGGGAAATGACTGCAGCTGTGGCTACAAAAAAATGCATGAGCTCCCATATCACAGGATTTTCCAGTGGTTAGTCACTAAGATAACTTCTAAGTCCATCCATCCAGAACAGATTAGTAACTGATGCACAGATATTCCATGCTGTTCTTTAGCCATGTTATTTCCTCATCATGTCCTGCAGGACAGCACTATCCTAATGCGACTTTATGAGAAGAAGAAGAAGCAGAAAAAATAAAAAAGGCAGGTTTTAAAGAGTCAGGCATTGAACACAGTAAGTAGATGCATTGCATTGCATTTTATTACTAGCCAGAGGCGAAAATTCACTTTCTGAATGGGATAACTCTATCATGAGAAACCATGTGCTGGTGCTTGGGCAAATGGCTGGATTACACCTGTGTTCCAGCCCCGTTGCCCAGCTCACATCAACACTGTTCTCTGCTGTTGGATGTACAGTGTCTCACAAGCCATGTCCCAATGGCAGGCTTTGCATCACATTTCTAACAGCCCAGGAAAAAGGGCAGGGCCTAACTTCAGTCTCTAAGCACAGTGAAGTATCTTAGGCCTAAAAAGTTTTCCCTGATGACTGGCTTTGTCAAGTGCTTTGAGAGCTACATGTGAAGTGTTCTAACTGAGATTACTAAGGTTTCCTGAAGAACCACATGTTCCCTCATGCAACTGCTCTTCAGGACCTTCTCATGTTGCTTTGTCAAAGAAGCGACTGTAGAATCTCATCCTTAGATTTATTTGGCTGATATAAATAGGTTCATAAAAGACCGTACAGAATAAGACAGTTAGAAACAGTCTCCTCTGAGTGACATGTATCAAGAATTTACTTTACTACTGTACTACAACATCTGTCTCCGGATATCGTCTAATTCAACTTGACATTGTGTATTTGTCCCAGCGGTATGCAGCTTAGACAAATGAAGTGTCATTAGGAAGACTGTCAGCCCAAACAAGTATTTAAGAGTTGACATACAGCACTGTTTTCAGCCAAGCCATATTATTTAGCCACTAAAGTAATACCAAACCTTCTCTAATCTTTCCTATCCCCCATGGCCCCGCATCAATTTGAAATAACAATTCTGTTGTCTGCAAAAGATGAGCTGTAAAATCTCCTATATTGTAAGTCCCTCTGAGCGTTGATTATGCTGTTACTGAGAGGAGAGTGCCACTGACAGCGATGCCAAAAGCTTACTCAGTCCTGCTGCTGTAAATTCACCCCTTGGACACTGTTGAACAAGAGTGATATATTGGAGGTAGCTGCCACCTGAAATCAATCTCTTGCTCTGCCTAGTGAACATCCTGCTTGGGCCACAGCCACTACCTAGTGCTTTGGAAGAAGCAAAAAATGTTCTGTGATGCACCTTCCATCCATGAGCAAAGGAAAGCAGAGATGCTTTCCCGACCCCCCAAAAAATCCTGGAACATTACCTGATAAGCCTTAATACTTTGGCATAATTAGCTTGTTCTTATTGTCCTTTGTTACTTATGTAGATAGTCAGGGATTAAAACCCCATGATTCTAGCTTTACAGAATTCCGCACATCAGGGGTTGAGATGAGGTTTTCAATTTATCTCATTCCAACCTGTTGCAAGCACCGTGGCTATTAGAGACAAATACCAATATAGATGGGCAACAAGGCTGGCAACAGGATCCTCTGCACAGCTAATGCTGGCAGAGAAAGAAAGCCCTCTTGGGGCAGCGTAAACACTTAGAACAGCCCTCATCTGGTAGTTCTGATTTTCTATGTTTCTTCAAGAAAGAGGAAGTTTTTCTATGTGCCTTATACAAGTTACTTCCAAAGATTTCCATTCAAGAGACATGATTAATTCCAGGAGATTTATCAAATTATAACACTGTGGTGTACTTCTACAGGTAGTTGAATCTGCAAGGCTGAAAACCTAACAAAGCCTTAACCCCACAAGATTATGGTTTTCTGCCACGGGGAAGCAACCACTAAGATTCAGAATGAGCCGTCCTAAAATGTGCATACCGCGTATACTCACACAGTGTTATGAATTACTGAAAAGAACGCAGGCCAACTGGCTTTGAAAGCACTCTGTTTTGTCTTACATTAACAATTCTGTAGACATTTGTAAACATGTTACCTGAAAACTAGAACTATAAATAAGATCAATCATGACACAAAAGCACTTGTAGGTTCAACAAACACAACACTCCCTCTTTTTTTTAAATCCAATTCCTAACACTTTCTGAACTGCAGAAATACTGAGCCCATCCCACAATCCGTACTAGCTTTTTTTGTGCTTTCTTTAAACAGTCCCCCACAAGTCCACTGTGAAATCGATTTGAGAGTTACCTCTAAAATTATTTCATCCTAAAAATTATAAAGCAAGATCGCATGCCAGAGAAGAACAGCACAGACATTTAAGTAGGTTAGTGGGTCTAGTGAAGTGCTAAAAGTAACCTAAAGCAAAATCTGTCACCATGTGTCTTGAATCATTCTTTTATTCCACTCTTGAAAACCTTTAAAATAAAACTGGAGGAAAGGTGGTTTTTCTTTTTTTCTTTTCTGTTTGGGAGTAGAATTCGGGGCAATGTGTCTAATTAGGCACTATGTCTAATAAAAGATGTGCGGGCTCAGTTCTGCAATCAGATGTAATCATCCCACAAGCAGATGCCTCTAGCCCCTACGTGCATGTGTATTCACTCACTCACTGCAAAATTCAGGGGGTTTTGAGCAAATGTCATTTCTCATTTGTTCTGCAAAGTGCCTTGCAGTTTGGTTGCTACAAATTTAACAAACTTCTGGATTATTTTGCTAGAAGGACATTATGTTTCAATTTGAGTCCAATACGCTGTTGGTTGGCTGTGAGGAAGTAAGCTTTCTGTTTAGTTAAAATGTTTTTTGGGGGTTGTTTTTTTTTGTTATGTTATTCCTGGTGAGGTTTTTTTGTTTGTTTGTAACTATGGCACAGTGAATTCTGTTGACAGCTGCAAATCCGCTGTGCAATACAGCAGATCAAATTTTGTATTTTGCAGCAGTGTAAGATATCTGCGTATGCTATTGGTTATACTGAAAAGTTTTTAAAGGTAGTCTGGACAAAAGCTGGTCACAGGAGTGGGCTAATCTTCTAATTTTTCTCAAGTAATTTCTAGGATTATTTGCTATTAAAATTGGTTTTATTAGAAATTATTAGATCCCCATTGTCAGTTTCCCTCAATCACCTCTGTTTTTCCTTTCTGACTTAATTTAAATCTTGCCCAGTTGTTACCATTCCTCCTCTACTTACATTTTCCTTTTCTAATCCATGTCTGGCCACAGACTGCAGGTGTTGATACACACTTAAGTACAGACAGGGTAATAGCTTCAGTTTTAGGAACTATATATATCTCTATAAAATAATCTTTCTACACAGAAGAAAGATTCCCGCTTAATTTGAGGCAAATTTTGCAAAGCAGTTCTTCAGAAATGGAATGTGGATGCCCTGTCTGTCCCACCTCCCCGCCTTTATTTTCCTATATTGGTAATGTTCTCTCTATTGTAAGTTATATGGACTGCAGCAATGTTTTTTTTTTAGCCATTAGGGGAAAGGAAATGACATATGGAGAGAATTCAAGTCCCTCCTCATTCCTAGAGAGTCTGTCCAGAAAGTTAGTATGCTGAGCTCCGTCCAAGTGTCGTTTCCTGCTCAGAATTGGGAAGGGGAGCTGAGGGTGGGAGGAGAGATGGATACGTAACATTAAATTGCTGCTTCTGATTAACAGCAACATTCTGCAAATGATTTCACAGTGTTGCTTTGAACAGAATTGAACCTCTACAGCCCAAATATGTGTAGCAATCCACTGATGAAAGAGCTATTTTTACATCTGTTTCATATAGTGGGTAAAAATGAAGTGATTTGGATGATGGAAATGTGCCTTGGAGATTATTCAAGATTTTCTGATAACTTTGTACATCCAGTCTTCCACATGCCCACAGAGCACAGTTACATACTCCTAGTATTATAACTATTTTACTACGGTGAACCTATATGCAAAGCTGTTACAGATAACAAATTAAGCAGCTTTCCACTTTTTATATATATATATGTGTCTCTATATCTATCTGTCTCTAAAAATCACACCTTCATAAGATGACCCCGTAATTTCATTTCACATTGCAATACAAATTGAGAAAGGTATGAAATAAAGTAGAACCCTGCCTCATTATACTGCCTTTTTTATTGAGCTCATAGGTGTAATTCAACCTCTTCTGCAGTGAAATCAGTGCCATTGACTTTGGTTTTAGTATGTCAGTCAACTGAAACTCCCTTCCTGATGTATGATTTATACATAACTTCTGGATTTGGCCCATTGTTATATTTAAACGATTAGCACATTTTAATGTGGTCAAGCAAGTTCTGCTTAGTAAGAATTATCAGGATTTTCCCCCCACCCTGCTTTAATTTCTCTCTCTTCATCCCTTTAAATCCCAACTTCACTTCCCTCCCACTAATGCCACTCCCTAGAGCAGTGGGTGAACTGCAACCTGGAAACAGGCCACAGCTCTTCCACGAAATCTTCTGGCTTCTGCGGAAGAGCGTCCATTTCCTGGAGCCAGTCTGAGACAGACAGTGCTCTGCAGTCAGCAACAGGACTGGAATCCAGTGACCCTTATTCCATATGAAATGCTATGAAACTCACGGCAAATCAAGTCTCAGCCATCTACATGCCTAGTTTCTGCCTGACTCATATCAGTGCCATGCTAAGAATCAATAAGAAGGGATTGTTTTCCAAACACAATGAACGACTTTGCACACTCGTAGTTTGAGTGTTCTTGGGAATGTTGTTTGGTTTTTTTCTCTGAAATTTGCAGCTGGGTTAGGTACACCCCTCCCAACATTAGGAGGGATCACCTAATTCCCTCTTAGAGTTCTCTACTACCACGTTCCCCTCAAGGTGAGTCAAGCTTAAGTTTTTAACTCCAGCCAAAGGGTTAATGTATTAGGTTTTAAGTGAGAGTGCCAATGTTTTCCTCTCTAGGCCAAATATCACTAGTCACAATTAACCTTCATTAATTACTTCTGTTTTGAATAACAATACTTTCCCCCCAAATTTTACACACTCCCAAAATTTAGACCTGTGCCTAAACGTGATGTTGTACCTTATTCCAAAAGGGATTCAATCCTGCTGGGATAATCCTATATACAGCAAAAAGATAATGGTGACCAGAGGTGCCATGAGTTAACTCGAAGAATGGACATCAGGATTCCCAGACTCCAGGTCAATTCTCCCAGCTACTTCTTGGATGTCTGTGGATAACTTTCTTGTATTGCAGTTTACTCTGCTGCAAAATAGATTTAGAAGCAGAAGAGATCTGTGAAATATTGTTGGCTAGTGAATTCCTTTTCCTGTAAACTTACAGCTGTTCTTTTTTGCTGATATACCACTGTGTAATTCTGTGCAATTTAAATCATTCTGTATAGAGTGGCAGGAAGCAGTTTCACTTAAGAGAATACTTCAGTCTAAATTACAGGGAAATAAAGAATAGATTTCTCCTAATTTAACCATTTCTAGCTTTTTTCACAGTTTAAACTGCTCTTCCTGTAGCAGAAAGTGAACTTCCACTTTCTTGAAGAAGCATAGAAAATCAGAACTACTCTGCTCCTCTTTCAGAGCCCAGCATCTTTGGAAACAGCAAGTGGAAGCAATCATGCACGCAGCATCTGCTAGCATCAGAATTTCAGAGGTGGTTACGTTTGCTGGGATCTTAGACTGAAATCTTGCCATCGCTCCACAGATAAAATAGCATTAGCAACAACTGCATTCCAAGGCAGTTGATGTCAGCAGGGGTCTGTTATTGTTGCTCTCAGCACAGAGGAGTTGGCAGACTGACACATAGGCCACCAGATATTTATTCCAGCCCTTATCCTGAATTAGGCATTTGCCAAATAAAGAAGGCTGGCTCTTAAATCTGGCTGGGCAACACATGCAAAAAAAACCCCAACCAACAAACCAAGAACCAGGAGCAATAACAATTCTCCTCACCCTTTCTGCTCCTACTACTTTTTTAAGCTAGATACACAGCCTAATGGGTGACTGTGATCCTAACCTCAGAAATAGTTTGCATTTTCTTAGAATAAGGAGTGACTCACCCCAGTCACTTATTCATAATCGCTGTAGATTGTTGCTTGTGGAAATACGTGCTGCCAAGAACAGGGCTCATTGGTGGATAGGCTGAACACATTTTTCTTGGATTAAAACAAAGTCTCAGTCCCCAGAAAGTTAATTATTAAGTCATTGAGGTGTCAGGCACTTAGAGAAGAATTTGCAGTGTTCTATTAACAACTCAGTATATTAGATAATTCTGAAACAAGAACTTCAGGGGGAAAAAAAAAGTAGAGACAACACTATTCAATAAGTGTTCTGCGTTCTCGTCCCCTTTTCCATATACAGAGATAGAAAAGTCAAATTAACTGCATGTATACTAAAAAGCAGAGAGTTGTGTTTTTAAGTAACAGTACCCTGATGTACCATATTTAACCTGGTTAAGCATCAGGAATTAGCACGTGAATGTTTTCTGTAACTACAAGAGGTGCCCCAATGGATTTTATGTCAGTATTTTCTTAATAGGAAAATAATGTACATCGTACCCGAGTGGTCCAGGCAGGATGAAACTCCGCAACAACCTCTTAGAAGCAAACGAGACGGCTCGGTTGCCTGTAGCACCCTCTACCGGAAGATACGATATTTTACAGGGTTAGAAATCTAAAGTTACTCTGAATTGTGTTTCACAAGTCATTGCCCTTATAAACCTACAAAGAAAGTATACGGAAGCAATATCATTTGCGTAAGCTGACTTTTCATATCTGCTTTTGTATAGGTTAATTCTTTCAGTTCTCTACAGACAGTTACACAGAAAATAATAATTTTAACACTGATGTTTTCAGGTGAAAGTTGGAGGTTTGACAACAAAGCAAACGACACACACAGCTTCACTGCAGATGCATAAAAGCCCTATTTGGTTGGTTTTACCCCCACTGAACATTAAGGGCTTCCGCATCACAAGGCAGATGGTTCTTTGCACGGGTACCGCTAAGATATTACAGGAATGAAGTGCCGAGGGGGTTGCAGTATCTATGGTGTTAGACTTAGGTTCTGCTCCTCAGCCTGGCACTGCCTACGCTTTCTTCTGCAGGTGCTGGGTGCCACCTGCAGCCTCTCCCACCAGTACAGAAGGCAGGCAGGGCTGGGAACATCCCACAGCCACAGTTCTATCTCACCCTTTGTGTGGCAGCACAGGCGCAGACAGAAGGTTAGTAACACTGACATCAGCTTCTCAAGCAGAAGACGCAATAGCATTTGGTCTGATTGTTCTTAAAGACTACTACAGTAAAGCTTATTACTTGCTGCAGCTTTGTTTCAGGTAAAGAAAAATAAAACAGTTAAAGTGTGAAGTCATCATAATTAGTTCAGGATATTGCGATTTTTGCAAGACTATCTTTTGTGACAGGTGAAGTCTGCAAGCCCCTGTTGATACACCAGTGACAGGAATGCAAGTGTCATGAACCCACGTTCCAAGCTGGATAGAGGCACTCATATGGCTTAAAGAGCGCAGCAGAAGCATGCTTAGGCTAGTGAGTTCACAAGTGATTGCCCTGCAGGAAGCATTCTAGCTACTAACCATAAGAAGAGAGACAAATGTGCAGACAAGTTATCTGCTACCTTTTGTAACATCCTCACCATCCAGCATGACACAAGATCCAAGCAAGTGGCTTGCACAGAGAGGTCAATTATCAGCCTCCAGTCAGAGAGGTTAGTTTTTGCGAGCAAATGTGAAATAGATAGTAGTAGACTTGCACCACAATAATAGAAGTGCAAGTGGCATCTTCCTCATCAGCAATAACTCATTTAAGTCTTAGGTAGCTGCACATGAGAATAGGAATCTTGGTTAAGAAAGAGAATCCCTTTAAAATCAGGTCTTCTTAGTGAAGAATTCAGAGATACTTACACCCAAATGCACTTTTAAACAGACTTGAAAGGACACAACAAGCAAATTAATGTAAAAGACCAAACCAAATTCTTTTATCAGGTTCACTTAGAATACAAGGTGGGGGTTTATTGTTGTTTTGGGTTAGATTTTTTACACCCCACCCCTAAAGAGGGGAGCAGAGCCTATGAAGAACTCTGGGAGAATTGCTTACACATTAGATTTCTTTCCCCTACCTTCTATTAATAACTGAAGAGATACCCAAGATATGCTATGTTTCAAATACAAGTCATGTTTATGAGAAATCTAGCCTTGAAAAACTGACCTCTCCTGCACCATCACAAGAGCTAGAGAAGCTCAGAGGGCTGAGTCAATATAGTTATTCAGACACACGGACTCCTGAGAGGTTCCAGTTAATGAATTAGCTCAATCCAGGTTTTTCCAAAAAGCTGGAAGACAGATCTTCCTCTGTCTGCTACCCTCCCCCCACAATCCCACCCTGCAGAAGCACCTTTAAAGACAGAGTAGGTTACTGTAAGTAACAGCTTAGAAGCAGAAGAGCAATAGATTCCAAGATGAGGCCTTTATTTTTGGTCTTTAAGTCAGGCAACTGCTTCAAAGCATTTCCTATGCTCTATGCAAAGGCTGCCTGAACATATTTACAATTGGTTAACTGCTATACTTACACCTCCTCCACACTAATTGCTCACAGTTAATTAGTGCTACCACAATCTTTAAATATTTCTCCAAAAAGATAGAAATCTGATTAGTTCTACCCCATTCATAACTGAGCTAAACTCAGCAGCAGCAATTCATTTGTTCTGCTGTAATAAAAGGGTGCTCTATGCAGAAGTCAAAGCTCAGAGTGACCAAGCAGTTTCAAAACCATCTTCAGAATTGAATCTCTCATGATTTAGGCCTGCCTTCTTGCCATTATAAATTTTAATTAAATATACTTACCCTATCAGTCACCTTTTAAGAGAACAATTGACACAGTTCAATGTTATGTTGATGTCACTTTATTGAACTTTAAACATAAATCCTCTTTAAAAGCCTACTCTGTATTGATTACAGCAATAGGTTACATAGAATGTAGTATGTTATGAAGAGGTTATGCACAGCAGTGGCTCATGCTTTGTGAGAAGCCTGTATTGCCCACTTGCATTCTTATGCCTGACAGGGACAGCAAGACCCAGAAAGAGAACAAGTATTTACAGGTATCTCAGAAAGAATGAAGTTTACAGTTAGAAATTCACATAATATGTACAGTTTTGAACTGTTCAAGTATGTTTCAGTTGGACAAAGTGCTACAGGTCACATAAAAAAACACAGTAAAAACCAAGAGGAACTATTAAGACAAAGACGTGGCAGTCATTTGTGTGCCGAACAACTTCCAGGTGGTTGCAGTATGTGCAAGACCTAGAAGTTGAAAGTATCTGGAGTATTGCCCTGAATTTGGAAAGTGTAGCTGGCAGCAGTAGATTCTGGTACAACATTTTGGTCTTCCTCCTCCTAGAAGAGAAAGAAGAGTTTTGAAAGAGCAGTAGCATTTTAACTTGGTAGTCAGTGCTAGAATAGAAAATAAAAGTGGAAAAAATCATCCTGCAGCCACTTACTTCTGCTGAGAAATATTTCTCTATCAGGGTGGATGAGGCTTTGTACACTTGTTCATTTTCATGTGACTGAAGAGCTTCAATTTTGTCTAGACCTCCACACTCCTCAATCAGGAGGCAAAGTTTTTCAGTCTCATTAATCTTCTCAGCAGTCTGCAAGAGACAAGCATGGGATAACCTCAGGAAAGTTGTATGTCACCAACTACTGGAGAACTATTAGCAACACCTTGGACAATGACCACATACTGCATCCACATACCAAGAAGATATTAGAAATAGCATCCAGAATAACTAGCACAGTTTTACTGTCCTTAGCTGAGAGGAGATTCAGCAGAGGCTCAACAACACCAGCCTGAACGAGATACACAATCTGTTCAGTTGTTCCACCGCTTGTGTAGTTAGTCACAGCCCACACAGCTTCCTTTTGAGATTTGAAATCCCCCTATGAAAGTAAAAAGCAGGGTATTTAAACACAGACAGTAGTAGTAATAGCAAATGCCTCAACAGAATAAATATAGTTTTTGTTTACCTTCCTCAGAATACCAATGAGATAAGGTACAAGACCATGGTCTACAACTCGCTGAATCTGGTCTTGTCGTCCAGCAGTGATGTTGGACATTGTCCATGCTGCTTCTTTCTGAATGTTGCTCTTATGATGAGAAAGGAGACTTGGAAAGACAGATAGTGCTCCTGAGTCAATAACAATCTGCGTCTGCTCATCAGTACCAGTAACAATATTTCCTATGGCTCTTAGTGAAGGAGTCTGAAACAAATATGAAATAGTACTTAGGAAAATGGGTATTGTCTAATCTGTATTTGAACAAATACAGACATACTTGATGCCCCTCCGCTCTAGCTTTCCCGGTTAACAGCATATGCTATGCACTGATGAGTTTTAAGCTCCTCATTAACATTACATATGCAGACATTAACATGCTAAGACTGCACACTTTCCAAGGCCAATCTGCAAACAGCTACCCACAGCAGAGCTTAGGACAAACCATCTCTTAAATGCTAATGTAGTTTTATTATACTATATTATAGTGTATATAGAGCCTTCTTTAAACACGGTCCCTAGAATAAGTATTTGCAATAGTAGTTTAGAGTTAAAAGTAAGCTTTAAAGGACTGTTGTGCTGGCCTGTGTGTTAAATCCAACAATTTAACAAGAAGCTTGATAGTCTTAAACAGCAATAGTCTATGCCTCATGTGGGGCAAGAGGGAAGCTCAAGTCTTACCAGTGCAAAACCTGCAACAATCATCAGATTTACATGGACACTATTCTAAACACAGTTTTATTCATGACTCAAATCAAGCAACAGAAGTCTGCATGTCTGATAGCTTACCATTATTGGCAGTTCACTACATCCCAGGAGTTTCACAAGTTGTGGCACCAGTCCCGTTTTCACTACAACTTCTATCCTGTCATTGGAACCATCTGTTAGATAGGAAAGTGCCCAGCATGTGTCTGCTAACACCTCATGATCATCATGATGCAAGAGCCGAACAAGAGTTGGAAGAATCTGCTCAATAGCTTCTATGGGTGGCGCAGGATTCTTATTACGACACAGGTTTGAGAGGGTCCAAGTAACATTGCGTAAATATCCAGACTGGAAGAATTGAAATAAATGGGTAGCAACTGTTTAGTTACTTGAGCTCTTTTGCTCACTTACTAGTAATTGTAACTTGAATCATACCACACACTTACAGCCAGAGAAGAGAGATCAGGAACAGCTAGTAGACTCAGCAGAGGCGTTATTGCACCAAATTTAATAACCAGATCTCTATAGGTAGAACCATCCCCTAAGAAAATAAGAAAAATAGCCAGGTGAAAACCAGAATAGAAGGATGTGTGTAAATAGAATTATTATGTGTTAAAAGATGAATTCTTCTACCGCTTAATGGCTGGAGAGAAAGAAATGAGGACAGAAGGACTACTGCCATGGTTAAGTCATATGACAAGCATGTGTTTTGCTAATCAAGTTACTGAGGTTTTTTTTTTCTGTTGAAGAGGTAATTTAGTATATGCTTTCTATACAGCTATTTTTAGGGTTCATAACTAAGCAGGGACTTGCATATTTCTTTGAAAACATATCTAAGCCCTACCACTAGAACAGAGCTCTTCCTACAACACAAGACTTCAAATGCATTATAATCATTGGTTGCATGACTGGGTTCTATATTCTACTGCTGAAGGAATGTCAAAGTTTGATTGAATTATTCTATAGCAAGGTACAAAGAGTACTTTACAATTGAGTTTAAAAATCTCCCAAGGGCAAACTTTAAGAAAATCCCAATCAAACAAGGTTTTTATTGAGCTCATTTCTTCTGTGTGAAGATTCACTATTCTCTGTAAGGCATAGCTGTGGGAAACCACAATAATACAGCAAATACAATATTATAATTACATTATTAATTGATGGGGGATTTTTTTTTAAAAGACTATCATCCAACACTGGCAAATCAAGAAATCATGAAAAGTACATGAAAAGCTTCAGTATATAATACTTTCCCATCAGTAAGTAGCTGTTTCAAAGCAAGGAATATTGGCCATCACATACACAGTAACTATATGAGCCATCTGCTTCCTCCCTTCCCCCTTGTAGTTAACACACAGAGCTCATTGATAAGTCAAAAACATCAAGTGAGATGCGTTAAAAAGCCCTATGTTGTAGCACAGTTACATAGCTCTGTCAAGACTGAACTAAAATATGGAAGAAACCTATGTAATGCAACCCACGGGTTGCCAGGTCTTGCAGGAGACATCTTATACCAGGTCTGAAGATTAATTGTCCACAGCATATTCTACATTGCAGAGAAGGTGTTTACTTGAAAAGCATTAAGGAAGGATTCCCAATAAGCTCAGCATGCTACATGCCATGTCAGTAGTAATGTCGTCCTACTTGAAATAAGGGAGCAGATCTGAAAGAGTTGTGTAGCATATTGACATACCTGCAATATTTCCTAATGCCCACACAGCCTGTTCACTGATGTGAGTATGGGGAGAGGCCAGTAGTGAAATAAAGGCTGGAATAGCCCCTCCATCTACTACGGCCTTTGTTTGTTCTGATGTGCCAGAAGCAATGTTGGTAAGCGCCCAGGCAGATTCAAACTGAATAGGACTACAGTCTGCTCTACCCAAGAAGGAGACAAACTTTGGAATCAAACCAGCCCGAATTATATTGTCTATTGGGGGCTGCTTCTCTCTTGAGAGGAGTTTCCTAAGGAGGAAGACAAACAGAAAGCATTATTTTTGCCTGCAGAGATCTGAACAACAGATTTCATTAATCAGTCTAAAAGAAAACATTTAGCATTGCCTTGACATTCAGAGAAAGCAACGCAACAAGACATAAAGGAGAAGTACAGACAAGCTGAACACTAGCTTCCTAAACCTCTGTTAATATTGGTTTTGGCATGTCTTCCCTATATTAGAGGTTCTGTTCAGACTCTGAAATAAAGCAGACCTTCAGGAGCCATAATACATCTGAATTGCTAGAGGTTTCTCAGCAGACAGGTTAACGACTGCCAGAAGCAGCACCGCAGCAATATACAAGCTCGCTAAAAAGATTTTTAGATTTGGAAGCAGAAGGGAAATTCAGTATACTTCAAACCCCAGTCATCTTACTGTTCACATTATTCTAAGGTAGGTCACTGCACTCAAATGTTGTAGTCAAGTGTTAACAGAGTTTAAAGATATCTTATTCTGCTGTAACAATGGGTTTATTATTTTTTACTCCTACAACCCTGAGATTGCCCACTGTCTATTTTGCCACCTCAAAACCACGTTCATAGTGAAATGTTCAGATACTTGAAACATTCAGAAACCACACTATTTTAATAGATTTATGACCGAATTAAGCGTACCTAAACATCATATAGAAGGCTGACTCAGGTTTTGAAAATACTGTCTGATAAAAAGAGCCATAGCTGCTGCCACACCTGGGCTCATAAGCCAATTCTTTTACCTTGTCTAGTAACTGGCTTGCACAGCTGAATTGGTTACCTCTAAACTCCTTACCTGGCAGCTTGAGTAGCCTGTAGCTGAAGCTCCGTATTATTACTATTAACTCCTTTGACTATTTCTTCAACTGTCCAGTGAGCTGAAACCTGTACAATAAAAGAGTTACATGAATGCTTTGTTGGGAGAAGTGTGCGTCTTCATGACCACAGAGGCCTTCTATGCAATACTACAAATAGACTCTAGTTCAAAACCACTTCCTTTATTAAGAGATTATACCATTATGTGATACTTCAAAACCTCATCAGCTACAGCTTTACCTACAGTTATCTGAACTACTGAAAGCTTTTTTTAAATCAGGCGCTTCATACCACTGTTATAGTAGGCTTAAACACAACTAGCTAAGCTACATT
The DNA here is from genome assembly GCF_000708025.1 of Charadrius vociferus. NCBI lineage: Eukaryota > Metazoa > Chordata > Aves > Charadriiformes > Charadriidae > Charadrius > Charadrius vociferus. The sequence continues at coordinate 2,378,348 of NW_009646934.1, read as the reverse complement.
TTAAGAGTGTTGCCCATTACCAACTTAAGTCTATGCAACCAAGTCTAACGTATATGTAGTAGCAGTGTGTCCCACACGAAAAAGGATTCATACTAGTGTGGCTGCATGAGCTTATACTGCAAGAACTCCAAGTACCTACTTACCTGATTGCTCCTGTTTTCCTGAAGGGGAGAAGTAGCATCATCTGGTAAAGTGCTAACATTTCTTCTTTTAAGCATCTGGTCATCTTTCTTAGCTTTCCTCAGCTCTACATTGACTTCAATACGCCGCCTTCTCATTTCCTGGAGGATATACATTCACAGGAAGTTCTTGGCTTTTACAACTTACATGTAAAGAGATGATGGCTAGCTAAAATACTAGTTGCATCAAAATACTTACTGTAGTATCCTTTCCTTTGTTCTTGAATCTGTTCAAGCGAGCTGCTGCTGCATTGGCATTCTCATTAGCAGACATCTTGCTTATTAGTTTTTTGAGAGAAATAGATAAAAACAAGCCTGAAAACAGCAAATAATAGACAGCAAGTTTACTCCACAAGAGTTAAATTTAAAAGCTGGGATCAATACTTGAGAATGAGAGACACTTGCCCATATTATAAACATTAGCAGCCTTTGTCTTGATTGAAGATGTTAGTAACGTAAAAGCTGTCTCTTTAAATGCTTAGGTATTACAGCAAGCTCTAGCATTAACACAAAAGCAATAAACACACACATCATTTTATAACACCTCCAGCCACAAACATTATAAGAGCCATTGTTTTTAGGAGCAAGACTGACCGTTGTTCCCATAGACAGCATGTGTACTTTTAAAGACTACTTCCACTCTGTCATATACCTGCATTGCACAGGCAACCCATCCGGTCCCACCCCGACCCCTTTTGATGGAACAACGGGATCGCGCACCGGGAATGCCCGCCGGGGGGACTTGCTGTGCCGGTGCAGCCAGCAGCACACAGTAGCAGCTACACTGGTAACACAGGCAAGGCCCCGCACCTCGGCCAGCTCCAAGGTGACCCACTGCATAAGGAACGGGTTACGTTTCGCCCACAACTCAGCCAGAACATGCAGTTCGCTTTGGGACGCGCCAGCCCCGCTCCAGGCAGTGACCTGTGACCTCAGAGACCCGAAAGGCTCCGGAGGGAGTCCCTCGTAGGGCCTGCCCAGCGGCCGACGGAGCCCAGC
>NW_009646934.1:2375499-2377063 GCF_000708025.1 Charadrius vociferus | reverse complement strand
CAGTTCGAGCCATAGCAACCTTCTGATTGGCCCGTTTGAAATGCAGCTGGTCTCGCGATGAAGGGGAACGAATCCCCGCCGTGCTCCCGGAAGGGCGGTCCAGACGTCACGTATTCGCACGCCCGTCCCCACCCCGACACTACAACTCCCGGCATTCACCGCGCGGGGACAGCCGCGTTCCCGCCTTAGCAGCCCCTCGGGAGGCGGCGCAAGGCATGCTGGGATTTGTAGTTTCACGGGGCGAAGGCGCTGTGCGGGCCAGAAGGCGAGCGGGCTGGCCGGCGGGCTTCGACCCCTGGATGGGGTGAGAATCCCGCTCTGCTTGGTTTGGGGCAGTGACATGCCATTTCCTCACATACAGACTAATTTCTACCTCAGTAACCACCGAGTCACCACAGGGTTTTCCTGAGACTCCCCATGTCATGTCCCAGAAACATGGCGCAGAGGAATTTAAAGACAACAGGATGTGAGGCTGCAGTTGAAAGCAATTTAACAGTAATTGGGATAGATAAAAATTAAATCATACAGGATAACAACAAACAAAAAAAAGTATGCCTGCCCTTGTGGCATGCCCAGAAAATTGACAGATTTGGCATTGTTTCAGATGGGTTTGGCCTATTTACAAGAGGTGGAATACAAAAGAACACCCCATTTCACAGGTGATGTAATTCAAACTGTAAAACCTGGGGGAAAATCATGGCTCTGCCAGCAACTCGAGCACTTCGATGTCTATAATGTACAATTCAGGGCAGAGAAATGTCAGAGATGTACATCGATCAACCACTTATACTAATCTGCAGACGCACAGTAGTTGACAAAGATGTCTGCAGAGGAGGAGGAATTACCAGTGACATTTTACATAGCTTGTTTTGGGCCTTACAGTTCTGATCTCTGTAAAATAAAACCATCACAAAAACATTTGAGCAATAGTAGGGAGGTCAAGAAGAGAAAGCACTTGAGTGACAAACAGAGATACTGAAAAAGGACTAGTTTGACAGAAAAAAATGCAGCTCAGAAGGAGAAATTGAAGTAAAACACCTGTTGTGAAGAAGGACCGGAGGGCTGGCGTGAAGGAAGTCTGCCGGGTCATAAACTTCTGGAAAGTGCACGGTCTGGAGCAGCGTGATCTGGACGAAGGAGAGAAGGAAGGTGCAAGGATGGGTGTTCCAGGGCAGGGAGAGGAGGGCCGTTGGCGATTTGGAAACGTGAGGTGGCTGTGTGCGAGGTGCTGCAGGCCGATATGGGTTGAACATGCCTTGGGGTGGGAGGGAGGTGTCACAGCTGGAAGGGCTCTTATCAAAACAGGAGACCGACAAACAGCGGGGTGGAGGGAAGTCGGGGCTGAGGGAATCGCGACAGTGGAGGGCGCGAGGAGGGAAAAAGGGCCGAGAGGGAAGACCCGTGAGGGAAGGAAGCCGAATGCGGAGCCGACGGGACGGAGCTAATGGCAGCGCAGGACCCAGCCGGAGGGACGGGACGGTGGCGCGAAGCCGGGAGTCCCGTGAGGGGACAATAGTCCCGGGGCAGAGGCGGCAGTGGCGCGGGGCCGCTCTCCTGAGGGGGG
>NW_009646934.1:2360603-2374754 GCF_000708025.1 Charadrius vociferus | reverse complement strand
CCCTCAGAGCAGGGGAAGGCTCGGCAGGCTTTCCCCCTGGCTGCTGCTGCTGGCATACCTGTAGCTTCTTCAACGGTAGAAATACTCCAAATGCTTCTACAGCCCTTTTAATGAAGATCCTGTCCAAGTACAGAGTCTGGAGAAACTCATTCATACAGACATAGTCATACATTAATATGGGTTGAGTTACAGTACCAGCTAATTTAAACAGAAGGCTCCTGGAGCACTGAAGGTCTGCAGGACACTCATCCACCCGCCCATCCATCCGTCTGTCCATCCGTCCATCCTCAGCACAGCCCTCCGCAGCAGGAGTCTGTCACATCCGTGGCTCCTCGGTGGCTGAGCGGGAGATGAGGTACACAAAGAACATATGAATTCAGCGCTGCCTCGTCCTTAGTTTAAATTTCTATTTCCATAATAGCTATGTTGGGATACTTTTGGAATTAAAATGTTTAAAATAACAGGAAAATAAGGATTAATAAATGCTGCAGTAAAAACTTAACACACTGAGTAACATGTTAAAATTTCATGTATTTTGCATACTATTCTGGCTTATTTTCTGTGTCTTCACCCATTGCTACTTGAGATAAAGCCCTGTACTTCTAAGACTTTTATTAAACTGCTTAATTAAGGCAGAACAAAACAAACAGTGTTTAAACTAGGCAATAGCTGCACCACATGACTCAGGCATTACTGATGGGCAGATCTTCTGTTAGGGATGAGTTTCAGGGGCTGGGATAATGTGCTTTTATAGGGTTTTAAAATTTTGTCACACCTTAAAGGCACAAATGAGTTCACTAACTTTCATGACAGTAGCAGCTAGTGAGACACTGTCACAATGGCAATCTTGTCTAGCAAGAAGGTCACCCATTTCAGTTGGGAACATAGGAATAAGCCTACTTAATTCAGTAATCCAAATCAGAGTTGCCTTGGTGTGAGAAAATTTGCAGAGTTCTTCATGTTAGCAAATGCGGATTTAAAAATAAAGCTTTATTTGGGTCAGCAGAGTTTTCCCTTGGACTGGACAGTAACTACTGCGTTTTTCAGCCTGAAAAGAATCACTGGAAAGGGTTCTTTAAACTAAAAGAGGAGACTACAGCTGCATATCAAGAGGGGCAGAAATATGTTTAATCGTAACGCACATCCTGTACAAACGCTGAATCGCAGAGGTGGCGCATGTTCCAGCATCTACCAAGCGCACTTTATAATGTAGTTCTTCACGTCCAGTAAAATCGTAATTGTTCTATATGATTATCTCTACAGAATGCCATAGGAAGCAAGACCCTCCCCAAAAATTAAAATCTGTCGCTAAAAACACATACCCATGCATTATTCACGGAAACACAGGTGACTGCCAGCAGTATAGACTTGTGTATGTATGGGAAGGGGGGTGTCTGTGCGCGTTCCTCCTAAGCAGGGGTAGTGGGAGGCTAGCAGGGACGGCAGCAGCTTGGTCTTGCTCCAGTGGGTTGTCCAGTGATTCCTGTTTCCCCTAAGGCTGCCTCTCATTAGCATGAATCGGGGGAAGGGCATAAAAGACTCCAGTTCATTTTGTGTCTGGAAAAACTTTACTTCAAAATGACAACCAAAGTGTTCTGGCTCCTCTGCTTTGTCATTAGATCATCTTCCAGCTCAGTGGCCGGTAAGTCTGTTAGCATTCAAAGCGGGGCTGGGGCATATTTGCCTTTGCTATCAGGGGAGGGTAAACACATTACTACAAATTTTTGCCCAAGCAGCCCTCTTCAGCTGTAGTCTTTACAGCAAGCGGTAGCAGTAATCACGTAAGGGGTCAAGAAAGAAACATTTCAACATGTTTTGTGGGATGGGAATGTAAATTGCAATATTTGATTTGTCAGCATTTGAAAGAATTGAGAGCACCTGCCAAAAGCAGGCAGTTAGCTGGTGCCATGAATCCTGCTAGCCATCATTCAGCAACTGAAGTCTGACGTGCTTCTGTATATGGGATTTTTTTTTATTTGTATGTCACCTTTCCCTTTTAGTCTCCTTCCCCTCACCTGTAAACTCCAGATTTCTAATTTATTTCAACATGCTCTGTGCTGTCGCGTGTGCTTGCAGCAAGCTGTCCTAAACAGTTTTTTTAAATGTTTTTTTAGTACCTCCCTGGTGTACAGAAATAAGATATACTTCTATTCCATTGGGAAGGAGAAGTCCAGGAGCTGATTATGTTGCAGTTGTATTTCTTAGGTTGCAAGGGCAAACCAGGAATATGCTGGTATAGGGGAATGAATCTCAAGGTCCTGAACAGATTGAGTAGAGAAAAATGAACTGTTTCTTGTTACAATCCATGACTGAGAAGGCATGATAAACTGGTAGAAAATTATACATATAAAACCAAGTCCAAAACACCTGTTCAGAGTTCACAGCTTCATATTGAAACATCTCCAACACACCCTTGCCTATTGCTTTCTTTAGCTTGGATTTCTTCCACCCCTTTCTTCATGGACATTCTTTTGACTTTACGTGTGGCCAGCCCAAATATCAGGGAATCTTTCCCATGACAGCAGCTGGTGAGAGCAAAGGGGAGAAGTGGCAAGGTCAGCAGTTGAGTCAGTTATAGAAGATAAACCAGGACGTTGTTCATCTGTGTATGTCAAATATCTCTTTTCACATAAGGAGTTAGGATCAGCCTCCTACACGATGCTAACCACAGACAGCGAACACACAGACAGCGGCTGTGTGTGGGTGAACTGTTTTAAAACTCTGCTGGCTAACTAAAGGCATGCTGTGAAGGACTGAAGTAAAAGGAAGATGAACTGCAAGAGGAAATTTCTCTCTTCCCAGGCTAAATGGAAAGTCATTTTGATTTGTGAAGTTCAAGTGATCAAGTGAAGGTATAAATGAAGGCCTAGGTGACTGTCCGATGTCATTAAGCCTTTCCATTTTTCACTAGATTCCCAGATACTTCCTCTCTTTCTCAACCCTTGTCCTCTCAACTTAAGAAAAGCCTTGAAATAATTGTTACTCAGCAGCAATAGCCTAGCTACCAGACTATGGAACTACTACTATACAACTCTCTAGTGCAAAAGTCAGAGACCAAAAACTGTGGATAAAGATCTTTTCAGTAGCATTCAAAGCCCAAAGTCGCTGAAGAGTCCAGATGACACTGCCAATAAGGCATCCCATGGATGGGAAAACCAAATAGTTCTGTTGTTATGGTCTTTTAAACAAGCATCCCAAATGGCAATGTGAACCTTGTTTCCTCAGATACTCCCAGGAGATTCAGGCTTTTGAGAAAAGGGTTTGTTTATAAGTCATGTTTTTAATTTGCAACAATAATAAAGTAAAAATGCACATCTCCTGTGTTTTGCTCACACAGCTGCATTCTCTGTACTGGGCCTTCCATGCTTAAGTACAGAAGAATTAAGAGCTCTACTATATTTGATCTGTTGAACGATTTATCAGTTATGTTGTCTTAGTGCTGAATGCCTCACTTACAGACTAGAGCCTCAGATCTGTCACACTGTTCCCATTCAGAAACCCATGGAATAAAATAAAATTAACACACTAATTCGCTCTCTCCTTTTTTTGTTTGCAGGATCCCTGCCCTATGCCGAGAAAGCCAGTCAGACTCTCAGCAAAGATGCTTATAGTTCAGCAGACGCTGCATCTGGCCAGATCAAACTGCCAGCCTGGGGCACCAGCGGTGCCAGAGGGAATCACACGGAACGCTGGCTTCTGCCTCCCACTGACCCGCAGTGGCCAAAACCTCCGGAAATCATCTCTCACTCATCAGACAAAAAGAAATGCACCAAACCTTCCCTAGAAAACAGCACAGGGCTGAGGAAACACCTCTTGCAGTATGGAGGGGCCCTGCCTGTGGAGAGCCCGACCGAGGGGCCTTCTCCTGCCTCCTTCGACTTCAACCACGCAAACAGAAAGCATGCGGATAGACGGCTGGCCGAGGCTGCCAACAGCGTGTCGGCTCACTTCCATCATGCAACATCTTCCTATCGAAAGATGACATCCTTAATGGAGGTTCATCCTTTTCCAGACTCTGGAGCAGTGGAGTCAGATGATCCTAACACACTGGATCACTTCAACCGACCACACAAGATAATCCCCTATAAACATACTGATCCCTTCAAGAAGATCACCAAACCCTCCTGGGTCACCAACCGCCAGTCATCCAGCTTGCCATACCACTCCAGCGCACTGAAGAAAGGTAAGGGGATAGCCTGCTCTGGCAAGGGATATCCCAAGCTTCTCAAAGGTTGGGTGGCCTAATTTGGATGGAATATCTCAAAAGGCCCCGTTGCTGTCCCTCAGTCTGTGTGCCTGTTCTAGATGGTGATAAGGAGAAGGCATGTCTGACCGAGTGCAGGAAAGAGAGAGATGAAGTGGAGGCCTACTGCACGAGTGAATTTGGTAAGTTGTGTCCTCCAGGAACCAGACAGACACAGCAGAGGCTGCTTTTATTCATCTGTTACTGACATTTCACTTCAGCTTTTAAGATACCATTTCACCGAGTATGTTAAATAATGAAGTACATTAAAGGGACCCATCACAGCTCTTTATAAATGTACTACAACGAACAGTTCCAAGTCTTCCATTTCCCTTTCCCTTGTATTGCTCTTTTTTCTGTTTCCTCTGCTTTCCACTCCCGGGAGGAAGACAGTGTTCTTGCTGCTGGTCAACGGAACTGAAAACACCAATTGTTTTAGATACTCTAAGAGTAAAAATTGTAGCTGTGTTACTTACTTCTTACTATTTAGAACAAGTTTGTGATTTGAAGGGGCTGAAGTTTCAAATTAAAATAAAATGAAGAACGAAACAAACTGTGATCCTCTCAGTATAGAGGATTCTCCTTGAAGTTCCTTAGGACTCCAGGTCTTCAGTCCTTGTGTCCAAATTGATGTAGCTAAAGATGGTAGAAGATAGCCTGGTGTTTTTGAACTGGCTGTTAAAGCAAGCATTTTCCGACTGAAATCTTGCCTTGTACTTACGAAGTTGTGAAATAGATACCAACTTTTTCTCACAGTATTTTAAGAGATAGATAAGCAAAATACATGCCTAGTGGTAACAGATGTTTCCATTTGTAGAACATAAACACGTTACAAGACATCTGTTTTCTCTAAATGGAGAAGTCAGGAAGTGCTTTCTACAAATGCTATATTCTTTATTTTTTACCACGTTTGTGCATTCCTGTCAAACATAGGCCTTATAGTGACCCGACCTTTGTATATTTCAGCCTTTAACATTCATCTCTTAAACTGAAAAAGACAGGTAAGGAAAATACAGTCTCAGCAACACATCAGCTAAGGTTCCATTGCAGTGATCAGAGAGGGCTTTTCATTTCTTTACATTTACAGTGCAAATCCAAGAGTAAACGACCGAATCAGAGTTCTCACTGGGTGAGGCAGCTGTAACACCAGTTACAGAAGTCCTGCTTGCCTTACCTGCCTAAAATGTTCGTTGTTTTCCCATTCCTGCAGTCAGCTCAGCACTCGTCAAAACCAGAAACTGGGTGGACAGCATGAAGCGATTGTCCGAGTGTACCGCGTGGCTTACTTGGTGCCCTCACCTCTTGGCATGACAAGGGCCTTTTCTTTAAAAAGCCAAAGCGTTTTATTAGCAGGTTAGCTTTGGACTTCACTGTGAAATTTTAAATTTGAAAATTTTAATTTATTAGGTAAGTATGTCTACATTTTCTATATACCAGGATGGAAAACCGTACTAAAATCATCACTTTCTTTTGAAACATTTTATAAAGTTCACAAAGAAACATCTCAGACCTGTAAAGCATAAGGTTAGTAACTAAGCAAATACTAAGGTGATGACCTCATCAAATGTGAGTATTTGAAGCAATTCCTACTTTCAAGACTGCCCACTACTGAGCTGAAGGATTTCTGCTGACAGTTACTTTACAGCATTTTAAATGAGAGCCTTCACATATACCCTGAGTTGCCACCAAGATACATAATTTGATGCTTGCTTTTTTTCCCCCCCACTCCCTTAAAACAGCAGTGAACGGAATTGTTTATAACATGGAAAGACTGGGGAACGGAGTCCACTTGATTACGCTTTTGGTAAACAGCGATGGATTATACAAGATGAGTCGCCTGTATATTACTCCTGATGGCTTCTTCTTTCGAGTTCACATTCTAGTTGTGGATACTTTAAACTGCAGTAAACCATGTCCGGACTTTAAACTTGGTAAATAATTCCAGCTAAATCCATTCCACTATACCTCTTTCATGCAGTGCAATTTTAGTCTGCCCTAGTTTAATAGCCTTATCCTGGGGTATTTTGGGGGAAAAAAAAAAAAAGTAAAAAAGTACTTACTGTTAAACTGGGGGACTTTTTTCTTCCCAGTTTCTCTAAATTTTCAGAAGATAACCAAGTGCGTGAAGAAGTCAGGTAGCAGTGTAGTCCTTTCTTAACGTTACCCAGTTCCAAAGATTGCAAGTTTTCAGGATTGCCAAAAAAATTTAAACAGGAGCTTAAGCTGACATCTTTGTAAGTAGTCCAGCTTTCCTCCTAAATGCAAGTTCATCAAATACCAGATTTCCCCTAGAAGGCTTCTAATTGCAGTATAGTAAATTATTATTTCCACGCAAGCACAACATGCACATCCCACTGAAGTTCAGTGGGCCGCTGTACTAAGCCACATGTTCATGTATTTCTGCAGGGTACAACTTCACATTTATTACACACATCTTGCCCTTTCAGTGAGTGTAGTGAATGAATCCGTGCTTTCTTCATAGCGCAGAAGTCTCGTTTATTTTGCAGGCAGCAGATACATTGTGATGGGTCGGATCTACCACAAGAGAAGACAGATCCCTGCAAACCTGCTGCAGTTCCTGCGAGGGCGCCTGAGGCCAGGGGATGGCTTGCTCAGGAGCAGCAGCAGCTACGTGAAGAGATTCAACAGGAAGAGGAATCGCAAAGTGCAAGTGGCTCACACTAAATGTAGATAAGGCTCCAGCAACCCCCACCTAAGACACGGGCAGCAGCAGAATTCACCCACCAGAATAAACACACTACCTGAATGTTTTGACAAGGTACCCATATATTGTGACGTTTAGCACAGAAGTCCGTCCAGGGAACATTAACTGGTCATGAATTTGCTCCAGCTGTTTTCAGAGGCACAGGTTATCACTGCCTCCCCTGCTGTAATCTACCCCGATAATCTGTAGTAATTGTGAAGTAAAACTGTGGAGGCGTTGTTCTAGGTACACAAGAAGTAACTGCACTTCCAAACCCTGAGCCTTGAACAAATGTCAGATGATACCATAGTTCTATCTATAGGGGATGTCCGTTGTGTTTTCAGGCAATTCTGCCTAAATTATTACATGTATTTGATTCAAAAGAAACCAACAAAACTAAGTATCATTTGTATTGTTTTGGTATCCTCAAACACATCCATACTTTAAAAAATTACATCATTCTTCAAACAGAGCTGGATTTTCACATGAAGCATACAAAATAGCTATGTAATTATTTCAGTATATGATACGCTAACTGAAAGCAAATCACGTAACTGCACAACACAAATGCCCAATTAAGCTTACAAATAACGGCACAAGTTCATGCCAAGGAATGCAAAATAAGCATGCAATCGCACGCACGTTTTGTATGCCTGGTTATACTGTCGGTTCCTTAAAAGTTCCATCCTAGAACTGTGTACAGAATGTCATTTTCCCATGAGAAATATTAACAACTTTGTACTTGCACCATCAGTAAAGTTACTTTTTGAATCAAAGATACAATCCTTTAGTACCTTTAATGTGGTGGGACGTAAGAACCTATGAAACCTCTGCAAAGGGAGTCAACGTTGGCTGTTCCAAGAGTCAGTATTCACAGATCGTAAGGCTTTAAAAGCAATTGATAAAATGTTCATGGGGTTCTGGATTCACTGTTTCCTGGGTTCCGAAAGATCCAAAGATTATGTAGTGAAAGTAAACAATGGCATCTCCTTGTTTGACAAGTTGGCTGGGGATTTTAAGATATTTATCTGAAAAAAAAAAAGGGAACATGCAGTCTGGCTTAAAAAAATATACATACGGTGAGATATATGATGTGACCTGGAGCAGGAAGCAGTGGCTTCCATAAGCATTTTCTGATTTGAAGCGAAGTTATCTCTCACCCCCTTCTGCCTCTCATACACTTCTGCAGCGCAATTCAGTGTCACTGAAAAGCTACGGGGTAGTGGGTGGGTGGTAAGGCACACTGGATGAAGTACTTCTTGATATAGAATAGGGGCCAGATACCAAGAGCAAACACTGTATATTTTGGGACCCAGAAGGCTGTTACTGTAGGGCAGAAATTTGCTCGTAGCTCCTGTCTATCTGAAAAAATATACTGTCTCACTTTTGTTATGTGAAAAGATTTCGCACGGAGTGCAGCATATATAGATGGAATTTTCCTGAGATTTTGAGGGGGCTTTTGATTTGGCAGAAAGACTGTTCCTGGCAGTGAATCAAAGCACTGGGGTGGACTGGGAGGGAGAGGAGAAGGAAGGAGGAAGGGTTACGTGTGCATCTCAAGTTTCTTCGCTTCTATTTTCAACTGAAGTCCAGGGACTAACCAGCAACTCCTACAGTCATCCATTTACCCAGAACAGCAATTAAGCACCCTTACCCACCCCCAAGACATTACTGTAATCTAAAACAGGCAAAGCGTGGGTACAAAACTAACATCCATGGCTAGATCTCCTTTCGATTGTCTCTCGGAAGAGATAACTAATGGTACATAAGTGCTAATGACATCCAAAGCCCAAGTAAAATGCCAATAACTGACACACAACATCTGCACCGCTCTCCCAGACACAGCTATTGCTCTAAAAGCAAGCCTGAAGAGCAATTTATTCTGTTTTCTCCTCTTGCGTTACAAAGTCATCTTACCTTTCCTGTCCTGCTTGGAAGGCGACTCCTTAAACGTTATCACAACAGCTGAGCAACGAGCCACTGTATTTCACAGCTCCACTGAAATACAGCTGGAGTAAGAACCACTGTTCTTATTTCTTACCAGGCTTATCAGATGCTAACTAACATCCTGAAGAAAAAAATTGCTAGATCAAGTGGATTGCCACAATTTTGCACTCGCTATTACAAAAACCTCACAGCGTTAACAACACTGAAAAGAAGATGGCACTTTGATGCAATAGCTGCCACGGTAATTTTCATACCTTACAGTTAACCATTTTTTCCCAGAGATCCAGGTGTACAGGAGCATTGTTGTCTTCCTGGGGTTTACTCAGGGCTTTTGGGTAAGCTCAACGTTTTATTCTACTTTAAACCCCCATTAGCTTTTGCATGAACTAAATCTAGACCCAGGATAATTGCTTCAAATTTGTTTGAGGAGACAAAAAGAAAATCAAGCTGGTATAACTCACGGTATCAAAATCTGTGTTACAATATATGACTATTTTGAAGCAAATGTTGCAATAACTTATAAAAATACAAAGAGGAGGACTACTGAACAGAGCTCACAAATCTTATGAACTTACCGTGCTTTTAAGGAAGGTGGGCATTAATTACAGGAGTGATATTTTTTTAGTAATGCTATTAAACTATAAAAGAACACTACTAATAAATCAAGAGAAGTACCTCAAACTACTCAATGGCAATTGAAAACGCTAAAAAAGGCTCCCAGCACAATTAAATTGTATGGATGCATTATTTCCCTCATCAACCTGATTCACTGGCAATTATATATAATCTGGAAAGCCAAGACCTGTATACGGTAACATTATCAAATGTTTCATTAGAAACACCACCAAATCAACGTCAAACACATGACTTTATTTGTCTAGGATGATGTGTCCTATAAGGTACAAAAAAGTACTCTTCAGTTTGCCACAATTTGTTAAAAACATAGCAATCTATTGCCTACAGGTAGGAAAGTTTTAAATGATGTCATATATATATTTATATATGAATAAATAGTACAGAAATACTGTGCAGTTTTGATGCGATGCAGGATATGTTCAAATGCTGTTAGAAGTTGAGATTTTTTCCTTTTTGCATTAAAACCACAATGCACACAATATGCAGCATTTTTTTAAACGTCAAAGGACAACATAACCTAAATGCAACTACTCTTAAACTTTAAGAAGCATAAATGGATTATTGTTTTCACATTGAACAATTATTTTTAATTTTCACATGTAGGTTAAATGACAACATTTGTATATACAAAAAACCACGGGTTTTTATTAAAATTATCCCAGAAGAACCTGTACACCTGAGCCTGTAAATGTAAGAAAAGTGGGGTCAGTAGCAACATCTTTTTAAGAAAAATAACAGAAGAGGTTCTTGCATAGCAAGGTGTGAGGTTAAACCCAAGAGGAGCTTATCCGTAAGTCGGGTAAATCCCAGATCACTGCAGAACAGAAGTTAACGGTGAATTAGTGCAAAAGCTCGTCAAACGGCCAAAGAGCCGCATACAAACCATGGCTGATTAACTACGGACAGGTAATACGAGCGAGTCATTCATATACGCAGTGTGAAAGTGACAGATCGGAAAGAAACAGCAACGTCATCTGCAATTCCCATCTTCTTGTGCCTTCGATTTATCCCTCAGAGTAGCACTCCTCGTACAGGAAACAGCGGAGCAGTCCAGAACGCCTTTCCAAGACAGAATTACGCTCGGCACTTTACATTCCTAGCGTACTTGGCAAAATATCACCTAATTCAGCAGTGGGCAGTGACATTTCACAAAATACTTCCTACCATGTTATCGGTTACAGTAATTTTGGCACCACTGTGGAAATTTTATAAAGGGAAAACAGCTGCTTAAGAACGAAACGTAGTAAACGCTACCTTTGGAGCAAAATAGAGTCCGATCTCCCTGGCCACTTCCCTCCCCTATCACTTCAAATATCTGAACAGATCCCCAAAGTGTTACAAACATAGTAGCGCACACTCAAAGACACCTACATCTGTGGGGAGAACAATTATCTCCATTTATTTTGTTTCATATACATCCATATTTTGAATTTTAATACAAAAGAAAAAAATTAGAATCTGACAAATGTTTACAAACAAGATACCTTCAAATAGATTTTACTCATTTCAGTCTGGTGCAGAGTAAATGACAAATTGTACTGTTATATTCAAGGCAACAGAGTCTGTAGTCCATGACCGCTTAGCCCAACCTTTATGCAAGCTTAATTGTTTTTATCTACCATGAATGATAAACTCATTGTTGATTCCCAGTTCTGTGTGTGTGCACATGTGTACATAGCAGCTCCTTTCATAGAAAGAAAAGACATCTAGAGGTCTTCTTGTACTTTTACCTACAGGAATCATGTTAAGATACAGAATGGATTACATGTAACCGGGGCTGGATTTTATAAGAAAAAATAATTAGCTGACAAATGAGGGCAGCAATAAAAAAGCGTCTTTTTTGCAACAATAAATAAATACAGTCAAAGTTTTCTGTGTGGACTTTAAACCAGCTTCTTCACTGAAGAACAGACGTGGCATTTCCATGGAGTTAAACGTGACCCCATTTACTGTATCTTTTTTCTTGCTCTCTTTCTCTCTCTCCTTCAACAAAACAAAGTTTTCCTGCTTCTGCCACAATAGTACAACAATTTGATCTTGACAAGAAAGTGGTGCTGCTGATTTTTATTTCTTTGTCCTTTGGACAAAATAAGCCAAGAATATAATTTGACTGTTGTGACCAATAAAAACGCAGTTTACATCAAGTCTTGTCAGGATAACCTGACTAAAAACATCTGGCTTCTTAATTAAAAATTTTCAGACAACCAGATTCTTGCTCGTGTGTTAGGTTAACACGCTGAACTCTAAGAAGCTGTAGACTGCAGTTTGTTGTTATGGGACCTGCAGAATACAGAAGAAAGCGAAGAATTAAGCACCCTTCATTTTGGAGAACACAGTTGCTGCAAGGTGTTGCCAAGGGTAAAAGCACAATGAGGGAATTACCACCATGTTGCTTCCGTTTATTTTTTTCCCCCCCTTCAGAAAAAAGAACACTTTGATCCTCTCTGAACTTTAAGCGCATTTTCTCCTACAGTATACAAATATTTCAGTACTTGTAAAATGCACTGTGGCACTGGAATATTCCAAAATGCCTGAAATCAGTTTTACTCTCATATTTACATAATAGTAGTCCATCAAATGTAAAGGAAAGAGACATTGTAAATTGCGAATATTTATAATAATGTATAATTTGCTTAAATTTATTCAAGAAGTCTTTGCATTAACTGAATAGAAAAAAAAAAACCTGAACAGGCATGTTAAAAATCACATTTTTGCTAATCAGAGTTCAGCAAAACTCCTCTTTGACCTTCACAGTTTTATTAGTGACTGAAAATAAAACATTAAAATACATGGTTTCCAAGATGAATTTTTCATTTTTCTCAATACAGTATTCGAGGAATGGGACAATTTTTTTGTTAACACAGTTATGTTTACCAGCATATGTTTGCTGGTACCAAAAAAAACAAAATCCCAACAAGATTCACTTTTTAGACAAATGATCTGGATTTTTAGGGCAGTTTAATGTCATAGAAATGTACAATAAAAGAAAGTGACCCCCAACATCCAGTTCTGACTCCAGTTAAAAAGTTCAGACTAAAGATATCACAATCTGCAAGAAAAGAAAGAACACGGATGGTATAAATGAAAAACAATAACAAATAAGATGCAGCAACGAAATTAGTGTGCAAGCAGTGAACGCTGGGCAACCAGCTAAAGCAAGATGATGGAAACATGAGCTGAAAACTACCTGATAAAAATCATTAATACAGTATTAAATTGGAAAGAAAAACGCTGGACTAATCCATTTGATCTCATCCCTTCTTATCAATCCTACTCTCGTTGCATATAGAGAATTACACAGCTTCCACAACAACGGATACAAATTGAAGCTTTCAATTTAGTTAATTACAAATGGATATTATCCTGCATTAATATCTTGGACCAGCAGGCTGCTACAGTTTTGACTGTTGCAGGCAGATGGACAAAGGTAACTACTACACGTGTACCACCTCTGGGTAACGCTGAAAGGCACCCAGCAGTTGTAACGCAGCTACAGTTGGCTCATGCTGGAATACAGCAGCGATACAGGAAAAAATCTGTGTACTCCCTTAGTCTTTTGCATAAGCTGGTTTTAGGAACAGCTGTACAAAATACCACATTATAATTTGACTGATGCCACACAAGTCCCATGTTACGTGTTACTGGACAGAATCGGCAAGCAAAAGAAAAAGCTCTAGTAGAGTTGCGTATTTTGTTTCAGGAATGTCTACGTTAGGGAAATACTCTACAATGATCCTTCTACAGAAAAACATTATTAAAAAAAAGTAAGTTTAATTTTAAATAGTTAATTTTGAATTGTGTTCAGTTTTCCACATTTTTAAACCTTACTTATTCTGCCTGTATCAAATATGTAAAGATATAAGAAGATAAGAGAGGGTAGTAAAAATTGAAGTATTTTAATTTCTTTCATTGGATTATAAGCTTCATGGAAGGATTGTCTCTTTTTAGCATCTGAAGAGTATTTAGTGCATGGTAGAACATTATCAGAAAAACACAGTATTTGTCCTGATCAGTAATGATTTTCAAGAAGTTTTCTGCACCAACGACTTAAAGCATCATTCAAATTTTCTACACTAATGATACTGCCCAAATTTGCATCTAACAACTCATTTTGAGCAAACATGACAAAGTAACTGCCACAAAACCATATTCAAGCCTTGGTTTTGACAGAAAATGACAGCTGGCTATTATAGAACAGATTTTTTTTTTTCCCCCCTTTGAAAGAAAAGCGGTTGTCCAGGAAAGTGCATGGAGAGGCAAATCCCCTGTATGAATGCAAGGTGAGCTTATAAAAGCATTAAGGAGATTTTAGGGGACAACAGAACAACTACGATTAGGAACACTTTAGCTTACCTGCTTGCCTTAAATCCTTTTAGTTTCTGTACAAAGAATGACTCAAGAACTTCTGCACATTGGTAAAAAGGGGAGTCGCTTGGATTGTAGTAACGACAGTTATCAAAAATTTTGGTCATATCTGCCACAAACTCCGTGACCTTTTTGTAGTAACGTTTCAGTATTCTTTCTTCCATGGTGGCAAGGTCTTTAAAGAAACCAAAGATTATTAAAATGAGACATTTCCATCCTAACGGAAGTTCACATTGTCAGCTTGTGGGAAACAAAG
>NW_009646934.1:2353875-2360580 GCF_000708025.1 Charadrius vociferus | reverse complement strand
CACCAGCAGGTCTCCTTCAGAATAAACACGCATGAATACATTGTATTCAGCTCAATTAAAATGCAAGTATCAAAATGACATTGGAAAACTTGGGTCTTTGCCGGAAGCCATTTGCTTCTTCTGAAGAAAATTAAGGAGAAAAAAAAAAAAAAAAAGTCTGACAGTCTGGATTCAGTTACTTGCACTTTGTTTTCTTTACAGCCCTCATTGAGACCAAGAACCCTATGTGTACACGTAACAGCTATCTAAACCTTCTGACTATTTATTTGAATTGAATTCATGCCTTGCTTTGAATGAATTATCGGTTTTCACGGGCGTGTACACATTACCACATGGCACAGATGAAAGATTTCAAGTGCAGGATCGTGCAAAACACTAGTGCTCTCATTCTTACTGACCAGACACATTAATGGGACTGGAATAGTGAAGTAAGCAGTGATTGTCCTAGTTTGATGCAAATGTAAATTAAAAAAAAAGGGAGAGGAATGAGACCTGCCAATTATAAATGTAGCTGTCTAAATGTATAGTGGCACTTTTAGCTGGAAAAACAATTACCTCCCCTTGGAAAATGCCCTTAAAGTGCTTATGCTGAAATGCCAGTAATGCCAGAATTTGTGAAAACAAACATAGATGGGTCTGGATTACCTACTGTATTTTACACGTATTTACTTGTATATTTACAAATTTATTTTCCTGCTAGTTAAGTCAGAAAGGGCTAAACACACTTTTGTTTACTTCATTCAATCATCATATGCTTAATTATATTATTATTTGAGGTTTCGTTAAAAACTTTAAGCCATCAATTATTGAATAGGCGTTGCTTAGTATTTTCATAACGGCACAGTCAAAAACTTTGGAACAGCAAAGGACACAATTTCTAAGCAAAATATGATTTTCAGTCAAGATACTACAATTTTACCGTGATACTAAATTTAACTTTCCTATTTCTAGGATCAGGAAGGAGCAGGTGGGAAAGCTCAAACGATATACTATCTCTCATTTAGACATATGAAAAGGTATTGGTTCAGTAACTGGAAGGAAAGGAGTAACATTTAGCAACGCCATTTCTGGCAGGAGGTAGATTCTCCTGAGAGGTTTCCCATTCCGGTATTTATCTAGCTTATTCCTAACTAACCGGTAAGGTCTAGTAAGATCAGAGTAGAACCCAGCAGAGCTGCAGCATCTCCTCTTCCGCTTTCCCCACATATGCAACATTTGAATCAACTCTTGTTCATATAGCTTTAAAGGCAAATTACATATAACACAAATGTAGTATACTATCAAGTCAGATGAAGATAATTTAACTCAAGTCATCTTGTGTGTCACACTGAACTGTATTAGCACCACTTCCTCCTCAAACTCTAGAGTACACACTCCACACTTTGTAGGAGGAACCGATGCACAAAGACAGAAAAAAAACCAAGCAAAGGAAAACACAGCAAAACTGTCCCTTGAAATAAAGGAAGTAATTTAAAAACAAGAATTCTATCCTATTGCTGAACTGAATTTCACATTTTATACGTTAGACTGACAGCATGTACAGTTAAGGAGTCTGTAGAAGTAGATGTATTAACTCTCATGAACTTCTAAATATATCAATGAGAAATCACATTGTTTCATCTGCCTACCTGCAAAAAACATGTATTCTGCAAAACGTATCTTTAAGAACCCCAGATGGAAATGGTCAGCAGGTAATTAACTTGATATTCAAAATCCCAAATCCACTCACTCACACTGCTGCTCAGAAACACTTACCCATTGGTTCTTTAATAACACCATAATAATCTGGTGCATCATTGGGATCTACTGGTTCTAGGAATGGCCATGCCATCTTGTGAGCCTGTCAGTAAAACAAGATATAATTAAAAAAAATAAGTTAAATTAGCACTACTGTTAGCTAAATATTTTCATTATACTTTTATCTGTTGTGGACTAGAGTTAAATTTAAGGAGGAAGCGCAGCATTATATGAAAAGCTAGCTAGTTCTCATGAGTGGGTAAAGTTTTACAGCCCAATGTCAATGACTGAGTAGTTGGTCTTCAAAACAGGAACAATGCGAAATTCAGGCAGACCAGGACACTGGGCTGAACGGGCTGCATCGAAAAGTATGTCATGAAGCTACTGAGCGCTGGGCTCTTCACACCTAGAAATCAGCCACTGTTTTCACTTCCAAGTACTCTAAAAATAATCTGTGTTCATAGATGTCTGCAAAATACAGGACAATGCAAAATATTACTCTTTGAGGATTTCTGTTACCGCACAATTATTTTAACAAGATTCTTAAAAATTCTTTACAGTTGTAGCAGAAAAGGCATATTTGGGAGTGACAGATAAACCAGAAACACACCGTAACAGACAGTGATGTAATTCTTATGATCAGCATGCCATCATTTACACGCTGATAACAACTTTCTGTGGGAACACTACTGAAATCTAGTGACTCTGAGGTTCATGTACAGAAGCATAGGTCAGAAATCACAGAAAACTAACCTGAGAACAGACCACTGCACCTTCTACATCCTGTGCAGTTAGGATACCGCTCTGCCTTTTCGTATTCTAAACAAACCCGCTTTCTTTAAAAGCCTTCCACTGAAGAGGTTGTTTAGTTTCACTAACTCAGAAGCAGCGAAATACTAATTATTGTAAATATTCCTCAGCACAATAATGCCAATTAAGTTTGCAGCTGACACAGTGGCATTCCTCACAAAAAAAAAAAAAACCCAAACAGCTTTGCTATTTCCTTTTTATAAAATCTCAAAAGTACTAGAAGAGAAATCAAAGCCTACTCCCAGACTCCCCAGCTAAGTCCTATACAGTAAAGCACTCCACTTTGCTGAACTCCTTATTCTCACCTGTAAGGAACGCAGTACTCTTCTTAAGCCTTCATAATCCTTATCAGTTAGTGGACTGAGTACAGTCATGGCATCTTCTGTGGACTGACATTGTGGACACACGTATTCATCAATGAGATCTGCCTCGCTTTGTAAAATGCCAACACAGCGCCCATGATACCAGTTCTGACATCGGTCGCAGCCAATGTAAAATCTGCAAGATCCAAAAAAATGTTAGCGACTTGATCTATTTAATTTAAAGGTTACATTTAAATATAAACCTGCAATCCCCTGCACACAAGCAGATACTTGGCATGATTAAGTACAACAGCGTAATGTGATATTTCAGACTGACAAATTCTAATTGCACTATTCAAATTGCTTTTGTATTTACAAACAGGCTAAATTACAGACCATTTCAAAATGAGTTCCTAACTTTTATACTAGGCACTTTCAAGCAATCAAGATTTCAAAAATCATTCCTCTGCTTTAGAGTTGAAAAGAACAGTGTAATGCCAGTAGTCTCACCCAACCAGTATTCCAGAACAATTCAAGATACATTTTGCACAATCTGGACTACAACTAGGGCTCTTGTTTCACTCTGTATAAACATTTTTCATATGGAAGCTTCAGTCTTGTAGTTGAATACAGAGGGGTATTCTATGACACAAAGCCTTATAGTAAAAGATACCAACCATATACCCCCATACTAAAATTATGATTTCTATCCAGATCAGGTTAAAGCACAAAAGAATCCACTAACTACTATATTTGTCTTTTAATCTTTCTAACCATCCCTTGTTAATGAAAGAAAAGAAATATAAAAAGCGATCCCAATTTAAAACATATAGTGTTTTTTTAAAAACCAAACCCAAACCAAACAAAACCCAACACATTTTGACCACCCTGAAAAACTTCACTTTCCTAAACATTTACAGTATAGAAACATTTTGGAAAGGAAGACAATTACTGAAAATCAATTTGTATTACGAATGAATACAACATATGCAGAATAACTTCTTTTTTCTTTGTAAGGAACAGGTAACCACAGTCAGAGCAGTTTGCTACCTAAACATTAAATAAGAGGTTCTTATCAGAACTCACTGTGACTCATCATAAGGTGTTCTGCAGATACAGTACAATTCCTCACTGCTGCCCTCTTGTGCCCGTTTACAATCATTACAGATGTACACATCCATTTTCTTAGCCTCCTTTTCTGTGATGCCAACACATTCTCCATGATACCAGTTAGTACAAAGATCACAGCCAATATAGAACCTAAAAGTATTCACAATGAAAATGACAATGTAATTGTCATTTCAAATGGCATGGCACTTTTCCCTGCATTTCTCTCTGACGCGCTTTCTTGCTGGCCTACTTGCTTCAATTTTCTGTTTCGTTTCCCTGCTCCCTAGCGTTCTATCCTTACAGACTAACATCTCAGACTAGCATCTCTAGCTGCAGCTAGACTGTCAGTAAGGTCACTCGGGGCAGTTTCAAATTGACAGTTCATTAAAATGCACATCAATACATAACCAGACTTTGGCAAAACTGGGCTAAAAATCTATGTCTCCAACGTGTGTGTGAAAAACTGTAAAAGGCACAAAAAGACAGGGCCAAAGAAAAAGATTTACATTTTCAAAACCGTAGCTCAAAAGCCACTGAAACATTTCCTTAAGATTTGAAAATGTAGGTCTCAGTTAATTTAAAAAACAAAAGCAAAGCGCAAACACCAGCTAGGAGTTACAAGTATACTACGAGGAACATGCATACCAGCCATGTGTAGAATACATATTGGTATAACATGATACGAAAGAAAATTGGGTCAGGACATGGTTGTCAATTTATTTTTTTTTAATCTGGGGGGAAAGGGGCACTGAAAAACAGATATTAAACTACCCAAAATTGCAACAAATTGGAACGTGGACCATTCTTCAGAGAATAATGTCTACTCTCAGACACAGCTGTTGTGACAGAACCAGATATGGTATGACACAAAGTGAAGGGAACCAGGTACAGAATCATGTGAATGGGACCTTGCACAGAATGATGTGACAAAACTGTAAAATATTATGCAAGGATGTTTGACATTTTGTGTATGGATATCTCAAAACATACCTGTGACTAGTGACAATCAACCAGACGGGCGAAGTTACACATCCATTCTCTCTGCCTAAGCAAAAGCAAGCTGACTCAGAACCTCGATCTTCCTAGATTTCGGAGACCACCTGCCACGTGCTGCTGTAGGGATTACTGCCACCCCAGTCCCTCAGCCTGCACGCACCACCCACTGGGCACTACACACCAGCAACAGCACAGTAGCTAGCACATGTTCCACAAAACAGACATCTCTAATTTTTTGGGCCTCTGAATAAATCCCACACACTCAAATGCTGCCTTTTCTCTTAATTTTCAGTCAGACAAAGCCTAAAAAAAAAATAAAATAATCATACAACCCAACCTTCCATAAAGAATGGACAGATATCGCTCCTGACAACTACCAACAGCAATCCAGCCTGTGTCCTCTTGCCAAGAGGCACCACGTCCGTTTGCTCCTGGTCATCTGGAAGCACGTTTATGTCTCGGTTGTAGATGCTAAACCTTGCCACTAGCATGTGGAACAGGTGTCACACGATGCTTTAACAAATCAGTTGGAATCTAAGTGGGAATCTTAGAAGGATACCCTTACTGACCATCCTCAAAACAGTATGAGCAAATCCCTACAGTCCTGGAGCATCACAAATGAGAACTAAACACAAGAGATTTGCAATAAAATATACAACACAGAACGACTTTTGAGGATGTACTACATCCTAAAAAAATGCATAGGGTATTCATAATATACCACAAACTAACTTTTGAAGCAGCACATCTATCTTTTCTGAAGCAGAAAAGAGACACCAGCACAAAGAAGAGTGTCTGATGCCTCTATATATACAAAAATTAAAAAAAATGTTTACCAGAAAACTGTTTTAGAACTTGACTAATCCCTTTCCAAATAACGAAAGCATAATGTAGTTCAACAGCACAGTCATCATTTGTAAGAATACAAAATTTAGAATTCACATAAAGCAAAGCAGCAGAACTGAGTCATATTGCTAAGGATACTACTAAGCTACTAACTTTTCATTTTCTTGAAGTTTTATTCTGTGCATTTAAGCACAGTTCCCGATTCAGGCTACCAAAACTCACTCTGTGACCACATTTTTCATTGTCTTACTCAAATTCCCACTGGAGTCAGAAAGAGTCTGACTATCAAATCCTTTTGCTCACAGAATTTGTTCATCCCATCTTACTTTTGTGACAGTTTTATTGGTTACTAACAACAGAAGCAGTAATACACAGATCATTGTTTGGTAGCACAACAAAACGAGAACAGGGTATCCTCCTAAGTTTACTGGGTGATAGAAAGCCTAACACAACGTTCTTACTTTCAGTGAGACAGGGGACATCCCTTAGAAATAATAGTGAATTAACAAGCAGAAGTCTGCTGCTTCCACCGTGATGGCAGCACAGAGAGCAGTGCCTTTTCCCACACCAATGTAATGGTCGGAGCTGCTGAACAGCCAATGTGAAAAAACCCAGAAGACCTCAACTTCATTTAAAAAAAAATTAAAAAATAAAAAAATAAAAGGCTAGAAGGAGCCTCAAGAGATCCTCTAGTCCTGGCCCTAAATTTGGAGTGAAGAACCATTACTGTAGTGAGAGCACTACTCTACCTCTACGGTTTCACTCTGTTACAGGCATTTAAATCACCACCAAATGGCACCAATTTAACTTTCTGGTATTGTCAGTTGTTGAGCAGATACATACTCACTTGGAATCGGTGTGAAGACAAATTTATTTTACATACATCTCTACACAGCTATCAGAT
>NW_009646934.1:2307499-2353817 GCF_000708025.1 Charadrius vociferus | reverse complement strand
CTATCCCCCTACAATTCCACTCCACCACCTATGAAATTTCTTCACAAACTTTGCACATAGCATAAATATTTTCCCTCGTTCACAATCAGAATCAGAGAACTGCAGTTTTCACTTTGTCAAATGCTTACATATTTATTTTTATCAACCCTGTGACGTAAATTATAAAACATGGAAAACATTTCTACCTGAAACATTGTCCAAAGTGAACTGCAGTCCAGTAACTCGGAACCCCCTTTACTGTCTATCAGCTTACCAAAAAAAGTCATTTATTGGAAGACGGTACCAAAGCTATTCCTAAAGAACATCAGCTACTTGTTCACAAGAAATTGCTCAAACCAAATTGTCACTTGCTTCCGAGGCAGAGGCAAAACGGCAAAGGAAAGAATAACAGAGAGGAGGAAAAAAAAGAAAAAAGAGTATGTGCATGTGAGACAGAAAGGTCATACAATGGAAACATGCAAACAAGTAAAAAATATAAATCACGTACGTTAATAGTATAAATCAAGTATGTTAATAGTTTTGTAACTGCTAGTGGAAAACAGAGCCTTTATTCTTTATACCTTAGTGATCACTGCAATACACCTGATACTCTATCTCCGACTCTAGAACTACCTCGCACTAACAGCTAAACACTAAACCTAAAGCTAAGCACACGCAGTAAAAGGCTGTGGCATTCGCTACTCACTTAGACTCATCATAAGGCGTTTTGCAGATGCAGTAAAGCTTTGTGTCCTTCTTTGTTTCCTTTGAGGTAGTAGAAATCATTTTCTTTTTCTTGGACTTGGACGCTGATGAATCTTTCTCCTCATCTCGCTTTCTCTTCTGGGAGGATACTGGCATTGGGACTGTGGTGGAGGAGGAGGAGGTGACGCTGGCTGCATGCTGCTGTGGTGGTGGTGATGGCAGTGGTGGCGGTGGTGGCGGCGGTGCAGCGGCAGTTTTTTTTTCCTGAGGTGGCTGCTGCGGCAGCAGCTGCCTGGGCTTTTTCTTTTTCTTTCTTAATTTTAGTCAAGTCTTTCTTTAGCTCCTCCTGAAGTATATTAAATGAATAAATAGAGAGGGAGGCACTTCATGATTATTCCAGGACAGGTTTAAAATCTAGACATAAATCCCCATTCTTAACTAAAAGAAAATAATTAAAGCTATTTAAACGTGCATTTTTTTTTTACATGTGCTTAACCTACAATCCACGTAACATTAAGGGATGACACTCTTGCCCTACTATGACCCCATCGGCTGTAATTTATCAGAAGCTGTTTCAGGAAACAAGGTAATTTCAGTCCAGATGAAAATCAAGAAGCATAAAAAGGACGTATACTGGCTCCGCAGAGATCCACGCATCTGCAACAAAAACTTCTTCCTGTATGTTTCTTTAAAAGCTCACTGAGCAAAAAGATTAATTGAAAATTAACACAGAAATGTTCTCCCCAGCTTAAAATCAAATTAGTCTTTGAGAATAACTGTCCTTACCTGCACTTCGATTTGTAGATCTTTATCCAGAAGTGCTCTTTTTTTCAGTATTTCAGCTTTCAGCTGTTCTTTATGCTTGAAAAGCAGAGCTGAGAGCTTAGTAGCATTCTGTTTACTACGCTTCTGTTCTACACTCTCTTCTCGTTTTCGTTTCTTAGCTGCCTGTTTTTCTTCTTTGTCTATCTTATCCAGAATGTACTTCATCACTTGGTTGCACACAATCATTCTGGGGAAGAAATAAAGAAAAAGTACATTATGCTGAACTGCCTATTTATCCCCAGTTGAGAATGCAGAATCATTTAATTCTCCAGCCTTTCCAAGTTGCAAGCTTTATTACTACATTTCTTAAGACGTACAAGGCAAATTTCGTAACACACATTGCTCCCACTCATACTTATTTACTATAATGATGCTGGGAGAGATCAAGTCCCTAGTTAGGCTCA
Source organism: Charadrius vociferus (assembly GCF_000708025.1). Classification (NCBI taxonomy): domain Eukaryota; kingdom Metazoa; phylum Chordata; class Aves; order Charadriiformes; family Charadriidae; genus Charadrius; species Charadrius vociferus. The sequence continues at coordinate 2,351,904 of NW_009646934.1, read as the reverse complement.
ACAGGGCCAGTCCTAACTTCATTTAACTGATCTGAGTACTAATCATTCCTCCTCTTCCCCTATAAAACTCCTAAAAAAGCCTAGGCTTCAGTACGATGAGAGATATTTTCACTCAAAACATGTTTGGAAGAACTGAATTTCGTTTATTCCGATGTAGGATGAAAGCAAGCTGGAAGCCTGTAACAACTTCTAAAACATACACTTCCACCCTCCCGTGACCACCAAATATTACTAAGTTTTTGTGTTTTGGCATAAGGACTGACAAATATTTTTCAGTGTACAGAATTCACTATAAGACAGTTCCCAATTTCTTCACTAATGATAACTCAGGATTATTTTTTCATCTGCTTGTTGTACACTCAACTGTAAATCTCTTCTCCTGCTCACTTGTTCTGCAGTTTTAATTTATTTTGTTTTACATTTCAATTAGAAATTGAACATATTTTGGTTGTTCGGAATTTACTTTTCCCTTCCCATTCTATTTCAAACCCACTGTAAGACTGTTTCTTGTTGCCAGAGTGACCATGAAAAATAACTCCCATTGACATACGAACTGAAAGCAAACAACAAAATAGCACCGGCCGGGACAAGCAGCTGCTGCTAACTCTGTAGTGTTAGGCTCAGACATACTGTCTTCTGATACCCAACTGTATTCTGATGACATACGTAATATGCCACCTGTTTTGTAGGGCCATACAATTCTGTTTACTTTGCTCTTTTTACCTGAACTGTATCTACTTGGTTTAGTCTGTTTTTTCACCAGGAAAGATACCCCAACTCCATTTTTGGAGAAGAAAAAAAAAAAAAAATCAGTGAGAAGGAAAGACAGCTGTAGCATGAAGCAAGCTAGTTACAACTCTTTTTGACACCATTAACTGAACAGTATATGATAATACATCTTATTCTTTATGCAGTTGTGAACATTAGGTGAGTAGCGCCTAGAGATACTGTTGTAATCAACTAAGCTCGTGCTCTGATTTGACAATCAAAATTTTATAAAAACACTATTCTTTTTCTTACAATCTGACAACACACACATTTGTGATTACCCAGCTGAATCAACTGCATGAGTGAAAAGGAGTCAAAATAACCCAAGACAAATGACAAACACTCCAAATTTGTGTTTAGCAGCTTCAAGTATAAAATCCCCTTGTCCATCAAACAGCACTATTTTCCAATTCTTCGATTCCTTCTGTAGAGTGGGATGTACACTGGAAATAAACTGCCATGATAACGGATAAAAAAACCCCATACTTTTCTGCAACAGAACCATTAATTCTCTATTCTGTGCTCCTTTAAGGATGGTTTTTGCCTTGAATTTAAAAACTGTGGCCAGCTCCAAACCCATGCAATACAACATTTCACTTTAAAAACATAATCAAAATAAAATTGAGAATATACAGGATTCAATTACTTAAGAACATAATTATGAAAGTTACTTTTGAGTGTTATTTTAACCAATTTTAAAATAGCAAAATTCTTTTAAGCAGGTTTTTACAAACCAGTGTTTTATTATACCACCATTAAAAGATATTATAGGTGTAAAACCTTCACATCTAAAGATGCAGTATGATGGATATTCACCTCTGATTTTCTTCCCTCTCAGCTGGAGTCAGTGTTTTCTTCTGTTTCAAGTGTTCTATCACAGCATTCTGTTTCATAACAACCTGTAGGATGATACAGAATCCAAAATAAAATATGAAAGCTTTAGCCAGTACTTCATAATATTACTGGGAGAACCAGGACATTTCCTAAGTTAAAGAAGAAGTTTAAGTGTTATATATTTCAGTAAGTGACAAAATAACACTGATTTTATCGGGGGCGGTGTTTGTTTAAAGCAATTATTTGAAAATGAAATTGAAAATTAACACCACCTCCATCCCCCACAGAGCAGGATATTTTGCTTATGCTGAGTTTAAACCTAGGGACTAAATGTCAGTCGACAGTATTTCTTCTGTGACCAGTTGTTTTATTTTAATAAAAAAAATGGTAAGAGTCTATTATTATTTTTTTTTTAAGCTCCGCAGCCATCCAACAGCATTACATTTCAGATACCTCTTTGAAACCTCAGTTTCCTACAGCAGGCAATGGAAGTACATGTGCTCTGAACATCAGCTCTCCTGTCGATAACCTATCTTTCCTGAACTGAGAATAAAGATATATTGTCCCAGCAGCTGGTGGTAAGTTGAATCAAGGTGCCAGAAGACCGCAAACATGGTACAATGGACCTGATGTGCTGAAATAACTCAGAATATTTAATTAAATTGCCAAAAGCAATCGTGCACTAACTTTGAAAGAATCAAATCAACTGCCTATCAAATGTATTAACATTGTTAACAAGAACAGGCATTTAAAATGAGATTTGTTTCATTAATTAAGTTTTCATTTCCTTCTGTTAACTTTACCTGTTTCTGGATAATGTCACTTTGATTAGAAGCCTGAAGGGTGTGCTCACGTTTAATTTCTATCTGTTGCTGCTTTTTCTTCTGTTGCTGCTCCCTGAGCTGCTGAACTCTCTGCAGCTGCTCCTGAACACTAGCTGCTTGAACTGTTACCACATTCTGAATCTGGTGAGCCTGTACTGGGCTAGTTTGTTGGATCTGAATAGGTAACTGAAGCTTGATCTGCTGGGGCACACTGCCTTGTTGGGCTTGTATCTGAGCCACAACATGTGACTGAAGCTGAGAGAGAACTTGGACTTGTTGCTGAAGCTGAGGCACTGTAATAACTTTTGTTGGAGGCTGCTGAAGTTGCAGCTGAGGACGAGTTGGGGATTGCACAGGAACCTGATTTAAACTTTGAGTAGTTGGAAGGGTTGAGACCGAAGTCTGAACCTGAGGCTGTGATTGCTGCAGCTGAGCTTGAATTTGTATGGGAGCATGGGGCTGCATCTGAATCTGTTGTTGGGTTGTAGTCTGCACCTGAGCTGGTTGCTGAGGCTGGACTTGGGACTGGCCTTGTGGAAGGATTGCAGTCTGCGGCTGACTCTGGACTTGTACTGGAGATTGCCCTTGAGCCTGGGTCTGTGCTGGAGACTGAACTGGAGATTTAGACGACTGTGCTTCAGGTGTGACTGGAGAGTCAACAGATGCCGGGGTCTGAGTTTCAGGCTGGCTCTGAGTTTCAGGCTGAAGTGCCAGCTGAGGTGCCTGTGGCTGCGCCAGCGGCACGGGCTGAGCGCTCTGATTCTGCGCTTGAGGCTGGGCTTGCTGCTGGCTCTGAGGCTGTGGCTGAATGGGCGGCAGCGCTGATGCTGGCTGTGCCTGTACAGCTTGCTTCTGTTCCCCTGTAGCTGTGAAGGATAAAAACAAATGACATGTCTATGAGCCTCACCAATTTGAACCTTTGAGAACTACTGTAAAGCTCTATGCAGAAATTCAAGAGATTTCTAAGCTTATAATACACTTCCAACAAATTTACTGTAGTAAGAGACCATCTCCAACTGCATAAAAACTCCCATGCAACCGAAACCAAAGCTTTTTTTCTGCTGAACAGAACAATGCTTACCTGAGGTTGAAGTGGAAACTGTTGTTGTAGTTGTGCTAGCTGTAGTAGCAGCTGCTGGTAGTGGGGTGAAAAGAAATCTCTGAATTGTACCATTTGGCATAGCTGCTTGCATAAGCTGTTGTCCTGGACCAGGTATTACGGTCACACCCTGAGGGATTAATTGTAATTGACCAGTAGTTTGACCTTGTCCCTGAATTACCACAGTTAATCCTTGACTGCCACCCTAAAAAAAAAAGTTAATATTGATGTTTTAGTGATGTATTCCTTAGACAGACTTTGCTGAAAATCAGAAGAATTAGGGTTTGGGATTTCAGAATTCAATAAGTTTACCACATACCATATTCCTAAAATCCCAAACTAGCATCTGAAGTTATTAAATACTAAAATACTCTTTCACCAATTCTATCAACAGATTACTAGGCTGGAGTTAGTTACATGTATTTTCATCCAAATATTGACCAGACCTCTAGCCAGAAAGCAGTTACAATGGAACATCTTTGTTCCTAGAGTTTACAAGCAATACAGAGCATGGATAAGTTTAGACATACTATTAATTACTTTCTCAAGAAACCCAACAGTTAGTGTAAAAGTTCTCTGCACTGAAAACATTTCCTAACCACATACCAGATCCTACCCAACTGTGAGCTTTCATGACTGACTGTTCAATCTGTAATGTATTGTGAATTTCTGTTGCTTAAGCTAACAGTCAGGCAGCTCATGACACCACTCTCAACTCAGTGACGGAGAAGGTGGGGTATTATCCCAACACCTAGACTGCAGAACTTCACATTTTGTGAACCCATAGAACAGAATAAGGTCCCTACTAAAAACCTTCCGAGTCTTGTGGTGTGGAAATGAACTTGTTCCACATATAAAAATCTTATCTGGCAACAAGCAGCCTGTACATTACAATCATTTACATATATAAGTTATAATTTGAAGAATAGCTATTGTGGTAACTCACAGAAGTCTATTTTTACCCTATGGCTTGACTCTAAACTTATTTTTTGCCAACAGACCTTCATGATCTGAGCAGAAGCTGCAAGACCTTTTTCCTCCTCCAGTTCCAGATACTGTAATTTTTCCTCTGAGACTCTGGATAACATGAACGAAAACTAAATCTTTATGCAAAATCAAAAGACAAGGAACGAAGAACATTACGTTCTGAAGGTCTACAAAATAGGCCATACAAAGTAATTAAGTCCCTTACTGCTATTAATGCAAAGACTTTTTTCCCATAGTGCTAAGCTTGCCTGATGCTGGTTACATTACTGGGGAATAAAATAGGAAGAGATATTTAAAACTTTACATATAATATTTAAGCTTCTTTCAGTCTGTAATTATGCTATAGGTCATCCTAAATGATGGCTGAAACAAACTTATGAGCAGATACACTACACTGCTGAAATCTAAAGGCTTGATGAGATGTATCATAAGTATTAGCACATTTTCATGCCCAGAGGATGTAAAATATTTTACCTGTCCTTGTGTTAGTTGCGTGAGTTGGGCCATAGTAAGTTTCACTTGTCCCTGCTGAGGGCGAGGGGGCTGCGATGTGGCTTGCGGCTGTATTTGTTGCGGTGGTGTTCCAGGACTTGTGACCGTCTTCTGTCCGGCACTGGAAGAAGCTGTGCTGGTACTAGAAACTGCTGTGGAGACAGGCTGACCCCTGATTATTTGAGTCACCACTTGCTGTGTCTGACCTGTAAGAGGGTAATTTGTGGTAAGAAATGCGTTTCCAACATTTTAACCATTAGCACAGCAAACTTCCGAGTCACAACAACTTGCAGTAGTGGGTGTATAATCAAACAAGTGAAGCAAACACTGCAGCTTGCATGTAAATTTTCTTTACAAACCATTTGTCTGTGCGGTTGACTGAAAAATGTCTGCAAAGTGTTTTGTATTTTAATTCAATTCACATACTTACAGAGTACTTCAAACACTTAGCTTGCCTTTTAAAAAAAAAAAGGCTTTCTCAATGCACAATTATTCTAAAGTTTTCTTTTTTTTTTTTCAAATGAATGGACTTAAAAGTAAGTATTAGATTTCCCAGTATCAATGATGAACACCACTGACAAAGCCTGCAACTGGCACATTCAAAAGCATGAAAAGGCACTTCTTAGAAGTCAAGCATCAAAACGAGGTATTTTTGCATTGGGACAGAAAGTATTGATGAAGAAACAAACCATGGATTTCACACTGGAAATTTAGATATTAAAATGAACCTACTGGCTGGAAGAATACCTTGTTGCACCACTAGAGGTGTTCGAATGATGGTCTTTCCAAGCGTTGACTGCTGAAGTGGTGTCCGTATTACTGTCATACCAGGGCGGAGCGGTGTCCCTTGCACTACCTACATACACCAAAACGCAGTGCATATGTGAACTCGTGAAAAAAGCTGCTGGGAGATGCCCTGAAGCACTTTTTTTTTTTTTTAATTTTAATATAGTAAGAAATTACAAGATGCAAGCAGATCCAGTATTTTTCTATTTATGCCCACACCGCTAAGGCTTACCAAGCTCTAAACTTATTTTTTCGAATTGGAGAGAACTGTTGTACCTCCTTGGAATAAAGAATCCATAAACACTATTGCTGAGATGAGTGAAAAACATTGAGAAGTGACCAGACAGAACGTTTAATATCTCCCAATAACTTAAAAGATATACACCCACATTTTTTGCATTAAATAATCAGAAAAATATCTTACCTGTGAAGTGCTTGTTGTTCCTAACGTCCCTGTGGTATTTGGCCTAATGGTTACAGTTGCTGTCCTTGGCTGGAATGAAGTAAATGTTTGACTTGCACCTGTAGTTGATGGAATGATACCCAATACCTTTTGCTGAACTTGAACAACACCTAATTAAAGAAAAATTGAGAATTCATTAATGACATAATTGCCAGCAAAAGTAGTAAATGCAACTCCAGGGTGGCATTTAGAAATCAGTCTCCAGGTTTCTAGAACACCTTTGAGTCTTTCAACATTTCTTGGGAGAACCTTTGTCATATTGTAAGAAGCAGCAGCATTATACTTGTTGATAGACCAACATCATTTTAAGTTAAGAAATAGGTATTTTAGAAAAAGATTAAGGAAAGAGCCAATCCTCACAAAGACCAGTTTGATGGTAACTGCAAATAAGTCCTTGCATTGACTGGGTGCCACAAATTAGTATTATACAACCATTAAAAGCTACAATCTGGTTAATTTAAAATGTAGGAGACCAGTTTAAACACCTTTCACCTACAAGCTTGTGGTGCTGAAGAAAATGGGTAATGCTTTTCCTGTCACCTAAGAAATTTCAATACAAAACTAGTAGCCTTCGTGACTTCCTCAGATGCTAAGTACAATGGAGACAGAAATGAGCTTCCCTGTTCAATATACATTCACAAATCTCAAAGTATTAAGTCCTCTTCTTGAGGCAAGAAGAAAAAACACTAATCTTAGCTAAGAGCCAAACTCTTGCTCATCGGCGCAGGCATTAATAACTAAGAACTGCAGCTTTTTTGTGAAGGAAGTGTTTTGTTGACGTATAATTTAGATAACGAAAAAAAGCATGCTTCATTCCACGTTGTTAAAAATAAAACTTCTAATTTTGCACTGTGAAATGTAGATTAATTTATAGGCAAAAAACTTGCATTTTCCCCCTACAGACACAAATATGCAATACAGGGGGAACAAGCTCTAGAAACTTGTATCTATATAAATATTTTTCCCCCTTCAAGTCACAGTTTACTTCACTGGGAAAATAGTGTCAATGGAGAATGAATCAGCAAGCTGGAATACATTTTTAATTCAGTTCCCTTTCCCCTACCTCCTTGAGTTGATGGCACATTGACGGCAACAATCTTGCTGTTTGCAGGGAGTGGCAGCTTAGTTATCACTTTCCCTGCCATCGTTACTGGACTGCCTGAGATCTGGAAGGTCTGCCCTGTGCTGGCAATGGTTGTGGCTGAAGTGGCAGCTGTGCTAGTGGCTATTGAGGTACACAGAACAGTCAGTTTTAGAGCAGAATAATTAGTCAGTGAAATGACTATTTTCAAGTATGAAACAGCAAACTACAGGATTATTTTTACAATCATTTTTGAATGCGTCACACTTTGGTAAAGATTCTTTTTTGGAAACAGTACGTTACAGCACAGATTGCTTTCATTATCAATGATCACTGGTACAACAACTGTCAGGAATACATGAGCCAGGTCAGAAATAAGACTACCTAGCCAGTCTGAACAAAGAAAAATTAGACAGGTATTATCTTAGAAGCGTCCTGCTGACTTAGCAAGAGAGCTAAGAGCAAAGGTAACGAGAAATGTAATAATGCTATATATTCTGGAGAAGACATAGGTGCTGTACTGGGGTTCTTCCTATGCTCTTTCCATGACAAATGGCTACTTACCTGTTGAAGATTGGCCTTGTTTAACCCAAGTAGCAAAAGTCTGATGGAAATTCTTGTTCTGTTGGAATGTTACTGTAGCTGGAGAACCCACTTTTGTAGTAAGTACTACTTTGGTTCCAGTGGGGACCGGGCCCGCTAAAGGACCCACCACAACCTTCTGCGGTGTTGAGACAGTAGTTGCAGTGCTGCTGGCTGTAGTGACGGCGGGGGCCACGCCAGCTGCAGGTATCTGCTTCTGCTGTTCCAGCCGTTTCTACAGATTTCAGAAAAAAATTAAACAAAGGGATGATTAGCATTTTCAGATTTCACAAAATACATGCTGTCTCTTCTTAGTATTGAAAAACAAAGGACACTGGTAGGATTTTATTTCAAGCTGTAAAGGACTGAAGAACAGGCTGCTTGCGTACCCTGTAGCACACGACTCCTTCACCTGCAGAACTACAACTCTGCTGATGGTACACAGCCAGAAATTTTCCTTTACAGCATCTTTAAAATCCTCGGCTTATGTTAATTTCAATGCACATTTTACTTTGAAGAAAACTTATTAATTAGTCTCAGTTTAATCTGAAAGGTTAAAAAACTTTGAAAAATACCCATCTATATTTGGCTTTGACCATGTGCATACAGCGTGTCTGCTAGTTAGCAGTACACCATCATTAGCAGAGAGTTTATTACTGTCATTCCTAAGTTTAGAGCTGCCTGCACTGAGATACTGCCAGTTACAGAAAAAAAAAAGACTGTACCATTCTACTTCACCATTAAGTAATTTTTAAAATTACTCTTTTAACTGTATATCCAGTTTGCATCTTGCTTAAAAAAAAATTAGGTTCAAAATCCCTTACTCAGCAACCTTTTGTGCTGTAACTGTCAAGAAGGTTAGAAATTTAGAAAGCCACTTTGTGAAGGGATAGTATCAGTATACTGTTTTAAAATTCACACTAATCTAAAATTCTTCCCTACGTTACTGGAATTATCTCTGTATGTATTAAATTTCAGTGTTTGGGTGGCATTATATTGCATTAATGCCCACGAATCAGATACACTCATTCACTAGTAATGTATTTTCTTCAGTGAAGATGAAATGAAAAAGGAGTAAGTTGGAAAAAAGCACAGTTCTTAACGTATGTGAAATATCAACATGGCATTGGGGTTTCTCAATTTTAGTTGCATACATGTATCTATCTACACATACACACACTTACCTATTTATGTATATAAAAATTATCAGTGGGTTTCATTCAGCCAAATTTAGATAGGATAAAAATCAAAAGATTCCATTTGATTGAAGGATGAAGAACAAATGCAGTTGTATACCCAAGTCAGCTATATACCAAGGCAGCTTTTTATCACACCACAGAACCATTGACACCTTACCTGGAGATTGGTGCTTCTCAGCGTTCTTTTAAAATGGAAACAAACTAAACTTTTTTCAAGGGTTATACGTTAGATGGAAAAAAAAAAAAGGGGTGAGGGAATCCAAACCAAATCTTTGCCTTAACCCCATTTCAAAATAAAAAAACGTACACAGTGGAAGCAGCATTGTTTGATGGCTTAGTTTGCACGAGAAGTGGAAACTATTTGAAAAATGGTGTAAGATAGGGATAAACTTTGTTTCCCATGTTCTAATGCATATGGACTACCAGTGCATGGTTGCTGACAGGTGGGACTACCAATAGCTCCCCCACCTGCTGGGCAGCCAATCGTTGGTGTTTTAGTTGAGCCTCCAATTGGGCCTTGAATTCCTCTGCCTTCTTCTGTTCACTAACCTTAGCCTGTTGTTCAACTGCCTGTGCTTTTTCCTTCTCCACCCTGCCAAAGACACAACCGAAAGTAAGTTATACCATCACATAAAATCCAACCGTCAAACTAAATTTCATTTTATCCAGTTTAATTGCTCCTATAAGAACGAATGTCAAGACTAAAGATCACTGAAAAACTAGTCATGGCTTTAAAAGTATTTTGAAATAAACTATTGAAGTTGCATGCAACCTCCCTGAAATATTCTGATGTTAAACTACTGCAACACCTTACAGAAGATGATTAATCAAAACTGGAATTTATAATTACATCTGAGAATGCAAACGATCTACGTAATACCATTAATTTAAAACAATTCTTTCTAAGAGACTCAAAAATGTTGTTCCAACTCTAAGCATGCAATACTGAAAATATTAATTTTATGACTTGAATATTCTCAGGTTGAATTTACCTTTACTTGTATACATTCATTTTCTTTGTATGAGAGAATTATTTAAACACATTGTGTTTAAAGTCATGCCAAAAGTAGCCTAAAGCCTTCCCATGCATGACAGTAACAGCCTTTCAGCATACAACAGTGATTAGTTCATAAGCATGGAAAAATTAATATAGTATTAGTTCTAACAAAACTGTAAGATCTGCATAAATTAGTTTTGGTACCAGCAAATAGTTTAGCTTTACAACTTTAAGCTTGACTATCATTATCAAAAGGCACAGTAAAAACACAACACAGATCCACTTTTACTGATTGTAGCTACTAAGTTGGTGTTCTTTAGTGGGAAATTATATTTAACACACACACAAATTAAAACTGCTTTCTTTAAAAGCTCGTTTGAGTTGGTTTACCTTTCAGCAAATGCCCTGATCTCCCATAGTTCCAATTCCTCCTCTGCTACCCAACTTTCAATTATAACAGGGCCCGTTTGCTTGGGTGTTTCTGGCCTTTTTGGCCTTAGTGCACTTGATCGCAGTCCCTTCCTCTGAGGTGTTGGAGTTTCTTTAGAGAACAGTCAAAACACACAGATTAAGCTTAATCGGAAAACAAAACTCAAAGTGTAAACCAAGATTTAGTGTCTTTTTCAGTCTCATTTAATAAACAGGAAGGCCTTTCAGCTTCAGATAAATCATGTCAGTTTGTTAAATGCATCATTTTTTTCCCATAGGCGAATGAATAGTTCGCGTCAAGCTATATTTGATGGTCTCAATTAACATGAAGATCCAGTTACCTCAATTTCTGCAGGAGCTTATGGGAAGGGGGAAAAAAGAAAGTATAAACAAACATACCTTTTGGAGCCTCTGGTACACCAATGGGACAAATAATTTTTCTTATACAGTACTCTGACCGGATTCCATATGGACCAACATCTCTTCGCTTGATTATTTCTGTTGTTGTAATTTCAGTTTCAGATGTTTCTACAATAAATTAGTCACAATATGTTAACAACAGAAAACAAATAAAAGCTAAATCTCCGATCAACCCAATATACTCAAGGTACAGAAACAGCAACTAGTACAAATTGTTGACTAGAAAAATTCAAATGCCATAGCTGACATCAAGCCTTTACAGCAATGCTTGGAATAAGTGTAACACTCAAAATTAACAGCAAGAGCTTTTGCATTAAGAAACCCAGAAATTTAAAGAAATAATACCTGTACGTGTAGTTCCTCCCCCAGGTGGAGCTTTTGCTGCCATATCATCCCATTTGAGACATGCCCACAATAACCGCAACATAAGGCTCACTCCAGCCAATGATCTTACCGTCTGAAGTCGGTACCTAACAACAGAGTATTAATTATATTTTAAAATCAAAATGTATTTATAATACCCAACCAAACCAACGGGACAAAGGTTTTCCATTCTACCTTTACTGATAGCAAAATTTGCATGTTTGGGCACAAAGGTGTATATCACTTGTATTTTAAAATTCAATTAATTCCATCACATCCTAAACTTTTCCTCAAAAACATAAAGCATGTACCTCCAAGTGATCCCAAAAGTTGGCCTTGGGGATGGATATGGCCAGATATCCAAGGCAGGCTTTGCATTGTAATTGAAATAGGGAACTTCTCTGATCCCTCCTTTTCTGGCCAGCTTTTTCAAGTCATCATTGGGTAAAACAAATATGCTTTTTTTACTGCTTTTGGTAACAAATTTTCTATAAGACGGTAAGGCAGTTCCAGAACGACTTTTTTTGGGTCTTGCAAATTTCATTAACTTCACTTTATCTTTTGTGGAATATTCTTTGCTGACAGTCATGGAAGTCACCAATGTGCCTTCTGGGGTGGTCAGTGAATCTGTTACTGTTGTTGTAACCACTGTTTTGCTATGCTCTTGTACAGAAATGACATCAGCGTTACTGTCCGTAGCTGGAGCGGTAAGCTTAGTTACAGTAGTGGTGGTAGTTACAGTGGATATGGCACAATTTTCTGTAGATGATACTACTGTTGTTTTCTCATCGTTAGAAGCTACGGTCTCTGCAACCTTAAACACAGTTTTGGATTCTGTAGACACAGTTGATGTTGTGGTAGTCACTTCAGTAATAACAGTTTTTACTTTACTTTCCCCATTAACATTTTCCATTTTACATGTCTGTACACCATTCTGGTCAGCAAAGTCACTACTCAAGCTAGATTCCTCACATGAGGTTACGGGCGATGGAGCAACTTTCTTATCCTCAATTACTTCAGTTTCCATAGATTCTGTTTCACTATTCAGGTTATTTTCTTTACAGAGCGTATGTGTTGGCGTGGAAGCAGTGCCAACAGAGGCAGATCTCTCAGGAGAAAGCTGTTTTCCTTCAGTTTTCTGCACATACTTGGGAACTTCGTCTGGTGGCTGAAGACGCTCTCCAGATTCAAACTCGGGTGAACTCTGCAGACGTGACTTAGGGTCCACGTTATTTTTGTCCTTTGTGTCCTCTATCATGATGTCACCATTCATGAACGGTTTTACTGAAGATTCCTTGAAAGTCAATGGTTTTATTTCGTGCTCTGGAATGGATTTATTAATATTGTTAACTTTTGGTTCAATATCACCCCCTGCCTTAGTTTCACATGTATCTTTAACTAAGCAGTCGTCATTTGATAATACTTTAGTGTCATTGTCTCTTCCATTCATTTGAAATGCTGATTTTTCTTTTTCTAAGTCTGCCTCAGTTTGTTCATCTTTATTATTCTTTTTGTCAGTAACACTATTTAGATTTGTCTGATCAAGACATTTCTTTATGGTACTTGTCTCCACTTTCAGTTCCTGACCCTTCTTTTGACCATTAGCCTCAGTTAGTTTAGAGCTCAGTAAATCCTCATCAACTTCATCCATGTGTTCCAGAGTTTGACTTTCAAGGTTTCTTTCAGAAATTAGCTCTGTTTTAAATGGTTCTAGATCTTTACTAACTGATTTCTGGTGAAATACAATCTTGTTTTCAGATTTACTTTCAGTCTTTCCTGGAGCAATTTCTTCCTCCATTTCACTTTCTTGAGAGGACGTTGGTTCAATATGGCTTTTTATCATACAATTGTTTTCTGGATCTTTGCTCTGCCGTTCAGCATTCCCTTCTGAATCTGGGTTTTCAAGAGTGGCCAATGCATCTTTTCTACAGCTGCTTTCAGTTACCACTGCCTCTAAGTTTTCATGTTCACGCTGAGGTACTCTGGTAATAGGTAGTTTTTGTTTCAAAGGTTTTTCGCTTCTTTCTGAAACATCCCATTTGATTCTATCTTCTGCATTTGTTTGTTTCAAGCCATCCACAAAAGAACTCTCAGACCCTCCAAGAACCTCTTGTCCTTGACACTTATCAGCAGTCATAGGTTCAGGGTTGTTTTCTTTACTGTCATTCTGAACAGAGCTTTCACCTTCAGATGACTGAGGTGAGTCTTCACCCAGCAGCTGGCCTTCTCTTTTTGACAGCCTGTTTGTCAAAGGCAACGAGGGTTCATCTAGCTCACCAGTTTTGGTACCAGAGATGCTGCTGATCGGCAAGCAGTCCTGTTCTGCATCTTCAGTTTGGGTCTTATCTGAAATATAGGCTTGATCTTGGGAAGACATGTCAAACTGGCTTCCTTCTTTCACGTTTCTCGTTTGTAGCTCATCTATGTTTTTCTGGGGGCTTACAGATCGAACGCCAACTGTTTTAGCACTAGCCTCCAGCTTCATCCTTTCTAGACGTTGTTTTTCTTCCAGTGTAAACTGTTTTATTCGCCTCTCAAGTAGTCCATCTAATTTTGAGGATTTTACTTTCCTTTTGTAGCAAGTCCTTAAATGAAATCCCTCGCTGACATTGATTATATCCAGCTTACAATGACTATCCTCATCTTTTATGGGGGATTCAATTTTCACATCATCTACATCCATAGGTTCTTCCTTGATGACTTTATCATTTTCACCATCGATTTCTTTTTCCGCTGTGAAGAAGAGATAACTCTGAATCAGTAAGCTCCCCTAACAATGAATACCAAAATACATTTGTACATCAACTACTAAGAAACAAACGGACATTTTAGCATATTAATAGATGTAAAGAAAAATGGAACGAGAACTTCAGACACTACTACAAGGGATTATAAGCAATCATTTAACTGAGAGATTTTAAATGTCTTGACAAAACCTGTTACATAGTTTTGCAATAGTTATTTCTGAGGTCCTATGCTTTTACACATGCAGTGTTGTAATGAATAGCTAGTTTTACAATAACTTAAGCATATCACCTTTGTCTTTTGCGTGATCTAAATTTTCAGAAATTGTATCAACTTCTACTTTTTCTTCACGTGACTTTTCTTCTTTCACTTGTGCTTTCTCCAAGGTTTCGGAAACATCTGCTTTGTCTTTTGCTTGCAGATCGTGAGAATCCTTTGTTCTATCTTTCTCTATTTTTACCTTAATTGAACCTTTTCGTTTATCCAAGTTGCATTTTTCATCTTCGCTCTTTGCTATTAACAAATTAATTAAACGGTTTCAGTTATTCAGAATATTTTTTACACTCTGCTACATTTTAATGTATGTTAGTTTACCTCAAGTCATTCACACATCATTACTGAAATTCCAAAGTAGCATTAAGTATACAATGGTAACATCATAGATTAAGCTTAGTGGAATATTGAATATTAATAATAATAGTAAAATATAAAAGCCCAAGAGAGACAAAAATGTTTAATTTACTTTATTTTTTCAGGAGTTCATGTTCAGCTTTTCTTTAAAAAAACCCAAAACAGAACAAAACCCAAACCAACAAAACAAAAAAAACCAAACCCCAAACCACCAAAAAAACTCACACATTTTTCAGGAAACTAAATACCCCTTTCAGAAAACCCAGTCTATTAAGAGCATATTAATTCAGACTGAAAATTCACAAATAATTTTTAATAATTTTGATTTCTACAGTTAAGCCAGAATGGACATTAGTATTCAAATAACTGAGCTTAAAACTGTAGTGGCTATTAATTGCAATACAGAAAGCAAACCAGATAGAACGATCACATAGAGAACACTAAAAGCAGCAGCATCTGTTTTGTGTATGAGCCAGTTGAAAGCAACAGGGAAAGTATTACATCAGTATGTGAGGACAGAAATAATTCTGATGTGCAATACAGGGTGGGCTGCCATTTTTGAAATTTTAACAGGAAACTTAAACTTAAATTTATTATAAAATAACCCTCATACAGTTCAGCATTCATTCTGGAAGTCAACCGTGCAAAATTTTTCTCTTTTATATTAAAACCTTGGAACAATTAAGCAAGATGTGTTTTGAACTTTCAAGAGAAATAAATTTCTTGCCCCTCATAAAACTATTGTTATCAGATAAAATTGGTTAACAGCATTCTGTCAACGTGTGTGTGTGGGGGGGAGGTGTATATATACATCAATATTTTAGATGTTACTTTTTGCTTGTGATTATCTACATGATTTTTAGCTACCTTTAATTGAAATAAGGCTCTACAAAGCTGTACGAATATTACAAGCAACTTCACAACTGAAACAATTTAACGTAGCTAAAAAATGTCTGTGATAACTGAACTGGTGACATCGACAAAGATCAACAGAAATTTGAAAAAAGCTTCTGTAGAACACTATCTGTAACAAAGTCTACATAAGAAACATCACATGCAAATAATTAACTGAATAACTGAATAAGCAGTAAAAAGCAATATGTTAGTAATTAAAAAAAAAATATGTAAGCAATGCAGACACTTACTTGGTAGCAACTTTCTGTAATTTGCATTAGTATTTCCAGGGAGTTTGGGCATAAACCTGTGGACATGTGTTTTACTAATCCAGCTCCAGCCACCATATCCCGTTACTCTATATTCCTCTCCTTTTTGCTTCCAAACCTGTTAAATATTTTTAAAATAGTAGCTTTAATGGTGCTATTTGCTGCATTATTAATATATGTATTCACCTAAAAGCCTAAGATGATATAAAAAAAACCCCAACAACCGACAAACACTAATTTAGACTTTTTCAAGCAAGTTTTGTGAAATAATGTACTAAAATTAAAGATATATCTGCTGATAATTGATTCTATCATAGTAACATCTAAAAACTGTATTTATTTCATGTAACTGTGAGAATCTCTTTAACTAAAAGCTGAAAGATTATACAAGTTTTTGAATCAACCTGTATGTTACAACAAATGCATTTAGAGCAAAGAACCACTCCAACAAAAGTATTTAATGTCTACTGGAGGAGAATATAAAGAGGTTTTATCGTAGTTCCCATCACATTACATAACCTTCCAAAGTAAAGGTAGCTAGGCTAGCTTTTTTGGGGGGGGAGCAGGGATGGGAGGGGAGCACTGAACAGGGACAGACATACAGACAAGGTTCCAATAACCACTTGGAACCCTTTCATTAGGAAAGGCTGCATTTTGCAGACAAACATCTGTCAATTTAGGCAGTGTCACTAAGAGCATAATACATGTCAAATTTAGTTCAGACCAAGATTATGTGCTTGAATACGTGGGCATGTTTCCTACTCCAATGGCAGGGAGTAACCCAACGACATTAAAATTTTAAGTTTGAAATGAAAACAGAAAAAGAGTACGAAATCAACCATCTCTGGTTGTTTTGTTTTTTTTGTTCTTCACACAAAAGAAAACCTTACCTGATGTTTGACAGGAAACGTGTATTTCACCCATGTAGCTTGCTGCATTGTTTCTTCTTCTTCTTGTTTTCTCTCTTTTTTTTTCACTTTCTCCTTTTCTTCTCTTTCTATTGCTGTCATTCTGCGTAATCTAAACCATACAGATTTAAGTACATTTAAGTACAGGATCTTGTAAGCAAATATAAGAAGTTAAACAGCAGCATATACTACTCCTTTGAATAATTTTAAGTATCTGAAATTAAGAGGAAAGCCCAGTATTACTTGCAATAGGAACATTGCTTTTTTGGCTATTCCAGTAAGGCAAACACAGCTGCCTGCAACAGTGTCTAACATCGGACACATTTCATTTCTGCTTCTATGACACACTGAGACACAAGAGATGGACTTCCACTGAACTGAGTGTGTTGAAATTTGCTCTTCTTGTCTCCCAAATTTTATCATTTTGAGGCTGTGGCTCACAGAAAGAAAATAAATTGTTCCGCAGAAGCAATGGCACTATAAAAATCTCAGCATGTATTTTCAGTGTTTCTGGTCAAGAAAAAACACTCCAAGTGCTCAACGGGTGACTAAATTGAAACATAATTCTTACAGCCCTAGAGGAACTAGTACTGGTAAAGCAAACTAAAGTTCTCATACTCAAAAAGATTTTTACGTTTATTTACCTAGTGTGCCCCAATGATTCCCGCCAGATCGGCAGCATGACAACCGGTTTAATTGCACATTCCAATATAGCCAGCGCTAGTGCAAATTCTCTAGGTTTGCTGCACATCTGAACAGCCTTAATCCAGTTAGACCTAAATTGGAAAAAAGATAAAAACCTGAAACATATACATGCACTAATACAGCATAGCTTTAATGGGAGGATAAAACCTCCTATATTTTAATACTTTATTCAAATGTGCAATCGCTTTTAGCCATCCATCACAAACATAAACATGTTATCTTATATTTTAATATACTGAAGCACACGGTGCTTGGAAATCAGTGATGTTGAAAAAAAACAAAGACCATTGCTTATTAATAATGTTAGCAAAAATACAAGTAAAACAAGAGAATATAGATTTTCATTTATTAATTTACCTGTGGGAAGCCCAGTTAGGGTGAAGGAATGATGCCGGGATATTATTTTCTAGCTGAATAATAGTTAGCCTCAAAGTGGATATGGTAAGAACTTTGGACCCGTGTACAGACCCATTCCATTTGAACTCTCCAGCAGGAGTCAGACAGAATTTATGCGAGAGATGTCGTCTCTTGTCATGGTCCTCCCTGTGCTGGTGCTTGTTCAATGCGAATGAATTAGTGGCATACTGATTATGATAAACACGATACTTCCCCTCTTGCCCTAATTTGAAATAATTGTTGATATTTCCTTTCATCACAACTTCCTTCTTTGTGTTCATTCGGGAAACTTCACCTTGAGAGTTGACCACCAGAACCTTGTGAAAGAAAGAATTATTTTAAAGATTCATTTAAGTTTCAAATATTTCTATTTACTTAGTTATGATTTAGGCTTCAACAATCTATATATAAAATAATAAAAATACCTTGCATCAGTTTGTAGAAGCCAATGACCGTTTATTCAATATACTACACGTAGGTACTTCATCACTGATTCTATACAGAGTTAGGATATTCCCAAAGATCAACTTTAACATTAAAAAAACCCTCATCCAGGCTCCTCAGGAAGTCAAACAGGAACCCTGTTTGCTGCTCTGAATTATGCCTATTGAGGGAGACAGCTTTGGGAAAATAGCTTCACTATACTTAAGCAAGCTTCCCGTGAAAACCCTCCTTGGTAAATCACAGAATTCATACATGTAGCTAAGCAAACAAACATCTTTGACTTTGAAAACATGGTGTGGATAACATCACTGGTCTAATTACCTGTAACTGAGTTCCAAATTTGAGAGGTTTGTGAGCAAATACGCTAAATGCTAACTTACAAGAGAAAACAGTTAAGAAAAATAAAAGTAATACACCAAACCATATGCAGACAACTAACTGCAACAAACTCTTAACATTCAAACACTTCTGTGGTGGAGAAACTGGGGTACTTAAAAAAAAAAAAAAAAAACCACACACAAACCCAAAAAACCCGAAAATAACCCAACAAAACCCCAAACTGAGCTACTTGAAAAAAAAAAAATTAACAATAAATTAGCAAATGGTGAAAATGTAATATCACAGGAAGCTTTTTTCTTCCTTCTCCTTTGCCCTTGCTCTGAGTTGCTATCTACAGAATGGTATGACTGCGCACCTCCTTTCCTTTAATGTGCTGGTCATAAAAATTAGAAAATTGTTTACTATACAGCCAGTAATAAGTTATATGCATTTTCTCCCACTTCTGTTTTCAAATCTCTCAGAACTTGTGTGCCAAAACTACAGATTTACAGGTTTTTATTTTGATTATTGTTTGAATAGCTAGATAATAGCAACATTTCCAGTTCATAACAAATCTGTAATAGCAGAGTATTGTCATTTACAGACAGTCATTGCAAAATCGTAGCACTGCTTGATGAAGACAAAAGTGAAATCTCTCTCTTGAATTTCTGCCAGTTGGTGTAAATTTTTTTGTATGGCTGTAGGTTGGTTGTTGGTTTTTTGTTGGGTTGTTTGTTTGGTTTTTTTAAGTACCCCCATAGTCTGCCAAAATAAATTTTTAATTTTTAAAAATATTATCAGTCATCTGAAACAGTTTCGTACTTCTTTGAGTTTTCCAAGATGTGCACAAACCTCTCTGCCTTCTTTATATAATTTATTTGCTTCATGTGCTGCAGCAGCAACCTGCTGGCTTTTCATCTGGCTCAACTTGCTATCTGGATTTCGTAATCTTGTGAGCATTCGCGTTGAACCTGGCGTGCCTTTTCCTGCGCCTGGAGAATCACTTCTTTCACCATTAGATTTCTCTCCTGCCCAGGAAAAAAAAAGGCTTTTAAAACAAACTTAAAAATTGGAAGTTTTCTATTGATGTATGTGAGTTATAAAATAAAAAGAAAAGATGCATAAAATGACAGTTACAGACACTATTATTTATTACCTATGTCCTCTGAAGTCTGGGATCCCCTCTCTGCATTTTCAGCATCGTCAGGCGTCTTAATGGAGTCATTCTGCCCAGAGCCCAACTCACTACCGTTGCTGTTTTCAACATCTGACTGCAGAGGTGCAGCAGATGCACCACTACTGTTGCTGGGGATCATCTGACCAGTTTCTTCTACAAAAGAACAACTTCATTTTTAGTTTTCTTTTAAACTGGATCAATGCAATTTTTTCTAGTTTTAAATATTTCATTAAAAAAATAAAAGTCAGCTGAACATCTTTTGCTAGACTGGATAGAAATACCCATAAAATATTAATTCCCTCCAGAGCATTGTATCCATGAAAGTATTTTTTGTTCTATTTCAAGCAGTTTCAACTTTTGTGTTTCAACTTTTACAGCTCTGAAGAACTGAAATTCATACTTGGATGAAATACGAACATATTTTAAACACAAGACAACTTTTTTCTATAGATGGACACACAGAGAACCCTCCACTGAGACTTTGTTTTGCTTTTAGAAAACAGATTTCATGAAATTTCATTTTCCTGCAGCTTCTATGATTTTATCTCTTTTGATTTTCTTGTGCTTTAGCTGTTCCTCAAAGCATACACCTTTCGGTTCCCCTCCAGTTTTCCACTGATTCTTTGATTGTCCTTTTTTCAGCACATTAATTCTGAGGAATCCCGCAGATTTCAGTTCAATTGGCACCACTCTATCTAAACTCCTCCGCTGCAAAGTTAGAATATCAGCCTCTCTCTTACAATCTGACAAGACTAGATGTTGCTTCAAGCTCAGTAACGCAAATGGGTTCTTGGTCCTCAGTTGTCCTTGTTACCATCTGTCTTGACAGCAGTGGACATTATTGCCACCTCACTTCTTGCTAAGGCATACTGCTTGAGTTTCATCTTTCAACTAAAGCATCAGTGAATTGCAGCTACCTGGAAATAAATCACTCCAGCTTCCCAGTAAGAACAAGCCGGCTTTCCTCAAAACAGCGTCGTCTTGGTTTTGTGCAAGAGACAGCTTATTTAAAAAATACAAGGTTTTTTTCTGTTTCTAGAATTCCTCCAAAACACCGGGGATTCTGTTGCTATTAAGAAAGGTGACAGTACAAAACCTCCTTTTTGTGAAATATTCGCTCCTAGCAGAAAGTCGATTAGGTAAATATTCTGGGATTCTGAGAAGATCCCTAACCTGAATGCATCTTGATTTCTGGCTTTGCCAAGGGGGCGACCACCACTGTTTGATCCATTTCCCTTTTTACTAAGAGAAAAATTGAACCATTTGTGGTGCCTGCTGTTGGGAGGAGAGTGGAAGCACCCAAACTGAACTCTTAATAAAAGACTCATATCCAAATAACATTTAAAGAGGATGGTGAGAGACATTATCGTCTAGCTTTGCATTTTACTCTTCTTTTGCCCCTCTTTGGGGATAGCTGCCTCACCAATACTGGTACAGGATCTCTGCCTCCCTCTGAAATGAGTCTCGAACTGAAATTTGACAATAGGAACACAAGTATCACTACGAATACAGTAAATTAGACTTAGAACCCTTAGAACCCTCTCCACACACACTTTCCTACAGAAAATGCCCACTAATTTAAAAATAAGCTAGAAGCTTTGGAAGGAGAAAAGTACCTGTGAAAGTATAATAAAAAAATTGATAAATATGTAACTGAATCTTTAAAATAAAATACGAACCCATAAATGCGTCTGGAACAAAGTTATAGGATACGCATCTTCTCCATTAAACCCCTACACAGTTATTTTAACTTTAAAATGAAATAAAAAAAATCACAAAAACAGGCAAAAATATTTGGTCAAGTATCTAAAATGTATGCTTTTTGTCCCATGCACTAGGACACTTTCTGTATTAAAAAAAGTGTATTATGAGGCTTCCAGATTAGAGTTTAATCTTAATTTTCATTTTCTCCTCCTGTTAACAAAGTTTATTACAAGGTTTGGAAGCATTCACATTTCCAAGTTCAAGAACTGTGATCTGTATCTGAATGGAGAACTGTTTCTGTAGGAGAAAAAATGTTAATTACCATTTTTCAAAAAATAACAGACTGAGTATGGCTACAGCACAGATTAGAGTATTTTTAGATTTTTAAGAACTGAAAATACAACTCTGATCATTTTAACAGCAACCTGGTGTTTAGAACATTTGTTTACGTAGTAAAGCTTGTAATAGAATATTATTCTAAATGTAGTAGAACATCACTCTAAAATAGTACATTGATAATTTATGTTACACCTAATTAAGACCCATTTATTCCTAAATCTAAAGTTTGGATGGGTTTTTTAATTAAATAATGTATGCTGCTACTTCTGACACTGACACGGCAGAACAAAACACATTAAAATACAACAAGAGCCTCTGTGCTTATAATTCCAAAATCTGTTTAAAATTCCTAGCATGACAATTTTAATCTTGACATTTCAGTGCAATGGTTTACTCACGTGAATGAAAATACTTTGTTTGTTAGTAATTTATACAGTAAATGAGAGGTTAAAATAATAAACAAGCCAGCAGCAAATTAGAATTTGAAATAAACTTTGATAGGATGCTAACAATCATTATGGATCACTATGGAAACATAAAATATACAGAAAATAGAACATAAAAAGCTTAGCCATAGTCATCTTTGGAAGGCATGGAAACAAATGCTAATGTCACAGAGGACCACAAATTTCAAGCACTAGTTGCAAGAAAATTAACTTTGAAATGTTAATGACAACGTAGCAGTAAAGGATGGCACTGCAAGCAAACAGCATGGGTGATATACGCTGTGAATGGTTTTAGTGGACAAACCAGATAGAAAAAAACTTAACAGATTCCCCAAATTACAGAGGCATTGGTAACAGTGCCTTCTGTACCTGAGAGTTCCTGAGGGAGCTCTGATGCCACCTTCTTCTCTGCCATGTTGTTGCTATCAAGGGTTTCTGACTGACACCCCATTGCGTTCTTCCCTTCAGAGCAACTAGTCTCTCCTGCAGAAGGATTTGTGTTGCTGTCATCAGTGCTTGATGTCACAGAGTTACTTTTATCCCCAACGACTGTTGCCTCTACAGTAAAATGCACAACAAAACTTTAGGGATATTCTTTAGTATGTCTGAGGATGTCATTTGGCATCATCCATAGAAAGCAACTTCAGCAGCTTTGTTTGTCAGTTTGATAATGGTGAGCTTTCTCCTTTCCTCTTTTTTTTCCCCTGAGATAGTATTGTCTCAGAATCAAAGAACAAACTAATTCTGATGAGGAAAACAATGTTAAAAATGATGTAATATTGCTTGCTACAAACATGTTGATCACAACCTGTAAGTGCCACCTGTACCTCAAGCCAAGATATCTACAAGCTAGTCATATTTAACTTGAAAAGTAGCAAAATTGTTAAAGTTAATTAACAAGTAAAACAATTATAATATACAACCACAAAGGAACTGAAAAGTATCACTTACTACTTAAAAAATAACTTAGAAGATCATAAAAAATATACCATTAACACTTAAAGAAATGTGAGGATCGTAAGTAAAGATTCACTTTACTTAAATAAAGTTGTTAAAGTACAGTCAGTTTCTTTACCTTCTGTTTTCACTTTTTCCACATCATCTTCAGTGGGTGTTTCCTCAATTTTATCTTGGTCTCCAGATTCTTCCTTGCCTTTTTCAGCATCTGTCTGGTCATTATCAACATCACTTTTGGCCTTTTCTGCTTCATCATCTGCTGTGTTTTTATCTTCCACTATTTCTCCTTTTCTTGCTCTGATAACGTCCAAAATTTCATCTACAATAAAAAATACGTTGTCATCAATAAACAATGAACTACAACCTACAGTGCCACTGAGCAGAAATAACATGACATAAATAATACTTCTTTTCAATGAGACAAAAGGTAACATTAACATCCAACTTCTTACCACTTTTCCCCACTTAGAAGAAACAATTCCAAAGATTTAATTATTGATTTCTCAGAGTTACGCATTTATATAGTGATAACTTAAATCTACATTTAAGCCGGAGTATCTAATCTTCACATCTTCCCTAGAACCAAAATTCAAAGCTTCACAGATTTACATTGCTTTTATTGCTCCAAGGTAGATAAATTAAGTTGGTGGGGAGCTGCAGAGGGGATACACATTCTTTCACACCTTCCATAACATTGGACCAAATACTGGAGCTCTAAAATTTTTGCCGCTCCAACTCTCATTGCAGTACACGAAACAGTCCTAGAAGTCAGCATTACACAGTCATGCTGGTACACCTGCATGAAACTCCTCCACCAACTTCTACAAACTTTTTATAATAAAATAAATACATACTAGTATTTGATTCAAAGTGCAACGTCTGTTCCCATTAAACAAAAAATTCTTACCATTTGCTGCAGAAAGGAAAGACTTGTTGTTGCCCCTTGCTTTATTAGTAAGGTCTTCTGTCACATCCATGTGCCGATGAATTTCTTCACGCATTTCTTCCAGAGTTTTACATAGGTCAGCTTCCCAGTAATCTTTGTCTAGGCATTCAATTAACTCTGCCAGCTGTATCTTTGTGCTATAGTACCAGATTTTCTTATCTTTCTCACTTTCTGAATCTTCCTCTCTGTAAGAGTATATATAAAAAAAAAATTTAAAATATCTGGATAAATGACAAAAATTAATATCAGACTACTTTTTGCAGAGAACTATTAAATGCCAATACCTGAATGTGAATAAACAGATCACATGAGGACACTCATATATACCCAGTTTAGTACCCAAATACTCCTTTCTCAGTTCCCTCCCTTTTTTCATCCCCTCAGAAGTTCTCATGACAACTTCCTCAGCAAGCTTTTGAAGAGCCTCCTTAGAACTGGTTTGTCCAATCTGGCAACAAGGTTTAGTCTCATTATATTCGCTATTACTGTAACTAGTAATCCACTACTAAGTCTCAAACAATTTGCAATGAAAGGGTACGGCTCCAGAACCCATAAAGGGTAGTGTTTCTGACTGCATATCCAGGAAAGTTAGGATATTCAAAGCGTAGAATGTCACATTCAAAAAATATTTTATATTAACATCTCTATGGCATTCACCTGTGACAGTATCAGTAAGGGACAAAAGAATCACAATATGATCCTTGGAGAAGATCAAGGATTTCCACATTTTTCATCTGGGGTACTCCATGACACTACGAGCCTAGACGAAACTGCCGGAGGACCACAGTGCGAAAAGCATGTCAACAGGGCCACCAGACCCAAGCAAACTCCATAAATATCTTGGGTAAAGGCTCGCCCAGAGGGCTAGAGAGCGTAAGGAGGACACTCCACGCGGTTCTACAGAAGGCTGCTTGACTTCAGCTTGGCTTGTTAGGTCCTGTTGAGCAGCAGCAGCCAGATCCAGGCTGGCTGTGGGCAGGACCACTCATTTCCACAACACACCCCAGCACTCCCAATAGCATCATCACCGTACGGGGTGACACAATGATTTATCAGCCTGGCCTTTACAGGTGGAAGAGGAACTAAACTATTGCTACACTTGCACTACCTGTAAAAGCATTACAGACCTGTGGCTCACTAATAATCCTAAACCAAACCGTCGACAGGAATGGAAAGCTGACTGCAGTTTAAAAGATCTACCCTTGTATGGTTTGTTGTGTGTTCTTCTCTACTGGCTGCCTCCACATGGCTTATACACTAAAGATGGTAAAAATTGGCCCCAGATATTCAGAAAGCCAACTGACCATTAAGGCAACTTGATCGTCCTCTATTTATTATTTTCCACATTGTATTTATGAAAGAACTGTAATATTCACAACTCAATCAGAACACTACTAAAATAAGGTGGTTATGAAGTTAACAATGGCAACGTTACTCAAAATTCAACTGCTAATTTGTTACAACCATTACTACCAAACAGACTTTTGGTTTTGCTGATAAAACCTGGTGTATTGCAAAGAAAAACCATCATCTCTCTCAAAGGCCTTTGCTCATAAAAAGCAACTAATTCTACAATAACTTTCCATTAGTCTTAACAGGTTAGTATTGTTAAGTTTGACAAGTTTTCTCAGAAAACAGCTCATTTCAGGAAGGCTGCCCACATACTACACATCAAAAAGTAACAGATGAACATTGACAATCATTTGACTCAATGGAATATTCTAGGCTTGTAGACTTCCATGTTAAAGAAAAATTATTATTCAAACCATGTTTCCTCTAAACCAAGACAGTTATTTACTAACAATAACAGGAATGGCAGCACCTTTATTATTCTTTGTGAACAAAAGCCACAGAAAAGGAAGATAAAGGCAAAGGCCTAAAGCCTAAGATGGAAGGGGAAATGAGAATGCAAGAATACAGCTTTATACAGCAAGGGGAAAGAAAAGAATGAAGCAAAAAGTAAAAAGGACAGGGAAAGCACGCCTTCTGAATTTTCCCTGCAAACGTCCAGTGGAAGTGGCGAGAGCAAGGCACCGGCAGAGCAGCAACTCTAAGGCTGCTCTGCTCCTTACAAACATGACTGCAGAATACAACGCTAAGTTTATATTTCAGTTATTTCTTAACTCACCAAAAAGGGAACTTTAACCTTTCATCTTGAAGCCCTAGCTCATTACACAGTTATTTGCTAGACAGATATGTCATTTATACCTCATCTTACATGACCTGGATATGCAACAACACGAATGCTTTATGCAGTCTGATCATTCCATGAAGTAATGCTGTGCTAGTGCCCATTTGCCAGACAAGCAGACAGGCACAGAGGCTTGTACACCTTGCTTAAATTTTGGTGGTGACCATCCTAGTGTTTTCTTCTTTTTCACGTTCTCCCCCCATTTAGCAAAGCTGAAACTGCCACAGCTATGCAAACGCGTCTGGGATGTGTATGTATGTCACCCCTACATAACTCAAGAAAAAGCCTTCTGTACCAGTAAAGGTATGCCAATAAAACCCAGAGGCACGCTGTGCAGAATCAAGACACTACACCACAAAGAGAGTATTCTGCAGAAGGCACCTAGAGCTAATCTTTCCATGTGATTTGAGTCCTACCCATTAAAGAACTGCTCAGATAATATTCTAGAAACGGACAATTACGTTACCCAAGAGTATTTTATCTCCCTTCTACTAAATTTATACAGGGTTTTGAGCACAGAATTTCTCTTGAATTAAAGGCTATGACAACCTTAGTAAGAGAAGTTCAGGAATTAGAGTTTTCTCTTGACAAAAGCAGAGACAGAAAAAGAAACAGCACAAGCTCGCCGTTACGTATGCTTACACGAAACTCATCTTTGGTCAGACTTCTTTTGAAGATACAGCTGTACGCCAGTGGAAGCCTTGCAGTGCTCATTACCAACTCACTAACAGTCGAAGAACTACAGCAGAAATCATTCTATGCAATCCTTTTTGGAGAAGTTTGTCAAGATTTAAATTAACAATTAAAAGATTCAAACTAACTTTTCTTGAACACCTTCTTGCAGTGGCTAAGGGGGCACTACTTTTATCCTTTGAAGAAAACTAAGGGGCCATCATAAAAGGAAGATGGAAAGATGCAAGTCTACACAAGGACCAATTCCCACTGTTTTTCTCCGAGAAGCCAGGCAGCTTTGCCAGCTTGGTGCTGGGCAGGTCTGCTTAGTCTCCAGGGGACTCCCTTGAGTCACATTCATTACATGAGGCCAAGTGAGGGAGAAAAGAATCACACGAATATTTCCTATCTCTTTCAGCCTCCTTCGCTGCCAGGAACTATTCACTGGCAGGCTTTAGAGGCGAGTTTTAAGACCGATAAAAACGACAACACAGCAGATGCTAGAAAATTTTAAGTAAAGTAATAGTGAAGCAGATACAGCCCTTCCTGAATGCTATGCTGATAGTCAGTAACTGAAGAATTCAGTAAACTGTTTAAAGTAACCTATTCAAATGAAGATCCAAAACCTTTTTAATCAATTGGAGAGAATAGAGGAGGATTCAATAAGAACATAAACAGCATGACAAATCTTGCAGAAAAAAAGCTGAAACTGTTTTTGACCATCGAGGAAGATACATTCAACGCAGGAATAACAATTTGTGTCTTATTTCTTCTATTAACATTTAATTATCTTCTTTCATAGATATTCGACAAATGCAACGCATCTCAATACTTCTAGACACATAACTTGTTAAAACACTGCAGTGGTTTACTAGGAGAATGCAAGTCAAAGTCATAAATTTCCTGACTTGTTAACTTGCAGAAATAACCTTCACAAGCAAAACAAATACAACCGACCCAGAGACATCACACTAAATCTGCTAACAGCTTGAAACAAACACTCAGGAATTAATTTTCTCTTGCCTCCTTTTTTTTTTTTTTTTAATCTTGTTGATATTTGCTTATGGGGATGCATGACAGGAGAGCTCCTCAGTGGCCACTTTTCCAACTCTGTAAAACAGAAAAATTGGAAAAGACAAACAAAACCACAGTGATGGGCTTAAGCAAGGCTTATGACCCTCAGGAAGTGATGAGTGTGGAAATAAAAGTATTGGTGAACAAGTCGTCTACAAAACCCTTTAAAAGATGGGAAAACCAGTGGTATGATGGATTTATAACATTTATAAGAGGAGAGGGGAGGAGTAGTAAAAAGCCCTAAAAACCCCTGTGAAAAACAAACAAAAAAAAAAAGCAAGAATTTAGGATTTTAGTTCTGTAATCCCCCTGGGCAAGATTTCAAATCGGTGTTTGTGCAGATTATTTTTAGACCTATTAGTTTCCTCTGATATATTTGATCACATGGCATTGGTGAATACATTCTATTCATTTTAATAAAGTTGATACTATCATATTGTTTCATGAATCTCAGGTTTTAACGTTTGGCAGTTGTCCTTTAAGGTATTCTTCAGTTATCCAAGATATCAGGTGTGGTTTGATCTTGATCAGTATATATATGTGAAATGGTTGGTTTTACAATACAGCATGCTTACTGAATCAGAAGGACGTGAAAAATGAGAGTACAGCATTTAGTATCTATGTAAATTATTAAAGCTGTATTTCTCTGGAATTTAGTTATGTAGTAAAGACTTTGGTCCCCCTATGAAGTGGCTTTAGCATGAAGTTTTAAGGCACATTATGCATAAATTTCATTATGGTAAAGTTCTATGAGAAGTCTAGTGGGATTGGTTGATTCTGTACATCCCACACTGCACTGTTAAAGAGTACTGCTGCTGCAGATCGACCAGAACAACGGCCTGTCTGTTTTTTCTTCCAATTCCATCAGGAGGATTTCAAAAATTTTTAATCCAAACCACATACTTCAGAAACTTGTTCTGGAAGCATGCACTGGTACATTTACACTAGCAGAAGGCATGATATCTAATGGCAACAGGAAGGATAGGGACGAGCAGGCAAAGAATCTTTCAACCTCGACGATCCGCACGAGAATATGAAAGAAAGTCAGGAAACAATTAACAGATGAACTGCATTTCTTCTTGTCTTTGTAAACCTAAAAATACTTTTCTATTTATGTTTTAAATTATTTTAATCACTAACAAAAAATCAGTAAAATGGAAAATCCAATAAAAATTTTCCTTTTGCTGTATTGTTTACAGTTCTCATCTATTTTGATTTGAAATGAAACACTGATGTATTTTCTCTTTAAATAAATCCCAATTAGGATACAAAACTTAGTCATAAAACTTGATTTATGATTTCTGAAACAAATAATTTGCCCACTGAACTCTTAACAGGAGTGCAAAATCATTAAAAAAAAATTCAATACATTTAACCTTCGAACATGTCTTTTCTAGTGCAGTTAAAATTACCAATGTGCTAGAGAGAAAGAACTTTCACGTGTGTAGGTTTCAAAGGATCAAGAAGCACCTGCCTGATTTAGTTTAGTTTAGAATATTTTGAAGTACTGTCTGTATCAAATCCTTCTGAACATCAAATATTCCACTTGACTGGGAAAACAACATTGTTTCATAGATCTAGTTGAGTCAAAACTAATTACCAACCTGGCTACGTACTGGGGCGGGGGGGAAGCCTGCCTATTAATCTTAAAATCACCTCCAGAGTGACTCTCTGGATTTTTTTATGTTGATTTCCAGATCTCTAATGGAAAGCAGAATGTAATTGTTCTGCCAGTACGGTAGAGCAATGAGACAAACCCATCTTTAAACAACCTTTTCCTCAATAATTTGAAAGAAAAGATAGAAAAACCATGCACAAGAGGAGACTATCTATAAGTTACTAAAGCACAGGCAAGTAGAGCAAAAAGAGCATCAGCCACATGTCCTTTACAACCAAGCTTTTTGTGAAAAATCAAACTTTCAACTCATCTTCCGGAAACAGAAGGTAGAAAATTATGTATGAAGCAATGGAAAAATTACGATATCAACAGCTTCAGGCTGACCATCACATTCTGCTGTTTTTTTTTTGAATGATACACCACAGGCTGCAGAGCATGTGACTGAGTATAAAAATAGAATATAAAAAAAACCCTATAAGAATATAAAAGATTACCTGCATCTTTTAAAAGATTACTTGACACTATGGTGGCATTTATAACCTGAGGAACCTAAAAAATAATCTAACGTGGGCTCTTTTTTTTTTTTTTTTAACAGGTGTGAAAGAAGAACACAGGATACAGAGCTTAAAGCATCAGCTAACAATACATTAGAGAAAGAGCACTATATTTTAAAGGACTAAAACGAGTCATTAGAAATGTCTTGTTTGCATGATGTAACACCATCAACAGTCCTCACAATCCCTTTTAAAGACACTGGCTAATATTGTAACATTCCCTGTAATCTGTTTTATATGAAATTCTGTTAAGGTATCCAGCTGTGGCTTTTTTTCTCCATAATACTGAACGGAAAATTGTATTTCAAGAAATATAGTAAAACCTGTTTATTTTTCCTAAATTAACAATACTATTAGTTTCACTTAAATACTATTTCTCATCCATTATGAGAACAACTACCTAAGAAGTCTTTTATAAGAAAAAACAGCCTTCAGCTATTTTCCGGTGAAAAACGTACAAGTATTTTTATAATTTCAGATTCAACTTTCCAGGTAAAAAAACAGAGCACAATGCCCTCACTAACACGGGGCTGATTATTAATAATGTTTTGAGATACTTTAGTATCTCAAGATCAAGCAGTAACAGGAAATTGTGTTAAACATACAAGTGTCTAAGTACTAAATAGTCTTTAGATAGAACAAAAAAATTTAAGATGGCAACAACAACTTACAGGATATATTAAAAATATATTCGATACAATATTATTATTCAGAAAATACTAAATGATTAGTTTACTTACATAATGATTCTTCTGTTCAGGAACCAGTATTTTCGTCTATGCCTGTCATATCCAATAGGTTCATGTCGAATGTACGGTTTATTTTTTTGGATTTCAGCAACACAGTCAGTTACTCCAGGCACCTTATGTGCTACGCAGACCTCACACTGCCATTCATCTTCTGGTACCTCTTCAAGAGGTGGTTTCACGCACTCCAAATGGTACACAGCTGAACAAGTTTCACAGCAAAGCAAATCCCCAAGTTTGTGACAAACCCTACAATGATCATCATACTGAATCACCCCTTCCGACATCAACTCTTCACGTGCAATGTTTGTTGTAAGAAACTGATCCACTAAGAACTGCAGAACTTTGATTTTATTCTCTACTGGTCCATAAGGATAGTCCTCTGTCTCTTGGTAAGGAAGAACATGATGGTATTCCTTGTCACTCTCACAATATACCCGCAGAACCTCTGGCCACGTCATTCCATCTATGAAATACAAAGTGGAATTAACGCTATCTTTGAGGTCAGCAGGTCCAAAGGTAGTATTTGAAGTGTCTTCTTCACGTAAAACTGCTTTTAAAAGCACTATATGCATCTCTGCCATAAGTGTGCACTGCTCTTGACTTACCAGAGCAGCACAGAAGTCCTCAAAACGAAAAGGAGAGAGGCGTAAAACAGTGCCAAAGTTCCTCAGTACCTCATAGATGGCAATAACATTCATTATATGCTCACTAGGCACCATTAAGTCCTCTGAGGATTTAGGAAACTCCAAGGGTGGGATATCTTTTTCTTCCAATATCGGAGAACGAGGACGATGCACTCTTTGTCTTCTCCTACCTGGAATAAAAAACAACAATAAGAATTTTGCCAGTCACACATTAACATGTTTAGACATTTATCATCAATGATGGTGTCAAACTTTCTAAGGATGCACATCTTCACAGTTACATAAATGTAATAATTCGGCTAATAATCTTATACTTTAACTATGAAAATAAAATACACAAGATATCCAAAGTTTTGCTTTAGACACTTAGAGCAGTTGCATTTCCCATATAATATAAATCTATTGAATCTTTAAAATGATGTCTAGAATTTTAACTGTTTGAATTAGTTAAAATTTATTTCCCTCAGCCAAAATACTAAGTTAGATTTTTTTTTTCTCATTTTTATTCAGCATGACTACTTTATCATTCTTCCTTGGAATTTTAACTTTAAACTTGAAGAATTGAGCTTCAAACAACAGATATTCTGTATTAAAATACTGCAAGCTATTCTCCTATCCAGCAATAGTATACAGGAAATATCATTTCAAGCAGATGTCTTAGGACATCAATTTTAACCAAATTAAAAGACAACCTCAATCACTTTGTCCACTGCTTTCTAACTAGAATATTTCTGCTGGATACTTACAAGCCAGAAACAAAAGTGAAATGTGATGTTTTATGAAAATGCTTCAGGAACTTCCAATTTAAAAACAACAACAGAACCCCCAAAACAACAAAAACCAACGACCCTCATGCGTCAATAAAACGGGAGAGAGCACCACAGAACAAGGAGGAGATAGAATTATGGAAGGACAAAGCCTCACACAAAAAGCTAATCTGAAGAGCTGTTTCACTACCTAAAAGAAAAGACACTGAGCACAATTAATTCAGTCTCAGATGGTAATTCAGATGAGATGCTACACATTCTTCCCTTTAATTCCACTATCCTTGATGCAGAGCAGAAGGAAAAACAGAAGAGGGAAGCTTCTGTACATGGCACTACTAGAGAGATGAAATATTTCAATCTTCTGTCAAAATGACGAAAGAGTATCCAGCTACATGCAACTGTTTTGCAGCTACTGGTTAAAGTATTCACTCATTAAACCTACTTTGTTTGTGGGATCTAGTTTAGACAATCTCATAAACTGATCATAAAACCATTATCTTGGTTTAAAACCAAGAACTAAAATGAAAACTCTTGGACTTTGGGTCCTCTAAGACTCTGGTCCACAACTAAATTTCATAATTATGAATTCTACACAGAGAAGTGTTCATCAGGATGCATTTTATTCACAGAGAAAATCCAAAGGAAAAATGAAGTTGTCCATAACAGCAATTTCATATGCACACTTCCATAAAAAGTGACATATATTACGCATTGTGTGAGACTGAAGAGTGACACAACCAGTATTCTGGAATATTAAACTTCACATTAATAATTTCTTGATCAAATTCTGTGAATAACAGACCGCCCGAATAAGAGTTGAAGAAAATTTAAACATAAAGTAAGTTCCAGTCATCTTGGATATTACCATTAAGAGGAAATGGTTCTCTGGGGCATTCATTCAACCCACCCTACTCCCTCCAATACTCCCGTAAATGCAAGAAATAAGTCCAACAGGGAGCGTGGGGGAGCAAAGACCTGCTAAGGCAGGCAGATACTCAAAGACAGTTTCTGCTAAATCTGAAAACACCATCATTAAAACTTTAATGCATTGAAAAGGAAAAAAGTTACTAAAAAGAAAAGCTACCTTTACGAAACATCTTGATGCATAATAGACGTTTGCCAAATGATTCCAGAAGAATAAGTCAGTCATTGAGCTAGTATGGCAAGATGACACCAGATACATCTCTCCCTCTCAAACTTTAAAAAATTAAATCTTATGCAACAAATTAGACACACTGAAACAATATAGAAGATGAACTGCCAGATGTTTCCATTACAGAAGTAATGGGTCAACATCATCTGCGTATAAAAATAATTTTCCAAGTGTAGTTAAGTTTGAGTTCTGACTGTGGAAAATGCAAGAATGTTCGTATGACTGTCTTCCAATACGCTCCTGCACAAATCAGTGGAAAATGTTTAATCATGGCAAACACACAAAAACACAGGAGTGTCACAGCCAGGCACAAAGCAAGCATTCTTACAGCAAGAAATATCTAGATTAAACCCAACTTTTCTATCATCATGATCCAGAATCATATACACATAAACCAGAGTTGGTTTAATTAAAAGACCCCCAAAAAACCCACACACGTGCACAGTCTCAGATTCAATTACTTCAGCGTTCTGAAGCTTCCTTCAATATCGCAGGGCAGTGTAGGAACAGCCCTAGTAGGTGCTCACGCAGGACAACAACAATGCAGAACAGATATTCTGAAATCACTACTGGTCTTCGCAGAGCCCAAATATCACAAAAAGCTGGCAGGGCTATAAACTAGGGTTCCTTCCAGTGTTTGCAACTGTAGCAGAAGAACATGTCTGTCACACCATAAAGCCATAAAAGAACAGCCCTTCAAGGAAGCAAGCAACAAGAAGGATAACCTTGGTTTACCTAAATTAATCAGAAGTGACAAACCCCCCCAGTGATTTCAGGGAAAGATAAACTAGACTGAAGGAACACTGCTGAAAAAAGCACAGACTCCTTACTTCCTATCATTTGTTGAGATTTTCTGCTCTGAGAACAAAATCGTAATTGTCCTATGCATTATTTTTATCCTTCAGTGAAAAAAAACAGGCAATCCCCATATACCATCTTTGTTGATGTCTCCTTCACAAGAGATAAACAGTGCTGTATTTGTTACATCAAACTAACAAGAGAAGCAAAAAAAAAGCTTAAAACAAGGAATTTCTAATATTTTCAGAAAAAGTTAAAAAAGTTCTCTAACGCTCTTAAAAGGGAAGCATAATGGTACAATTAGAGGTCTAGAATAAATGTGTTATCAGGACACAAAGTATGTCACAATACAGTCATAAAAAATTCTGCTTTGGTACGATGTAACCATGTGGTTGCATTATTCACACCACTCTTCACCTCCTATTTAAATCGATTTACATATTTTCATGTTTGCTTTGGTATAAAGCACAGAAATTTCATAAGTAATTGTAAAATTTATAGTTTAGACAATAAAGAAAAATATATTACATTTAAAAAATGCATGCTTCATTTGTCCACTGCTTTGTGTT
Source organism: Charadrius vociferus (assembly GCF_000708025.1). NCBI lineage: Eukaryota > Metazoa > Chordata > Aves > Charadriiformes > Charadriidae > Charadrius > Charadrius vociferus. The sequence goes on along the minus strand of NW_009646934.1, from coordinate 2,316,913 downwards.
ATGCCTCACGGTACGCAGCACAGTTACCGCACCGTACCACCCAACACTCCCAATCCATACTGTAAATCCCACACCACATCTCAAGAGTTCAAATCATTTCTCTTTTCAGACACTGCACTGCTTTGAACAATTCTGCACTGCATATAATCTGGTTTTCAGAGCTAAAAAAGGGAAGTATTCAAAGACACAGAATATCCCAGACATATTTTTCTTGAATCGCTTGGTGGCATAGTATTTCAAACCTCCCCCCCTCCCCTCCCTCGTTTCACTTAAAATTTGTTACTGATATTTGTTATACCCAGGTTGAACAGAACTCGAACTTGAGAATAGAATCAAAGTGCAATTTGGAAATTCCAAACAATTTGTGTTTAAACATATTACTGTTCGATGCATCAACTGCAACCTCAAGAAGCACCTTTAAAAAATAAAACAAGAAAAACAAAAGCCAAGCCAACAAACCCAAGCAGTCTAACGGCCAGTAAAAAAGAAGGACATTCTCTGCCAAGATGCTCATAAATCTTGAAGCATTCTAATTGGCTGTTGAACTTAAATTAAAAGTGTAAGGCAATGGAATATGATATAATGATGTCAAAGCACTAGCGTCTCTCTTGAGATGAAATTTTTGGTATTCTGCTGGCTGGGTTGGTAACCCCCTCCCTTGGCGCTAGCTCAGAGAGTGGAAGAAAGGCAGTTTTGCACTCTAAATAAGGACTCTCGGCCTGCTTATAATTCTGATAATAACAATTTCTTCATTGCTAATTATCTGCAGTGTGCTGACAACTCATACAGCTCACACTACTCAGAAGCAGTTTCAACTTCTGTGAAGCTCTTTGGAAGATCACAGTTCAAATTTACCCAACTGTTCTTCAAAAAAATCCCACAAAAAAATAAATCCCTTAAATTTTGAAAAAAGTTTTCCTACAATAAACATACCCAACTTTTCAAGCTCTTCACTTTCAAGGAAAGTCTTCTCTTTTCCACAAGGCAAATTGTCCAAGGCGTGAATTTGACATTCACTGGCAGACACAAACACCCCAATACCCCCAACTTTGGTCTCTTCAAACATTTGCATGTTCAAATTGTTTTGTTTTACTTTTAATTATTTTAGAGATTCTGGGATTTTACTTTTTTTTTTACCTGTAATTCATCATGGATTTTGCCCTGATTTTTGAGTACTATTTGTGAGAAAAAGTGTTAACTGATATTTAGTTAAATTGATTTAAAAGTAATTAATGACCTTAATTTAAGTATTTAAGAGAAGTGCGAGCTTGTATAGACTACACAATTGATGATTAAACAATAACAAACATTTATTTTTATTTGGGATGCTACATATGTGCATTACAATATATATTTAAAATAATATATGGAAATGAAATAGTATAGCAAACTCAGTGCAATGACCACATTGAGCAGTCAACAGAATTACACTGTTGCTCTCTTTTCTTCACTTTGTATTACTGCATCACCTACTGCCATTAATATTTTTCAATTTATCTTGGTATAGTTTAAATAACTTTGTATAAGTCATTTTTATGATTTGCCCTGAATAATTCCCCATTTCTGGAAATCTCTTCTTGGAGCACCAGGCTTTTTTTGTTTTAAATAGAAAATGCAATATGTACTACTTTGTCTAAAACAAAAAACATAGAGAGGAATCCAAAGCAGGTGTACTAGCAGAAGTTACTTCTCCTTTAAGCACCACCACCACTTGACCAGCTAGACTTTTAAACTTAATCTAGATGTAGTCTACCCTCAGTTAAATAAAGTCAATTTACTCACACTGATGTTTCCCAAAATTACGTTTTTATTACACGTAAATTTTGTACTTCTGAGATCATTTCTGCATATTAACCAAACCCCTGAATCAAATTACACATTCAAGTTTGAGCCAGTACAAAGACAGAAAACGTCCGCTTCTACACCATTCAAATTCCATAGCTTTCTTTGGAAGGATAAACTGATCTGCAATAGCCTCCTGCTGCCACGACTGGACTATTTACAGGATCCAGATCATCTTGAGTGTCTCAGCATTATACTTCTATCTAGCATAAACTTCTTTTAAATCGCATTCCTTCACTAGTTGTCTCCAAAAGTGATGAAGTAGTCTGCAATGGTTGCCTCTCCCTACTTTGAATTCTCTAGTTGAAGAGCTGCCTGTAATTAAGATTAAAGAGTAAACAATTTTATTCATATGGCACATTTAATTATACATATTGATAATTATAGTCTACACTTACCATAATCTATTAAAATAATTTATATTACAAATATTGAAGCAAAACACACTAATGGTATCTGAAATAAAATGAAGTTACTGAACTAACAGGCTAAGCACCCAAAGCCAGAATTTACTGAAGCACTTTAAAAAGCTCCAATGTTTGCTTTTTTTTTTTTTTTTTATTTCCATCTGTTCTACCTATTTGATTCAATTCCTGACCCTTTCAAAATTTAGAAATGAAGCGGAATTTAAAAAGACCAAAAAGCATGTCTCCATTTTCATTCACAGACTGAAAGAAGAAAAGGGAAAGTTACATCCGTTCTTTAACTCTTTACCACAGGGGGATATGGAACTTAATACTTTAGCCATCTTTAACATATCTTCCAGTTTACGTAGACAGGCTTTGAACAGAGTATTTGAATGAACTATTTACATCAGTGTCCAGAATACGGGAAGGTTGCACCATGACTAAATATGACTTTCATGCTCTTTGTGCTTTAGTTGTATTCCAATTACTATACATGTGTAGCCTAACCAAAATCACAAAAATTCAGTTTTGCCTTGTCTCACTTACGTTACATACCCCTTCACTCCAGAGCACAGTACTAGTAAATGTAGCGTTTCAGCCCAATACATTTCATGTAATGGACTGGTGAATGGAGGTCCTACATAACAAGTATTCTGCCAGAACCACTGTCTTGTTTAAACAGGGAGAGCAGTAGCTATACTGGTATGACCTAAAAAATAAACACTGGTTCCAGCATTTCTTGATTAGAAAGCTCACAATTGGTCTCGCTTCTCTTAAAACTTTCCCTTCCTCACAATTTCTCAGCACTTGGGCACTAAGACTCCAGAGCTTAGAGTTCCTGTTCACAGTTGCAGTGGAAAGAATAAACTTGATAGAGAATAGGGGACAGAAAAGACAGAATGAGGCGTTTCAGATACTTCAGTAATCTATCCAGGGGGGGCGGGGAAAAAATAATAGGACAGATCCTTCCCCCCAAGCCACACTGCACAAAATTGACCCCAGCAAGTGAAAATACTTTTAGTTTTCCCCCAATAAGAGATTAATTTTTGGCTTCAAGTTCCACAAGTCAAGTTGAACTACACTACTCACTCTTACATAAAAGTCCATCTTTAGTAAATAGAACTGGGTTGGTTTTGTTTTCCAGATCATGAGTCACTACAGAAACTTCTCAACATAAAGACCAATTGGCAGTTATATGATGTTCCGGAAGCAGGAGTACTCCTTCGAGAAGATGCCCTCTCCTACGTTTTCCTTCCTCCTGGAAATCAAACTCACTAAGACTGTCCTATTTTTGTTTGGTTTTAATAAACATACAAGAATCAGACATTTGCTGTGGGATTACTACTTTGTATTGCTACTTTGCACCAGTCAAGTTTCAAATGAGAATGTACAGCAACACCCAAGTTCTTCTTAGATATCACTGAGGAAACTGAAAACAGTTGATGAAAATCTGTAAGAGAACATTTTATGTGTTTTTTTTCTTTTTCTTTTCTTTCTACAGCCGAATGCATAAACTGGGTATAGCTGCACATTTGTCACAGCAATATCCAGACTGGTTCCTTAATTAAAAGTCAACCTCTTGAGAGAGCATTTGCTCAGCTTACACCAAAGAAGAAAAAGCAGTACAGTGAATCAGTTTAACATAAAATAAGAATATATTATGAAAAGCAGTACCAAAATAGAAAAATCTAAATCTTTTTCTTGAGATGGGCCAAGATTACAGGCTTTGACTTACACAAAACACTTTTTTTCTCTTTAAAAAATGCCAACATGACAGTAAACATGTTTCTAATACTCAAAAGTCAAATAATCTCTTCCAGAAAAAATTTCTGAAAGAGCAAAATGCATTTGTAACTACTTGTAAGTGCAGCTCCAATTTGAATATTGCTCTGCAACAATCGTACCTAACCCAAGCATATTTATTTTGCCTGGAAAAAGAAAAAGAACACAACCACAAACCAGATTAAATTTAAAATCTAACCCGACATTAGAAATGAGACATTCCAAGCACCACAAAGGCTTTAGAAGTTGAAGCACAAATGAAAAAATAACCAGTTACTAGACTAGATTCTGAGAGCTTCTTCCTGAGAACACTCATATCACAGAAATTCCCAACACACACTGCTAAGTTAAGTTTGACTACTGCCCTGAGTTGTACAAAACTAGGTCTTTATGTTCTTTAAAACCTGTTTTAAAACTTTAAAACTTTTGGTTGTTTATTTTTTTAGTTTATACATCTGTCAGTAGTATACTTCTAAATCAAACTAGGGTTCTCTACTGATTTTACATGAAGAATTTAGTTTCTCAACATTATGGCCATTGGTACACTCTCAGTAGGAGCCAGAAATACAAACCCCATATATTCCAAGGCATCATTTTAACACTTGGATAACTAATTCAATACACGTAGCAGGTAGCAGATGAGATCCCACACTGTCATTCTGATAAGTACTCAGAGTCATTGTCCTTTTGTTCCTCAAACCCAGGCAAAAAAAACCCAAAACCCAAACCCAAACAACCCAGCTAATACTATATTTATAATTGATATTATTTGTAATTGCATTAATATAAAGATTTTCAAGAACATTCTGACAGATAATTTCTTAGTTGGGACACACGCAGGATAAGTTGTAACTAATTTCAGAAGTTAGTGAGCCCTGACAGCCAGCCCCAATTTACTAAAATCCACATTTATTCACTTTACACCAGTTCTATGCAATACAACGGTCAGCTATGGAATTTTACTGCAGACCTACAAAAAAAGTTTGCACAATAAACTCCTCTGCAGTACATCAAATTATTTTGCCTTTTATAACAAACATACTTTGACAATGGTATGGTATTTGCTGTAGAGAGCTTCTTAGAAAGATGAAGCCACAAATGCCTTCTTTAGATAAACTGCAAATTTGCATGTCAATACAACAGAATCGGCCACAGATTTACTTGTTTGGCCTTCTACACAATTCCTTTGCTGGGACTCCTCTTACATTTTTTTATGACTGGCATGACTAACTAGCAGTAGTTCCTCTAGACTACAAATCAAAGTTCAAAGTACTAAATGGTAAAATGAGAGCATGCCAGATTTAATTCCGAGAATGTGGTACCCTAGGTAAGTTATTTGGGAGGCTGGTAAATCTTCTCACATAACAGACAAAAGAGGCTGCATATCTTACTGTTGTATCTCAATGTCTCCACTTAAACAAATCTTCAAGAGCATGAAAATGTGTTAAGATATAAAATGACTACAGACACACAAAATGCAATGCCTCCTTTCCAGTTAAATTCTTTCACTCTGAAGATAAAATCACACTGGTGAAGTAACTGGTTAACAGAAGTGAGTCAATCACTGTAAATGCTCAGACTAGCAAAATCCATCTAAAATTTTATTTAACATATTTTAAGACAAATTTTGGCTCACAACTCCACTGTTGTGCACTTGCTTGTTAGATAGACTGGTGATTATTATCTCAGCCAAAATCTAGATGTATAGCTCTTCCTAAAGCTAGTTTTCCAAATTTTGATGAAGAAAATCAAGAAACAGAAAAAATTAAGGACTTCTAGGCATCTTGATTAAATCCTTCTTTTAAAATTCTGCAACATATGAAAAATACTTGATATCTATAATGCAATTGTGACAAGCCTAAAGTAGAACTTATAGCAAAGAGGTAATGGCAAAAATGTGTAGTGATACAAGATACATAGGATATCTATCCTGAAAGTATATCTACTTTTGTAACCCCGGAAGGTAGAAGAGAGAAGGGATGTTACACACAAAAACTTCTACCAAAAGTGCATCCAGCAGAAGAAAAACCAATGATAAACGTCATACGCATTCACAAAATAAGCTTTCACTGTACCATTATTAAGCGTTATATCAAAAGCATTTTATCATTCTGAAGATTTTGCTTCTTTGAATACTTGAATAATAACATAGTAACAGAAGTACTCCTACATCCAAGTTCAAGACACATCATAAACTCCCCAGCAGAGCACAAAAATTGAGTCTTTTTTGGCTAGACATTGAACCGTGATCTTTTAATTCATTGTTCAATGTAAGTTTGAAAAAACTGTAAGAAGTCCATCACACATTTAAGTGGGATGTGACTTATGTGTAAAATCTTGGTTGGTAGAAGAGTTTGATTGAGATTCCAATTTTTCAATGCCCTGCTCTGAAAACAAACTCTTCAGCCCCCAAAACTATATCCTGAAAGTGGCAGTAATTCAGGCTGCACATGACTGAGGGAAGATAAGCAGAGAACGATCATTCAGCATCTCTTCTAGTAGAAAAAAACCTAGTGGGCACCGCAGGATTCCATCAGGGGCCAGCTTAAAACAATGGAGGAGGCACTCCTTCAAGCCCTCCAATTAACCACAGGAACTTTGTCACCGTATATTACAATTTGTCTGGTTGGAAGACAAATATAGGAAAGAAAAAATCCCATATCTAAACATAGCTAAAGACCAGTTCTGGCTCAGCATGCACCTGAGTCAGAGAGCACTGGAGCCCATGAAGGAACTCCGAAGACATACCACTGTATGCTTGCCCTATTCTTAACACTCTTCCTGCACTGGCTGCTGTCAGATAAAGAGATACTGAGGTTAGGTGAATCTTTTCCTTGCCTATAATGCTGTTCTAATTTCAAGTATCTCCTCCTGGATTATGATAAGATGAAGATTTCAATGAGTGCCACCACTGTGTAGCAGTGCTCACAACGTAGGGATTTGTTCAGCAGAAACAAGACACAGACTGAGCTGATCGAATGAAAAGTTCTTACTTTCTTTGCAAAAGGGCAACAGCACGTCTGGGAGAGAGGGAAGGAGACCTTTAGGCGAATACTGAACTAATGAGAACTGCCAGTAAATTGCCAAAATAACAACACAGATGTTTTAACTATCAAATACTCAGTATATATATATAAAAAAAAGACACATAAGGATGAAAAACACTTACACTTAAACTTATCTTAAAAAAGTTAACTGAAGTTAGCCTGACCAAGTGAGAAATAAACATATAAATGATCAAAATGGTTTCCGATACACCTAAATACCGCATAAAACCTGTCTACACTTGCACAACAATGCACACAGAGCTATCTTGTTATTTGCCAAAACACTTAAGTACATTTCAAAAATTGAATACACCCATACTCTGTAGAACTCATTTTAAACCTGGATGCTCATGTAAAAAAAATATGTTCCTGACCTAGCCAAATATTATTTCCCTGACAAAAGCATCCTCCCCGCCCCCCATTAAAGTTACCACAACTAAGCAGAAAACGAAGAGTTAAAAGTCAAGAGACTACTGTAGAGTTTTTTTCTTCTGTGAAGCCAGGCCTCAATCTTTAACGTAACAAATAATCGGAATTTTCTATTTGATTGCAGGACATCCCTCCAACAGGTAAACTAACATATTAAAAAATATCTCTAAATTAAATTAATTTAGTAAGGTATGTACTTATCTTGAGTCATTTAGGTTCCTGAGCATATGAATACAGATTAATATATATATATAGACAGACATACAGAGTTTTCTAAAGGACTATTATAAAGTCACATAATGAGCTGATACCACGAACTCACCAAAATAAAAACAAGTGACACATTTAGTAGCCAGTACTTCCCCCTTTTAAAAAGTCACCAGCTAACTACTCAAAACTACACTCCTTTTTTAATTAAGATGCAACGTATTTACACCAACAACCTGTTCCTCCCCCCTTCCAAATTAGCCAAATACTTGTATTTGTAGCAGTATTTGCTATCCTGTAGCCCAATTCAGAAACACTCCTAGGTTATTCCTAAGGTTAATTACTCCCCTGGTTCAGACTTTAAAAAAAAAAAAAAACAACAAACCAACAAAAAAAAAAAACAACAAACCAAAAACCTAAGCTTGAACTCCATTCTGGAATGAATTCGAATAAATCCAAAGTGCTTAAGTTTAGCTAAAGAATTTCTGAAGCTTGAAACCCACATGGTTAATGAAGTAATTAAGGACTAACAGAAGAGCAGGCCTTAAAAATTTGAGCCCAAATTTGCCACTAGATGTTAAAAAAAAAATTAATCACAATGATGTTTAACGAGTTTTAACCCCAACATGAGTTTTAAAGGTTGCCATATCTTAAGATAAATGCAGTATTAAAAAAAAAAAAAAAGACTTTTGACCCAACCTCCACCTTTTAATCTTTGTGTTTAACTAAAACTAGGTTTACACCCTTGCAATGAGGCCCTGTGCACTTTTCCCCAAACTATAACAATGCAATCTCCATTTTGAACAATGCACCTCATTTCCCTCCTTGGAAAGCTAGTTTCGTCTTAAAGCCAGTAAATGCTGGATCCAGTTATACCTCTTATTTCAAGAGTCTGAAAATTTCGGTGTTTATGGGTGGGGTTTTTTTTAGGCCACTTCAAGTTCCATGTGCTTCCTTTTAACATCAAGTTATATTTGCAAGCACAAGGCAACCTTTCCTGTATATATTTGAAAGGACCTCTTTGCAAGGCATGCATCTCGTTTCCCTTGTTTTTAAATATTAAGCGAATGCTCCATACACTTTTGACATCGTTTGCAACATGTTCTGCTGTATGATGCATTTCTGCAGTCACCAGAATCTCCATGCATATTTGCAAAGCATCCCCTTGTTACAGCATGTACTGCCCTCCCTCCCTCCCTCCTCTCAGTGCATGTGTTTGTAAGCATCTTCTAATGTTCCCTGCATCCGTGGGGTTGCAGTCGTTAATTTGCATACCCCTCTCTCCCTGTGAGTGCTTGCAGGCATCCCTTACATACACGCATGGGAGGAAGAATGCGTGCGGACTGTATTTGCAAACCTAGAGGGAGCATGTGGGGTGCCCTCGACTTGTTTTAGTTCATCCCACTGACTCTCTACCTGGGGTGCTGCTGTAGGTGCTGTGGCTCCTGAAGCTGCTCTCAGTGCAATAACTGGCATCGTCTTCATCCTCCATCTCTTCAGGGTAGTCAGAGTCGTCGTCCTCCTCCTCCTCCATTATCTCCTCCTCCTCTTCCTCCTCGGAGTCCTGGTTATCCTCGGGGTCTCCCTCCTCTTCCTCCTCGGACACCATGCTCTCCTCCTCCTCTTCACTCTCATGATCATCGTACACCACTTTGCTGATGCTCCTCCTGGACGAGGCAGCCCTGCCTTGGCTGTTGCAG
>NW_009646934.1:2290551-2306340 GCF_000708025.1 Charadrius vociferus | reverse complement strand
CCCCCCTCCCCGACCCGCCGCAGCGCCCGCCAAAAGCAGAGCCGCCCGGACTCCCCTCAGGAGAGGTTTCCCTCCTTCACCGCGCTGAGGCGGCGGCCGCCCCCTCCCAGCACCAAGCAGGCCCCCGCGCCCGCTGCCATGTTCACCTCTTGCCACGTTTTAAATCTTCAGAAATTAAAACCCTCTCGCAGCTCACCACTTCCCAGCCAACGTCGGGATAAAGCAAAACAGACCAAGGAGATCACACAGGGCCCCGCCATTTGCATTTTTGTCCATCTACTTTCTCTGAACTGCTGCATCTGCAGTTCACTACCAAATGAAGATGGGCTTCACTATTTTGTATCCCCTCTTGTTTTCCCATTTGCCAGAGCCTCCAAAGGGCTAAAAATCTACGTAAGCCAATTGCACTGTTGGGTTTCTAATGCCACCATTTGAATTCAGGGTATCAGTTTCCTGAGCAAAAGACGTACAAATTAAAAGCCAGTCCAACGCACACAAATGTCTTGCATTTCTTACAACCGGCTTTCTTTTCATTGCTAAATCTACACAGCTTTGGGATCCCAGACTGTCTGAAGTCTTATCCTTAGCAAATAAGTGTGTTCGCATTTTCATTGCCTCTCAGTCTCTTGCGTATGCCTCTGTGCGATGCAAAACCCAATACTGGTCATGCCATAAGCATGCCAGTTACATGTCCAGTGTGTAATTTAATTTGCATTCTTCTATAGTAATTTTTGAAGTGCCTTTTGTTCATTAACTTGTTGCTCAGGCTGAGAACCTCATTAAACCCACAAACCTGCCGCAGTGTCAAGCATGCAACAATGTCACAATGGCACCAGGCAGCAGGGTTTAGCCCAATTTGCGCTCTTATATCCAGCTTTTTATCTGCATCTCTTTTATATTCAGTTGCACTCTTTTATATTCAGTGGTGCAGCTGCACAGGCTCAGAGCCATGTTCTAGACACAGTAGAGATACAGACACAGCAACAGCAGTAGACAACATTGCCTAATTCCATTTACACCTTTATACTCAATTTGTATTCTGAATCTTTCATTTACCTTTTGATTGGTTATGTCAGGCGAATTTTTGCAACCTTTTACAAAGTTGCAAAGGATTGTGGTAACTCTTTAAATGAATTCACCAACACAGTGACATAATCTACCTCAAAACATATCTACCTTTGTGATCTTGCAATAGACACCTGTGAATTCTGCCATCAAGAATCTAGCAAAGATATCTAGTGTATCTACTGCACTACTATTCCCATAGTCTGCAGCATTATAAGGGTGTTAACGTTGCTACTGTGAATTTTGTGTAACTGTACTAGCAGATCAAAGATGCTAAGAAACATTTAATTTTGAATACTGTGAACCAGAATGCCTTGTCTCTTAATCCCATCTAAGATTTATCAGTTGTTGATGTGGAAGGGCTATGGATAAGACATAAAGAATTTTAATTTTATAGGTGGAGAAATGGATACATAAAGAGCTATGTTAACTTTCAGAGCCAGGACTATAAATTAGTTCTTTCCACCACACAGCTTAGCTTAGTACAGAGAAATCAAACATAACCCCTTAACCTACTCACCCACCCATGTCCACTGTCAAGAACCAAACATAACTCCATTAGGAACTTGAAGTTCTATTTTGAGTCTGCTGGTACAGTTAAATAAGCATATTTAAGTGAATTGAATAGAGCAGGAAGAGGAATTTTAGGTAGGAGGCCCTACACTGCCTCCATACTCAAGACAGATGGAGAGAAAGGCTCCTTTCAAAAGGCCTTTGGAGAAGATGAATAGCCTAGTTGTTCCAGGCTGTTGTCTGGATGGGTTCCTTTCTCCAAGGGTAAGGGAAAGAACTTAAGAACCTACAGCTGGATGGCATTAGTAACAAGTGAGCATATGCTCTTGCTTAAGTTATTGAGCTGCTTTTGTCCAGTCCTGCCCTTCAAATTATTTCATACCATGTATTAGGCATTGAACTTAAGCATTCAGCTCTAGAATCTGTTACATATACATTTATAAGACACCAAGGTGTTGTTAAGTAATGTTAGACTAGAGCTAAATAGTTACTGCCAGTGCTAAGAAGTACCCCTCTATGTGATTCTTCAGATGCTCATTGTAGTTTTTTTTTAAATCTTACTTTTACATACATTTGGTACTACCCTCTGATAACAGTGTATACAGCTAGAACATGTGAACTTCCAAAGAGTCTTAAGGCTTTTAGCTGTGTGCAGCTGTTCCGAAGATACACAGCCGAAGTCCAGTAAGGCATGCACCTAGCACTTCGGCCACAATAATCCTGTGTTCTAGCTCTAGCCAGAGAAAGAAAACGCTGTTGTTCATTCTCAGGCAAGTTTGACCTGACAAAGGTTAAGGAGCCCTTTATTCAAACATGGATTTCCAACATTCTGATCCAAATCAAACTGGATGTCTCCTTTGTGTTCAGTGACATACGCTTAAGTCTGCACTATCAGAGAAAAATCACTGTCCAAGAAGAGAAGTTATTTTCAGCTAGGTCAGTTCTTTGCTCCAATTTAACAGGCAAGATACCATTCTTGCTCTGAGCTGTGTTGGAAGCTATCAGTTGTGTGATCAGCTTAAAGACATGTCAAACTGACTCCAAAGTCCAGAGCATTAAATTTTACCTGAATGTTATTTTTATGCTGCTCTCTCCTTCCCACAACGCTTCAAATATATACAGGCAAGATTTCAAGAAATGAGTGTTTAGAAAGCATAAACTATCTCAGATTCAATCTTTCAACATCAGAAAGCTTCAGAAATTTCTAAAACAGAAGTCTTGAAGTACAGCTAATTATGCTGAAATCCAGTAACTCCATTCTGCATGTCTGTGCAGGACAGCATGCTCTAGAGGAGCAGTCTCTCTGCTTGAGAGAACAGTTGTCTTCTGCTGACAGCAACCTGTCAGATCAAGATTGTAACAAGACATCCTATTAAATAACTGCACTTTGCTTCTTCATTTGAGGAAGGAGTCCAGTTCCTGCTGTATACCTCTTCCTTCTCCCTAGCTGTAGGCAGCTTCTGGATGCAGGTGGTCTTATCAGATATGAGATGCAGCAAATCAGCTTTAGATTACTGTCATTCAAGATTTTAACTACTAACCACCAAAAAAGCCCCTCCCTTCTATTTTATTTTTTTTTTTTAAGCAGCATAAGAGGACCTGGCTGGACTGGAAAGGAAAGCACAAAAGGATACCCTAACAAGCTGTGATACCATAACACATAGGAGAGAGAAAGCAGTGTGTTACAACATAAAAACAATTTAAAAATAGAAAATCATAGAAGCAAACTCAAATTAGTTCATCTATAGTTCATAACCTGAGTGGAGATAAGAGAACTCCAAAGCATCTAATCGGAGACTTCAACTAATTAAGTAAAAAAGAAGCAAGTATAATAAAAACGTCAATTCATTTGATGAAACATCTGTTGAAGCCTTACTGCAAATATCCTAATTCTTTGCCAAGAATCATGTGGCATTTTAGGATGTTCTTATGATTACATACCAAAATTATACATGAAAATATAAGCAAGCATCCAGTTTCTCATCCAGTCAAAAAGAGAGCTTTTAATACACAAGTTTCAAACTTAGAACTCCCGTGTAGCTACAGAGTAACTGTGCTCCTCCTGTGTAGAAAACAAACTTTTCACATCCCCAATATGGAGTGCTAATACATCCTTGTCATCAAAGGAATCAATAAAAAATAAATTTGTTGATAATTAATTTCAAATTCAAACAAGTTCCAGAACTTCAATAGAATATGTCTGAGAGTCTTTCTGGTGGTTAAGTCTTTGCAGTTCTCGCAAACTTCCTTCAATCTTGTTGAGTTCAGAGTAGAATCGTACCTAAAAAGAAGAAAACACACTTATGTACAGTAAAATAGATTTTAATTCTTTTCATACATCATTATACTGTAGAACAGCTGTGGTTCTGCAGGTTCAGATATTTAAACCAAACAAATATAGCAGCTTTTGACATAAAAATGAGCAAGAGAGTCAAGTGCCATTTCACACTCAGGAAGGAGTGTACAAAGGAGAAGAGATTATTCAATTTACAATATAATTTGTTGTTGTCTGCACCCCTCTCCCCCTCCTCCATTCTTAACACCAATATTCTAAATCCATAGTAAAATGAAATAATTACACCAAAATATATGCAACTTACTTGGGCTCTCACAAACTTATGCAGGTTTGAAAGCAACTCTTTTGCTTCTGGTAGCATCACCATAACTGTGAAGTGAGCATCAAGTAATAGGCACATCCAATCCATAATCTGAAGACAAACAAGAGAAGTACGCTTACACTTTTTGATATGCAAGTGACTGACACAAATTTTTGCTTTAAAAGCTGAACTCTGAAAAATTAACTTCCAATGTAAAACGTGCGGTTTCGTATTTTAAGGCAGTATATTTATTTTCTGATAGTAAAAAGTGTTGTGTTACATCTGACTTCATACAGGTTACATTAACAGACAATACTTTATAGACCAAATATAGATCTCGGTTGATTTTAGATATTCACAACTGCTCACTACGTTACACACCACAGAAACCAAAGGAAGTACAACTCTTAGAACCAGCTTCTCACCTGACTTATAGTTGGAGACCGTATTCCAGGAAGAGTGGTATTAATTTTTTCACTGCATTTCACATACAGGTAGTATAAATACCTGAGAAATAGCTAAAAGTAGAAAAGTCAGAATATTTTTAAAGGACAAACATTTAATAGACTGAGGAGTTTTGTCCTGCACACAGCAATACATGTAAAGTTTTTTTTTAAATTATTTTTAAAGCACCACAGATGCCTGTATAGTATGCATTAAAACTAAGTTTTATGGTTTTCCTACACCATCTATAGCTAGACATTTATCAATTCTTAGCGATATTCAGCATAAAGTCACATTCAGGGGTAATCATTGTTCCAGTGATTACGTCAGTCCAATTTAATTCACACACAGACTTTCCCAGGAACTTCGCTAAAAACTGTATCAACATTAACAATTTTAGTCCCAATTTCCCTTTCAGTAGCCAACAATAAATTGCTAATGGTCAGAATCAGGTCAACATCATCTTATGCTGAGCACAAGTCAAAGATTTCTTTATCTCTTCAAAAAAAAGAAGTCAAGGAGATGGGTCAGTGCTAACATCAGCTTTGTTCTGATGTGTGGGGTTTTTCTGAATCACTGGAAAACCACATATACGCTCAGATAATATAGTACATGCAAGTCTTAAACCTGAAATACTATTTTTGAGGGACAAGGGAGTTTGTTTCTTATAACATGAGAGGACCTGGGATTGAATACTTGAGTTTTATTTGTATTACATTTGGCATTTTACACAGCGTATATTTTGTTTCTCATATTTTCTAAACTTCTGTTTCTGATGGAACTGACTAAATTAGCACATCTTTTTCCTTTCTTAAGCAGCATCCAAATCAGGAAAAGGTACTACACTTGCTAACAAAATATGAACAACGTTTTCCAAGTAGAGTGGGTCATAAAGAGTTTCTTTCTTACATTTTCTAAAATAAGCAAGGACTACAAAAATTAATACAAGTTCCATGTGTATGTGAAAAAACTTGACATTCATTAACATTAAATCTTATTAGGCATCTTAATTTCATTTTCACACATTAGTTTGTGATTCAGAGTCCAGTAAGAGTGGCATGTTTCTGATACACATGCTGATACACAATTGAAAAACTCCCTTTCCCTCCCTGCAAAATAGTAAAGGGGTTTTAATTTTTTTTTTTAATTTTAACATACTTACAACAGCTTGCTGAGCTGGAAGGTTTTTCAGATGAGGCAAAAGAAAGGTTTCACTGTAAGCTGAATAGAGAACAGCATTTCTGTGCAGTACTATTAAGGATATAAAATTGCAGGAAAAAATACCAGTTTCTACAAACCAAAGTGAATTCTAATGAAAATATTTTTCTAGGCTCTTTGAGAGAGGTCCTATTTCAGCTGTTTGAATCTCCCTTATTTCTATCATTAAATATAAACAGCAACTGCAACATCACAATACAGTTAGCTTGAACAGTTCTGTTTACTGCAAGTATGTACTTGGCTAATGCGTTTCAACAAATAAACATCAAAATCATTGATGCTCTTTTCTCTTGAACAAAGGTTTATTACAATTTTGCAGTAACAGAAGTTTAAATTGGTGTAGATGCTTTCTAAAAGTTAACTGTTTCTACTTATATTCTGAACAGTTTTTCTACTGTGTAGGAGGAACTTCTCTTATCAGAACTTCTCACAAATTTTCAATAATAACAAAAGATAGTCTTTTAGTAATACTAAATATAAACATTCATATCACATATAATATACTGACTTTCCTTCATTAAAACAGAGGATACAATAATGCTGCCTTCTGTGGTCCAACAGGGCAGAATTCACCATTAGCTGTCACATGGGTTTCCTTTGCAATTTTAGTATCCCAGATGTCTTGTTCCAGCTCTGCATTGAAACCATTTTCTACAATTTCAGTCTTAACTTCTTTATTGTTGAATTCAATATCAATGTAACAGATTACAGATTCTAGATCCACGTCTATTCTTTGAAGATAGGATTCACTAAGGCTGCAGAAGAAAATTCCAGACATTTAATAATTTTAATTATTAGCTTTAAAATCAGCAACGCCATCAACCCAACAATAATACTTTTATAGTAGGCTTCAAAGAATTCCTAGTGTGTAAAACCATTTGCTAAAATATAGTCTTGCAGAATAGAGGTCATGAGAAAACAGTTAATATTTTGTAATTATTAACCTTGAACAATACATGTACTGCTCTTCTATTCCAACAATGTAAGTTACTGTATTATTAGACATTCTGTCATGGGCTGATTTAAAGGTTATACTCCATTCAAGACTGTTGTACTCCGACATTAGTGGGACTGCTTCAACTCATAAGACAGTTATGATTTTTCTAATATTCAGTAATAAAGTATTTGACAGTTCTTGCTCTAAAAGCCTAGAGGAACAGCTACAATGTTCTTTTCTTTTGGTTACAGTGCCTGCCTAAAACTTCATCCTTTTTGGGATATGAACACCATTTTTGTTGTGAACTTAGAACAGTTGATCTTTTTCTGTGGGCTTCTTACCCCAGGTAAGTTCCCAATTAAGTCTGTTGCACAGTAAACAGATAGCTGTAACACCATAAGTAGAAGGATGCAAGTGCCATTCAAGCCAGCAGTGTTATCAAAAGGCATGTTCATTTAACGACCGTTTACACAGTTTTTAGAATTAATATATGCAACAGATATATTGTAAGAAGTTTGTCAGTCTGCAAGACTGCAACATACACTGTACTCAGAATTAAGAATTTCATGCACAGTATTAACTGCTCATCGGTAAAATTAAAGCCATTCTTGGCAATACACAGCTTTTTATTAAGGGGCTTGGTTTGATGAAGAGGAGACTGATTCCAACTTACCTTAAAAATACTTTCAAGCAAGCATAAGTAATTTCTTCAGGAATATCTGGAAATCGTTGTAAGCAAATTTGTAAGAGATGAACATCTTTTTTCTCCAAAGCAACAGCCATTAAATCGGGACATAAACTGTAAGAATATGAAAAGAACAGGCTGCATAGTTCACACCCACTGAAAACTACATTGACAACTAATGCAGAAATATTAATCTTGTTTTACACAGGAATCCATCTGGGAAGTGTCAACTTAATCAGAAAATATGCAGAAGCACCTTTGATAGGAAATTCTGATCATTCAAGAGTGCTTTATAAAGAACTGGATTTCTATTTTTTATTTTTAAAGACTATTCCTTACAATTAAAAAAATGCAGAATCTTCACCTGTAAGACAAATCTCGGGTTTCGACTATGTGTAGCAGGAAATTTCGAGGGTAGTACTTTGGATTTGTTTTACATCTGTTTATAAGAGCAGTTATTACACATCCAATGCTGGCTTGGAAATCGGGCATCTGTGCTTTTGATACCAATTGTCTCAATTCATCTTCAAATACAGTTGTAGAAGCGTCCTGAAAATGACAAATACTGTGCAACTCAGAAGTACAAGGCATAGGTTTGAGAACTGTACTGTTACTAATTAGACCAAGTAGAAACCAACTTATTTTGGAATTCAAGCCAAAAAAAAAAAAAAACCCAAAAAATTACAAAAACCCCCTCTCACCACTCCACATTTTGGTAGTCGGTCTCAAGCATGAAGGAGCCACATGAGGGCAATTACTCACTCTGAACTCAGGTAAGCAGTATCTTTCAATAATTGCTCAGGGATTATTCGCCTGTTACTTCAGTAACATTACCAAGGTGTCCAGCCACAGCTGAACTATAGGTACGTTCACACAGGAAGGGATGCAACATGAAGTAGACAACATTTGCAGCAAGTTTTAGAAAGGAACTAAATAGCTTATTGCTATATTTGCAGTGAAATTCCTAGCATTCTGACTTTCTAGATCCAAAGTGTCTTCAACAAGATTAAAGCCATAAATAAGAATCTAAAAAGCTTAAAAATGCAGGGTCCAGGTAAAATATTCTCCCACCTTATTTGCTGTAAGAAGACTTTAATCAAAAATGCACAAATTTGTTGAAGTTTTCAGAATACAGATAGCTATTATTAACCCTGTATTGTACAGTTCTAGAACACACTCCTATGACAAAACTTTAATTTCATCATGTCTAAATACTATTCTAGCACAATAATAATAACATCCTCCAACTCAGCTGTCTAAGGCAGCTTCATCAACTTGGTACGTGCAAGAGGACATGGGAAAAGATAATAGCTTAAGAGACAACTAGAATATTCTGGGAGTGTCTAAAACCCTACTTTGGGATATTTGGTTTACTTACTTTTAGATTTAGTAAGAGTTGCCCAACTGATAGGGTATCTGGCTGTACTTTAGCAACAGTGTTCCTTTTTGATCTTAACTATTGTAAAGAAAAACAAAAAGTTATGATTCAGCTCCAAAAAGACAGTATATATTTAACAATTTCAATCAAAATAACTAGGAACTTCATGTGTCAACTTGCTGCACAGATTACAATTAATAACTGGGTAGTCCAATTCCAGAAACAGTGTCAGAAATAACGAGTGACAAATAGAAAGTGAAATACCCTTCTGAGACAACACCTACAATTAAAAGTAGCAGCATGGAAAACAGAGGAGAAAGGAAACAAAAACCTCATATGTTCCTAATGCTAACTTACGGTCATTTTGGACTCAGATTTTAGAGCTACAGACTGCTGTGACTGAAAGGAAACCACCAGCTCTTCATCTCCAAGCGTATTCCAGTTTACAAATGAAGACACATCTGTGAACAGAAAAACAAAACTACATGAAGGTAACACTTAAAAAGCACGTTTATTAAAGTATGAATATTACATCAACTTCTTATACTAATAGGTATTTTCTAAAGTATAATGAAAGTAATTTTCTGCCAAGAAAGTTTCCAGTTTTACCTCAGCAGCAGGTAATTTTACGACCCTTTTTGCGTACTGTTTTTCCCCTTTAGCCTCTGGGAGGAAGACAACTTATTACACAATTTATTGTAAGCATTGCTTGCAACAACATTTCACCAGTGCAATGTTAAATTATAGACACTATGGCAGTACGATTTTAAACTGAAGTTTACACAAAAGGTTTGACATTGCCCCATCTAATCACAAACTCTTTGAAAACAATTTACAGGAAACAGCACTTCATTTTGTTTTCAGTATTCATAGCTAGCATTCCAGTATTTTCAGTAATTCCTGCATTTGAATGACAACCCAGTTTAAGTGAGGCTGCAATAAATTCAAACGTTTGCGTGCTTCGGTGTTCTCAGCAACACTAAATTTAACAGCTAGGAACAGAATACAGTGCTAGGTTACTTCAAGCTGTTTAGATTCAATTGATTTTATAGGACTGTATTAAAATAATTTTTACAGAATTTCAGAAGTTTTCCTTTTCCAAGATCTTTTCACTGTAATTATTAAAATTCTTACCAGGGGTTTGACTGTCCTTGAGCTTTCCCACAGCAGCTGCCAGTGATGATGTTTCACACTTGTACATAATTACCGTTAGCACTTTCCCATGAGTAAAAAAAAATTTTTCCTCATAACACCACAACTACAAAATATTAAAACATATCGTTAATGAGGAAATAAGCAGAGATGTGTGTTCCTGAACAAACTGATGTTTAACCCCTTACTACAAAATTTAACTAAAAGTCAGTGATCCAGGGGTTGGAACTAGACGATCTTTAAGGTCTCTTCCAACCTAAACCATTCTATGATCTGATTATTTTAAATCATTTTTGGTAGGTTTAACACTTGTTATCAGACCTTCATTAACTCTGTTGAGTATTTTCCCAGGATGCCTTAAAGTACATTGGCTGCTCCAAGGCATTAAGTCCACTCGATAATTTTATTTTTTAAATTCCCTCTTAAATCATTAAGACCTGAACATCTTGAAATGCTATTTAGGGAGACACAGGGATCATTTAGGCCGCCAATTGCAAACTGCCTGAACAGAACAGATACTGACTGGATTTTCTGTTTAACTAGCTATTTCATTCTCACCAAATAATCAAGACCCTCAGAAGTGAGAAGGTACCAAATTATCAAAGAAACTGCCATAAGCCACCATTCTCCCGCTAAACATTCTGACAAAAATTTCTCATCAACTGGTCAATATTAATTTTTTTTCAGAAGTTATCATTCACTGCTCTTCCAGACAGAAGCAGAACTCTGAAGCCCACCAGTCCCTTCACGGCTAGCATGCCAAATGCACAAAGCTTGTGCACCAACACATTGAAGATTGAGCTTACTTGTCCACTGGTTCCCAGGGGCAGCTCCTTTGAAGTTTGCAATGTCTGAAATTTTGTATTCCATATTGTTAGGCACTCTAGGGAAAATAAGAGTTACATGTTACAAACCCAAAAAGCAACATAAATGCTACATTTGTCTTTTGCTACTTCCAGTTAAAAACACTTGAGGAAACAGAAATAACTGTTTCAAAATAGCTCAGTGAGTAATGTATTCAACATTAGGAATTCAGTCATTCTGACTAGATCTCAAGGAAAATATTTAAAGATGAGTTAGTTTTCCAGTGAAGAGCTTTAAACAAGAAGCTGTGACAAGAGGGACAGCAGCCAGTGTGGCTTCCAGTCAGGAAGAACATTTTGTTATAAAATGCTATGTTCTGCGGCTTCCATCTCGGTGGTCCCACACTTCAGAAGTTTAGGCATGAGACTGAAGTGTTCGTTTCACTCATTTTAGACACTGATTTCTTATAGGACATTAGATCTGTCCCTTTAAAAGTGTCCAAGTCCTCCTTTTACTTCCCCTCCTTCCAGGAGTTCTCTTGCTGCATCTTCTCAACTGTTTTACAAGCAGCATGAAAACAAATACTGGAACACAACAGTGACTACGGTCCTGCGACCCACTATGCAATTTACTGGTAAAGGTTATCTTTCTTCTCTGAAAGGCACAGTTCAACTATGTACTAGTTTGAAGACCCAAATAACATTTTATTTGCACTATTTCCTGCTTAGTGCTTTGCCTAAGGAAACTTACACCATCTTAATCCAATTTTTCAAGTTACCTTTGGAGTCTTTACCAGATGCAGCTAGACTTCCTAATACTGCAATGTGGTCTCTATCGAGAACAACGAAAGAAGTTCCTTTCAAAACACTTCCAGATACTGAAAGCTTCAGTAGTAGTGACTTAGACAAAATTTGCTCTTCCTCTTCACAATTTTGCTGCAGAGGTATCAGAACCTTGTACACAGAGTCATTGGAATCTGTCAAAGAAAAGTGATGACACTTTTATCATCTATTATTGTGGAAAAACTATTTGATATGATACGGCAAGAGGACATCCAAAGACAACAAAATCCAGTGAGTGCTGAAAGACGAAATAATACAGGATATTTAAAGGACATGTTATGATGCAAATCAGCAAAATAAAAGTATAGCTAGCACGAGATCTGCAAGGTACAAGTCAGAATATTTAGGAACAGTCAGCCTTTGCAAAAATTAAAATATCAGGAAGATTTAATTACTACTTCTACCACTAGCTGTTTTACAAAGTTTAAAGAGCTAAAAATATTAAACAGTAATGCATAAATAGCAACATTTTACATCCTTCCATACAATTCTTTGCTTTATTACCACATCCTATTAGAAAATATAACTTACACAAACACAGAAGTGTGATAATTTGATTTTTTATATATGCTGTGAAACTCAGTGGTTTAGATAATTCCTGTTGTTCAAGCTTGTATTTGTGTAGCCTGTTCATCTTAAGTTTCTGTACGTAGACAAAAAAGTCCCCATCCTAAACAAAAAAGAAAATAAAATTTTCCTTTAATTTACACAAAGAAGAGATAATAGAAATTCAGATATTAGTACTGCTTAACTTTGAATGTTAAGCAAAATTAGGAATTTGTGTTTTCTATAGGACATACAGCCTAATTCAGGAAAGTTTGCACACTCTAGCACATAAAGAAAATTCTAATTTGATGGAACAAATAGATTCACAGGAAGAAGCATTTGAATAAAGACAAATTCATGTCTAATTCTTTTTTTTTAAAGACATAAATCCTATTTAATAAGTTCTTCATAATGAGCAAGTACTTGAGGGCAATGAAGAGTCACACAATCATCTACTGTATTTAATCTTAATTGTTCTCTGAAGTTCTGAGAGTCAGGGCCCTCAGCCCTGAAAGCAACACAACTTCAATTTAACTGTTGTATCAGATACAATACATACACAGGATATTGATTAAATCAGGATAATGATTTCACTAAAAGCTCTTAAAATCCAATGAAACGGGCAATGGATTTTAGAAAAAGCACTTAGATTTGCTGCTATGAAAGTTTTTTAAAAAAAGTATTCAACTCACTTTCTCAGTAGCGAAAATTAAGACAGGTTGTCGACCCTCCATAAAAGCTTCACTCCACCTAAAAACCAGAAAGCTCTATGAACATCTTCTAAATTCTAGGACTATACGTAAAGTCATATCACTACTCCTTAGGCAGCGTCTTATTTTTGATATCTCTATAAATTTTTTTAAGATTTCAAAAAAAACGTGTTGGAAAAGAACACCCAACCCCAAGATCTCAGTCTTCAGATTTCTCCCCTACCCCCTCAAACAGGGAACAACTTTCTTCATCATCATCAATTCCTCTGAGCAAGAAGCAAGCTTCATAAAGTTGTATCACTTACTTGATGACTTCATCTGAGATAATATTTTCAATTTCTTGTTGTGGAGCTTCCAAAAGGACATCCAAAGTTCGAACACCACCTCCTTTGAATAGTACCACTGGCCCTCCGTTGGGTAGTGAATGTATTCTGTACACATCAGCTGAAAGCTGTATATAAAAAAAAAATTCTATGTTCTTCAGTACATTACCTTGAAAGCCAAGTGTCTTAAAAAAAAAAATCACAAGTAAGTTCTTTCAATAAACAAGTAACAGAAGAATGATCAACCTGTAAGATTCCTAATAATGTAAGCCTAGCAGTTGCCAGTTTTCCAAAATGTTATGAATATCGCAAATCACTACCCAACAAAAAGCCAGGAAAGTGTCCCAATGAATCATGTTTTAACATATCCACCAACAGAACAGAAAAATCTATATTTGAAGATAATTCACCATCTTTAAAGAAAGTCCTCTGAAACTCTGGGCTTGGGATACAAATCATTTTAAGAGTAATACTTTGATGATCAAGTCTCTCAGCCCAAGTGGATTCCTTGCAATATTCCAGAAGCGCAAGTTAAGACAACGGTCAGCTAAAATGTAATATTACCAGTACTATGAAAACTGGCATCTCTTCCCTCCACCAGGGTTCAAAACATTAACGTAAAAGACTTACCGTTGCTTTAAATACTTTGTCCAAGTTAATGTCGTTGTCCTTCCATATTCTTAAAACCTTTAAGAGAAGAAATAACATAGCCTTAGAGAATGTATGCATGAAGCTTTCTTCACTGAGAATGCTTCAGTTTTTAAAAGGCCACCAACAAACAATTGGTGCTGATCTTCATGTCGCTAACAAAAGAACACCCTGTGCAGCGCAGAACTGCACATCCCTGTCCTCTCAAAGAGGAGAGATGACCTGAAGGGCAAGAGGGTGTTGAGAGCTCCAGGCATTTACACTTAGCCAAAAATCTAGCACTAATTTCTTCCTTATCTATAATCACTCAGAAAACTCATTACAACCTTTTTTTTTTTTCCTTTAAGAAAGATAAAGGATCTCACCTTGTCATCATGAACAGCTATATATTCATGAGTTTCAAAGTTGCATACAACTGGACATGTGATAATCTGCCCATGTTTAACCGACCAACAACCTAGTGGCTTCTGATCTGAAACCTAGAAGAGTCAGAACAAAGACAATGTAATTAAAATATGACTTGAATACCAAAAATTTCACAGTAACATAAAAAAACCTCTACATTTATTAGAATTATTTTTTTCAAACGAGAAATAACTTTGACCTGTAACAGTCTGATGGGCTTATGTCACAAAGCACAGGTACGACGCATGGCTTCGCCAAAGTGAAGATACTACTTTTAAATCACTGGCGTAAGTTACTTTTACTTGCTAATACAGTCACACACAGAACCACACTTTTTCTCTTCCTATTTCAATGTAAGGTATTGAGACCAAAAGCAATTAATTTTACTGTCTAAACTCACATTACGTATGATTTACATCTGGCTGCTCTGATGGCACTTGAACCCCCTCTCCTCAGCCCTGAGCTACACTGGGCATATTTACCAACATATTTATATTCTCTCCTACAGTCTTGGCAGTGGGACTAAACAACCCAAAAGAGGTTGTGTCATGAATCCACTGAGATACAATCCCTAGCTCCATGAATATGAAAGACAATTCAAGATATAAATCTAAATATTTTCCTAAAGTTTCTTATCATGGTCTACTGAAATATACACATACATTAAAAGAGCATAGAATAGTTTGGGTTGGAAGGTACCTTGAAGATCATCTTGTTCCAACCCCCCTGCCCTGGGCAGGGCCACCTCCCCCCAGCCCAGGTTGCTCCAAGCCCCGTCCAACCTGGCCTTGAACACCTCCAGGGATGGGGCAGCCACAGCTTCTCGGGGCAACCTGCCCCAGGGGCTCACCACCCTCAGGGTAAAGAATTTCTTCCTCATATCTCATCTAAATCTCCCTTCTTCCAGTTTAAAACCGTTCCTCCTTGTCCTATCACTCCACTCCCTGATCAAGAGTCCCTCCCCAGCTCTCCTGGCGCCCCTTTAGGGACTGGAAGGGGCTCTAAGGTCTACCCAGAGCCTTCTCTTCTCCAGGCTGAACACCCCCAACTCTGAGCCTGCCCCCACAGCAGAGGGGCTCCAGCCCTCGCAGCATCTTTGTGGCCCTTCTCTGGACCTGCTCCAACAGGTCCATGTCCTTCTGGCGTCGGGGACTCCAGAGCTGGACACAGGACTGCAGCAGCGTCTCACCAGAGCAGAGTAAGATAAAAGACACCAGAACATAATTTTAGTTTCAGGTACTGCAAATTAAAATCTTTCATCCTCCAGCCAACAGGAAGGCAGCTGACACAAAACGGACAGCCAGACAAAACGCATGTCACCCTGGCTACTGTAAGGAAGCGTCAACTACCCTGCGGCTTCGGGATGGAGGTATTTATTGGGATGGGGAATAGAGACAGAAAATCAGGAAAAGAAGAAACAGACGAGCAGCCGCCCTAGCCGCCCCCCGCTCCGCCGGCAGACAGGTGAGCGGCACAGCGCAGGTGAGCCGGGCAGGGCAGGGCAGGGGTCCCCGCTGCCCAA
>NW_009646934.1:2281372-2290179 GCF_000708025.1 Charadrius vociferus | reverse complement strand
AACGGCCGAGGCCGCTCGGGTGTTTCCGGGCGCCGCGGCGCCTACGGACGGGGAGGGCAGTATCGCGACTGTCGTGTGACCGTGAGCTGCCCTGTCGGGACTGCCAGCTGTGCCGCGTTCCCAGAGCGCTTTGCCTGCTGGCGTTTGCAAAGGACGTGAAAATACGACGCGTTCTGAATATTTTAAATGTTGTAAAATCAAAGAAGAGCCATGAATTTTTCAGAACCCTGTTACAAAGCAGGACAATCAATGGCATTGCCTTTATTCAGTTGTTTCCAGTGTACTTCGTGTGTGGTATTAATCAGATCATTTCCACGGCCGTCCATACAGTTGGTTTTAAGACTGCTTTAATTAAATGTATTTCTGCCCTATATCTCATTTTTGTAAAGAATAAAGGATGGAATTTTTTCCCGTCTGTAAGAGACCAAAGCAAATCCACCAATTCTAATGGTGGTAGGGTCAAGTCCAGGTTTTAACCAATTAGAAATGTATTTTCATACATTAGTATTTTGTTTGTGTGCAAATTGTAACAAAGCCCTAGCAATACAAGCCCAAACTGTAAAAAAACATCAAATCAAACCAAACCAATAACAAAACAGGTGCTGCCGCATCATTAGACATGTTACTGTGCAAGCTGTTGGCCGCTGTTGGGCAACGCGTGTTGCCAACACTGTCATTTCAGGGTCTTGCTGCTGGCATATCTGTTTGCTGGAGAATCCAACCATAATTTCGCCTTGTAGAGGACAGTCACGACCTCGCTTGGGTGGCAAAGACGGGGCCAGCACCCAGCAGTTGGCAGGGCACGGCCCCGCACGCTTACCCCAACAGGGCCCTCGTGCACTGAAGCCACCGAGAAGCGGTTACCGTGACGTGAGGCCACGCAGGGCTGTCTGGTTTATGTCTCTTTGTACTGCGTGATTTCTACCTTAAATGTTTTCGAGGCTTACATTTGTCCGTTGTCTCCTGTCCTAAGCTGTTGTGAAGCATTTCTATACCGAATAAGCAACTACCCTTTTTCTCCTGCAGAGAAAGCTGTAGTTCTGTGGAGTAAGCTTCTGCTTAAAAGCTTAAAGAATCATTGTGCATGTGAAATTTCTGTTGATTAAATGAAATGTCTGGCAGACCATTGACGGAGGATTCTTACCTTCCGAGAGGCTTCCAGTGGTGCTTTTCCAGTCCTTACAACAACATCAGGCTGCCAAACCCTGCATAGAGAACTAGATTCCCTACTGAAAAACTTCCTTGTCAACCAAATGGTCATTTACAAATGAATGGGCTGACACCAGACGGATGGGCACCTGCCTTGATAAAATCTTTAAAAAGCTGAGGCACAACAAAACCTAGTAGAGGTTGTAAGTGGTTTAAATTTTCCTTACAAAGCCAATTCTTTGTGCTTTTTAATTTTGAGGAAGTGACTTGCAGAGCTGGGGGTGGAAATGTTAATGACTACCTTCCTTGCTAAAGGAGACCTAGTAAAAGAAAATAGCCACAATTGTAAAGAATAATTGTTGGTAGTTTATTTACAACAAAATGCAAGGAAAAATACAATATTAAAAATAATAAATAACTTGAAAAAATCTGAAACTAAGTGATATGAATGAGAAATACGACAATCAAATTCTCCTGCTGAGCCCTGCATTATTTAACATGCAGAGCATTTCAAAACTTGGTCCTTCTTTGACGGTAGTGATGCCTAATCACTAGGTATTGCCTAATGTAGCCATCATTGTTCTAAATAAGAGAAATGAATTACTGGACATTCAGAGTCACGTGGAATTATCACAGAAATGAAATAAAACAATGAAACCTGTTTTAGTGACACCACAAAACTAGAGAAGATTGTAATTCAAGGACCATGCTGTTCATTTAAAGCAAAACTTTGTTAGACTTATTTAGCAATTTTAACTTACACATATAAAACCAAGTCCAAACAATGGAAACAGAAAAGCTCCTATTGACAAGATCATGAATTCTCTCTTACTGCACTCACTAATTCATAAAAAGCATATACATTTGGCTTATTTCAAATGATAGCACATTGTTTTGAAGTTATAGTGCAGCAAGCTTCAAAGCAGTTTTAACAAAATATAGCGGTCTTGTTACAAACTAAAATTCAAGGAACAAATATTTCCATTTCAAAATCTCTACAGCAGCAATTAATGCAAATTGGCTACTAGATGTCACAAAGTCACCTTCCAGAATAACCAAAAAAAGCCAAAGAATAAGGTCAAATAGCTTCTTTCCATAGGATTTATCCAGTCATTTACAAAATTAACCATTACATTCATAAGAAATCCCATTAAGTATGTGTTTCAGGAATGTGCTGCTCCTCATAGTCTTTATGGATAACCCCCTTTTTTTATTTGCTAGGAGATCTACCCTTCTAAAGACTGCAGTGAATTGCCAGTTATTTTGTAATGATTGTTCGATATGAAATACATAAAAGTATGAGCAAAGCTGGGAGAAGGTTTTAATAGAAACCCAAACAAACCAATCACATTATTTGCTCTGAACTGTATTCTCCTTGATGAAAAATTCCTTGCCAAGTCCTAGTAGAGCTGTATCATGTAATTCTGCAGTCACTGTGGCAGAGAATAGGAACGCGGCTATTGTGCCTATTCAGCTTTGCTGCGTGGCACCACACTCTAAAGGTGTACTTGCTAAATAATCACATCATTTATTTTTGCAAAAGAAGTGATGAACACCTGCAAAATGCTGTCTATTTTTCTCCTAATAAACATCGTTGAAAATACAACAGAAAGCACTGTGAAAAAAATCAGTAATGAAAACAACCCCTTTGTCTCAAGATGTAGTATTCAATATAGTACTTCAAGATGAAGTATTCAGACCTTCCTTTTCATTTAATTTTGTGTGGGTTTGTGTGTTTGCTGGGAATATTCTAGAAAAAGTTGTTCTACCTTAAAAAACCAACTAAACAGAAAAAGATATTTAAAGATCATATTGACCAAAATGGGTAAGAACTGGTGGGAAAAGCAATGCGGAACGCAGCAGAGGGTACTTAAATAGGCAAGGAAAAGCCTGGGGTATTTCTCATCCAATGCAATGAAACGTTACAGATCTTTTTATTTGCCCTCATTAGGAAGCAACATGGAGGCAATGTGGCTGATGGTGATCCTTGTGGCCAACGGTGAATTCAGGCTGTTGGGTCAATAAATCTGGTGATCCTCACGAACAGCGACAGCAGCAGCACGTGCTGACGCAGACACAGCGTTAAGCAGTACGGCATTTTTTTTTCATGACATGATCAGTGTCTTTCTCCTACATCTCTGCCATGCAGGTATTAAGATGTGTCCTATTCAGGTATGTTAGTAATTTTCATACATGTCTTATCCCTGAACCTACTTCATATGATAATCAATGTATCCACATGGGATTGGAAATCAATCAATTAAATATGAGTAAAAGTACGACTGCTTTGGTCTAATAACCTGTGTCAAACCCAGACGCCCAAAGGTATATGGAAACAGTAATATGTAAGCATTATGACTAGAGCTGGGCAAATTTTTCTTTGACAAAAAAAATTCATTGCAAAGTAGATTTTCAGGTAGAGCAGATCTAAACCATTTCTTTATAGGTTACATTCAGGAAATGAAAAAACAACCCAACAATGTTTTATGATTTCAAAGGTTTCTCTTCTCTGCCAGTGTTCCAATCTTCCTACTAAATAAATAATAATGAAAAAATAGACCAGTTATAATCATGAATACTTAATCTGCACACTTTTTAAGCTGAAATCATAAACTAATGTAGGAAAGTTTTGTTTGCATCATTACAGCAGCTTCTTTTTAAACAAAAAAAACCCGCCTATTAGTTTACTAATCACACAGAATTACTAGCTCTGAGAAGAAAAGCAAAGCAAAACATGGACAGTAAGTGGGAGAATGCATGAAGTCAGACCACAGCTAACCTACAAATTGCTCCCAGATTTTGCTAGCTACAGGATTTTAACTATCAAACAAATATACACTTGTTTTCAGTGCAGGTTGGCAGTGGAATTACCTCTCCTGCTACCCTCTCCTGCTACTAAAACTACACTATAAATATCACAGGTTCAACATAGCTTCTACTGGATCTACAGCCATCGAGAAGTTCAGTGCATTTAAGCCAGGCAAATCACAGCATTGTGCTGACAAGATGGCACAAATGTCCCGTCCAGGTGAAAGGCCATCCCCAAACTGATTGTTCAGTATTCAATAATGGTTCAGCTCTGGAGGACTCTCTGGTTTCTTATCCAGGTACCATGTCACCGGTGGTACAAAGTATCACCCACTTTGATTGTATGATTCAGGTAATAGCTATCATTCTCTGGGAATTGAACAGTGGCCTGTTTAACTTCTACTACAGCTGCCAATAGAGATACTGACAGCATTCCTTAAATAGCAGTTTATATGAAAGAGAACAAAGTACCCCAAATGGGGGTCAGCGGGAAAGTTTCTCACTGAGCTTACATTTTGAAAAGGAAGGAAGGAAGAGACCACTTCTGCCATTTATTTTTCTCTTCCTTCCACAATCTACACTTCCCTACCGGGAAACATCCTTTTCTACATTTTAATTCCTGAGATTGAAGAGTGATTTCACATGCAGACCAGGAAGAGCACTTCTGTTTCCTTAACATGACCCTGCACGGGACTGAGCAGCCCCACAATTCATTTGCTTTTTAAAGTGACTGATTTTGTTCACCCCTTCCCTAGAGACGATGGCAAAGCCTGGAACCAGCTTTCTGTTAGTAGAGATTGTGCTGTTTAGGAGAGATGCAAGGCAGGAAAGAAAAAGGAGTCTCAGATTTTCTTTCCTTTACATTCAAGGTCTTACAGCATAACTACCACTCTTCTTCCAGCGAGGAAAAGACAGAATTCATTGTTTTGCTTCTCAACTGGCTCAATTTAGCTGCTTTTTTTCTGTCTTACATATGGAACACCATTGATGAACACCAATATGGACTTAAGAGATCACAAAAGGACAGGGGAGAGCTATTAAAATACATTATTTACAAGAAATAGGTGGTTTCTTTTACAAATTCTGTGCAAGATAGAAATAGTTCAATGGCCTCAAAGTCAGTATAATTAATTACAATTGGGGCTTCAGTACAGCGATACTTTAGGTTTGAAAAGTTTTGTGTTTGTTAGCTAGGCCCCAAATCCTGAGTCATATTAAGCAAAATGTGAATCTGAGTGAATGCTGTTGGTGTTCAAGTACAATGAGTTATAGGTCAAAGGTTTATGAATCCACAGGAGAAGCCTGAGAGTAGGAAGGATTTTAAAATCACCCATAAAAGAAGAAAATGGGAGGTTTTTTTCCTGTTAACCCTGCATTCTAGTTGGCACTAATTTGCCACAGAAGTCCTTGGCAGCTTTACTAAATACCTACTCCTAATTACAAATGCTATGACCTAGATGAGGATTTGTAGGTAGAATACTGCTACAGAAAGATTTATTTTCTTTTATAGGGTTCCCCTCAGACTATTTCATTGTGTGTCAGTAAGATGCACCATATGGCTTGAAACACTACTTGAGGAATATATAAACTACGTTCTCTTGCATGCACTTCTCCGAAGGTTTTAAGCATCAAGTCTGAGGAAAGAAGTAATCTTTCCACACCAGTAAGATTATTTTAAGCAAAAAAAAAAACAACCAACAAACCACCATAACCTTTGCAGAAATTCAGTTACATCACTCTTGCTGTGTTAGACATGGCTTATTAGGAGCAAACATGCTGGGTTAATTTAATGGGGTTTTTTCGCTGGATCTGGAAGAGTGAGAGTTTCTGGAGCAGATTTTTTCCGAGGCCGGTCTTTGGGAACTGTTAGGAATTCAGGAGCATCTGTGGAGAGAGGAGTTGATGGGGCACTGGATGGAGCACTGCGGGTTGAAGAAGGCATGGAAATGTTAGAGATAGATATTGCAGGTGGGAAAATCCCAATCTTCTTGTTGGTAGCTTCCTGAGTGGCTCGTTCAAACTCTCTGACTTCATCCATTGTCATGTCTTCAACAAGAAGGAAAGAAAGATAAAGGCATGTTAGAATCATTTCAAATTATCATTTTGTTAACTCAGTTAAACTACTTCCATCCAATTTCTAAATCAAGGAATGATTGCTTATCATGCATATCATTAAGTGATTCTCCACATGAATGCCTTCCTATTGTACAGCATTGTTTGGAGTACGATAAGCAGCTAATGCAAAGAAAAAGAAGTTAAGTACATTAATCACATACTAATGGTTCCTCTTCTGCCTGAGTCTGAACTGAATAAAGAGTGCTACCTTTGTAATTGCTGGAAAAATCAAGCTATTTCACAGGCAATTAAAGAATACATTTAGATACACAGTCGGCAAGTAGAATTTTTCAGAACTTCAAAGTAAAACTGATAGGTTGGGTGCGGTTTTTAGCACCTAGATTATGAGCATGAACGGGTGAAGAGTTGTCACCAGTTTGTTCGTCAACTGTAATTATTAAGAAAAATTCGCTCTCCCCCCATGCACAGCTTCTATTGACTTCTAGTTGCAGCTGCATGCACTAACTGAGCCCGGTTTGTTTTTTTCTACGAATAAAACCTAAAGAAATCCCTCTCACTTGATAAAGCCACAACACATTTTCCAACTTTGCCATCCAGAATCTGTACTTAAACATTTATGGCCAACTGACAAATCCACTGCTTAATTCCCTGCAAAACAGAGGCAAAATGAGATGAGAGGTTAAAGCCACTTCGCAATGGAAAATCGGGTCCAGAGAAAGCTTTAAAAGCAGTGGAAGTCGTTTCATGCAGGTGACAAACGTGTCACAGTGCTGTAGAAACCCACAAGAGGGCAGAGCGATCTCAGCATAGACGTGCTCTGAGCTGAGCCGTGCAAAACTTTTCTGATGAAATCCCAAACGAATGACATCTGCTACAAACGGGTAAGTTGAGCAAAAACCATCAGCAAGACTCTTGTGAAACCTGCTGCTTCATGTCTACATTGCCTGCAGGATGTCCACTGAGCCAACTGAAATAATTTTTACGTTTTTCACCAAACGTCATGTTAAATTTGTAAATTTGAAGGTTTTCATTAAACCATTTTATAGATTCTTTGAGCTCTGAAAGCTCAAAAAATAGAAATAAAAACACTAGCATTTTAATCAATTTAAAATTCTTGCACATTTGGGTGTCTGAGACACGGGACTGACAATGGTGCTCACCGTATGTACGGCAAAATCCTACACTTTCAGTACATTGATGCTTTTTAATATTACCCAGCTGCATGCATCTGTAGTCTTGGCTGCTAATGTTATGTAGAAGCAGCTTTATGTTGTATTACAACATCATATTAAATAAACAAAAGCATGCACGTTGCCAGTTGCCTTCTCTCTTCCCTGCCGATGACATTCCAGGGACCTTGTCAGCCTACGTTGCCAGTTATTAGGAGTGAGGATGAAGCTATTTTCATATCTGAGATAAGTGGTGGAAATAAACAGATGGTCTCAGAGGAACTGTACCTACTTGTGTTGGAGATAGATTTGAACCTGTTTGGCTGATTTACATTTTGTTTCACACCTTGTAACAGTGTGTGTAGTGTTTCTGAACTCAAAAGGTTTAAAAGCACCCTGACATCAAAGGCAGCCCATGCATTCATTTCAGCTATTTTCCACTGAGGACTTCTGTACAACGTGAAACAAAAGCTGTCTTGGATAAATGAAAGTGAAAGAGGACAGGAAGATTTCTCAGTTTACTGGCCATTTAAGCAAAGACTGATTAAAGTCCTGCTAAGTGGTAGCCTCCAACACGGTTCATTTTAAATTCAGACATGAAATACTGACTTTCCCTTCAGTTGACTTTTGTTTTTTACTTGCTTATACTTGCTTTAAATTCTTCTGTTCTGATACACACTCCAGTAAAACAAGCCCTTACTGTGAGCTGAGAAGGCTCAGACTCTTTTTTTTTTTTTCATTAATGATAAATTCTGTTCTGACCTCAATGGAAGTTTTTCCACATGGGAACTAAGAATGACAGACTTCATTCATAGCCAAATCCTGAAGTGTAGAGCCACAGTCAGAACTAATTCTCAGTTTACTGCTCAGCTAAAAAGTAACCTGGATGTCAATGGAGCTGCAGCATTACAGACACAAGAATTACCTTCCTGGTTATTACTTAAATAACATCTTTTCAGGCTGGTGACAATTTTTACTGAGTAAGAACAAAGGAAAGACTTCAAGCCCTTCAGGCTTTGCCCCACACTCATTACACGAGTAATCATCACTACAGCACAGTTAGGAGAAATAAAGAAATAACAACATTTCAAAAGCAAACATCACTGCATCTTTTCTATTCGCAAATAGTAATAATTTCTAATTGTAGGCCTCTACTTGAGGGCCCCAAATTTGGAAGTTAAATACTTCATGAAATTTCCAGAATCTGAATCAAAGAACCTGCACAGAAACCTGCCCTTCTCCACAAACTGCTGGTATGTACTTCCGAAAATACTTCTCACCTTGTTGGTAGCTAATCAATGACAACATTAAAATTAGTTTGAAAAGAGTGAATAATTCATTAGCTTTTTTTTTTTTTCCTTGGTGAAGCAAACAATTTTATCAGTCCCATAGAAATTTTCCACTCCCCATGTTCCTGGCTTTTTGACTGAAGCACTCTGAACTCCTGCATTATTTAGCTGTTCAAATAATAGAAAGAAAAACTCCTATTTAACTTCCTTTTTATGCATCCAACTGAAATTTGAGAATTGCATTTTCCTGGAAGACACGGAGTTGTATATGAGCCCAACCCCACCCTTCCTTATACCAGTGGCAGTTTACAGTGCA
>NW_009646934.1:2247426-2281330 GCF_000708025.1 Charadrius vociferus | reverse complement strand
CTGCTGAAGCAAAACCTCCCCAAAATTCCACTGACTGGTCAGCAAGATCAGCTGGTTGCTCTTCTCTGATCTGTGCAGGTGTATTAGCTGAGGATGGGCAATATGTTTTAAAAATTGACATACTCTTGCTTTGGCATGGCTCTCTATTTCATCCACAGTAGATGAATGTTGGTTGCAAACTTTAATGTTGGTTTTTTCATGCATATTTTTCTCGTATTCTCGGACATCATCCATAGTCATATCTGTAAAAAGTTCAAAATTGTTGGCATTTTCCATTGATTCAGTGCAAACTTAATTTTTTTTTTTTTTTTTTTTAAGGAGAAGGTTCTAGGAACACATAGTCTTTCAGCAGAAGCCAAAAAAAAGGATTTAAAAAAAAGCATGGAGCAACTAACTTTATGAAAATGGATTCATAAAGGTAGTTATATCAGCCAAGGAAGGTGTAAGAAGGTTAAGTCAAAGGGAGTCAGAGAACTGGAAGGAGTGGAAATTGTTTAGGAGTATCTGTGTAGCATAAGGTAGGCAATAAGTATTGAAGTGCAGGCCTTGGCCAAGGCCAAGATCTTCTAAAAAGATTTTAGAAGATCCCTTGGAATAAAGGATAGATACAGACATATTATAAATATTTACTTACCTTTCTGGGCACTTTCAAAAAGATTATATGTTATCTTTGCATAATACATCTCATAACCAGCAAACATTCTTACTGTTAGAGCATACATCCACTTAGTTTCCCGAAACTAACACTTAATTATACTGGTAAGTGAATTAGTAGTGAATATGTTAACAGTTTTGTAGCCTCAAGCAATTTAATGACTTGTAAGAATTAGAAATATTCCACAAATCAGGCTGATTCTACCGGTAGGATCATTTATCATTGTCTAGGCATGCCTGATGTTGTCAAACTAGTGCATAATCTGTTAGGTGCTTGCGATGTAACTCCAAGCAATTATTACAGATTTTAAGAAGATTTCTCATAAACCACACTTCCAGTAAAAACATAAAGAATCCAATTAATTGACTTGTGACCTTACTCTTCTGAGTATTCCCATGCATTCGGTAAATCCACTTGCGTGTACGGTGTAAGTGAACATGAAGGCTGTCAGAATTTCGGTCTGTTCTTTACAACGGTTTGGTAACTTCAGAGCTTCATGAAAACAGCCATCAACTTTTTACTCATAAAACTTAAAACCAGCATTTTAGTAGCACAGTATACTTGGAAATGTGTACCGCTTTCGGTAATGTACACTGTGTTTTTGTCCTTGAGGCTATCACTTTTCTCAAGTTTATTATGTGCCACTTGGATCTGCAAATTCTTATATCACACCACTCCTTGTTATGTGATCTGAGGCTCTCGCTGCATTTTACAAGAGAGCTTTTAAGGAAAGATATAACTTTAGCTGTTATATCAGTAGCACTATGTAACATTTCATCAGTGAAAATGAAATGCAGTCTAAAATTTTGATCGAAAGGAAACATGGAATACCACTAACTCATACTCTTTTAGTCTTTTACTGTTATCTGGATTGAAAAACAAGCTCATAAGCCGTGTCAGTAACATGCTAAGGATGCATTTTGCCAAGCAGAGAACATGCTCTTTGTTAGTAAATAACACTGTGAAAATTTCTTAATAATAAAGCTAAATACAGTTTAGTAAATTTAATGACAAACATTCATACTTACAGTAATCAATCAGTAATACTCGTAACATAACATGTTGTTTAATAATTGATTTTATTACACTGATGATTTGATTCAGTTTAGCTGACTTACATCATCTCCAAGTCTTTCTCAAACTCATCTTTTAAAAGATGCTAATAGACACATGAAGGCACACAGATGCTTTAAAAATTCTATTTCTGAAAAACTCTCCCTACACACATAAACACGTCAAGAGCAGTACCACAACAGTTTTACACATCATAGCTATTCAGCTGAACCGGATGTTCAGCTGAAATGCAACCAAAATTGCATCTCATTTATTTTGGATAACGAAATGCTCAATTTCTAGTCAGCAAGTCTTACCAACTGTTACACTTCAGAACAATGCTGTGCTATAAGGGTTGCAGGCAGCACGGAGTTACCTAAACTAACTTTCTGCACTTTCTATTTCTTTTCTTTTTTTTTAATAAATCTTACTACATACTTGGCCTTTATTTATATCTGAGTAAGCCCAGATTTTTTAGGTTTTGTACTTAGCCTGACAATTAAGTTCTAAAAGTACATTATATTACTTAGTAAAAAGACTCACTGTGACAGTAAAAATCCACAAGATAATTGTGTATCCCAATATTTCATTTGTGGAAAGAGTATCTTTGACAGGATGCATTCAGACTTAAGATGGGAATATCTGTGGCGAAATATTTTGGGGCTAAACTTATTCTGTACGTTTAACGTCATGATTACTCACTTGTTATCATTATCAATAACTGTTTAAGTGCAGATGACCCTTTGCTTCCCAATGACATTTCTTTATGTCTTGCCTTAACAGATATTTTGGGTAGATTTGGGGCAAACTTGTGGGCTCAATTTTTACATGAAGTCAGGCTTCTTTATTTGAAGTCATCAGTTTCTCTGACTTTGTACAGGGAAAATAACGGATCACTATATTTCAGGAGAAAAAAAATGATAAAA
This sequence comes from Charadrius vociferus, assembly GCF_000708025.1. NCBI lineage: Eukaryota > Metazoa > Chordata > Aves > Charadriiformes > Charadriidae > Charadrius > Charadrius vociferus. The sequence goes on along the minus strand of NW_009646934.1, from coordinate 2,278,696 downwards.
TTAAAAGCCCCTATATCTCTTAAGAACTCTTTCTCACTGGATACAAAATTCTCTTACTAGTTTATGGCTATTCCAAAACAGAAGATATTTTTAGTATATTTCAGTATTTTTATGATCATTACAGCACAAGACTTTCATGCACTATTAAATTTATAAGAACATTGTGATTTCAATGGCAATTTTTTTCAAAATCAGCACAATGAGTTTGTTGTTAGATCCCAGTGTAAAATTATGCAGGTTTATGAAGTCACTGGAGATGTGTGTTTGCACCAGCTGGGCTAATTGACTATTCTTAAGCAATGCAGAATGTTTCTGAGTTTTGGTGAAAGCCAGGTGTCATTCTTATCCTGGAAATGCCCCAAACGGTGTTTCCTGAAGCTTCAGGAGGGTCTAAATAAAAATTCTAAATATATTCCCAAATTCCTATTATATGTTACAGGAATGTCTTAGAAACTGTTCTACAAGTATCTATGACTATGGATAGATCTTACTGAAAATACATGCAAAAAGCACAAACCCCGTGAGCTTATTTTATCAAATATAATTGGCTGTTTTGATATTCAGGATTACTCTGTACTATTGAAAGGGCCCATTGCTACAGCTGGTTCGTGGATTCAGAACAGTTTTTGCATGCAGCTGCTGTTGAATCTGACCCAGTAGGTTTTACATTTATATTCATTCTTCAGAAAGGACGTTAGAGCTCTGTCTTTTCTTTAGTGCAATCCATAGAAACAGTTTAAAACTTTCCTAAAAAGGTGAAATTGTGTTGGATCAGAGGCCCTAGGAGTTTGCGGTCTGGAAATGCCTGCATGTTAATGCCGTCTTAATAAGAAGCTTTATTCAAACCTGCATGCGGTTCTCTGTATAGCTGACTCTTGGCAGGGGCAGCTTCTACCTGCCTACAATGCAGGCCGAGGGGGCTCATGCATATACTCTGAGATGTACGGGATGTAGCGGTGTCCCGTGTGCTGCCTACTGGCTGCCTAAACTACAGCCTACTCTTGTCACAAAGAACCTGCTGTAAACGAGCTCCGTATGTTCCAGAGCAACTGAACATAATTCCATCTCTTTCATGAACAACTTATACTAGGACCTGAAGTCCATGAAAGCAAACGGAAATCTGTTGTGAATTGTCATAAGCTTTGCAGCAGCCCTTTTAAATGGGCTAAATTTGGAGAATACTTACCGTACCACTCATCAACCCAGGCAAAAGCCTGCCGGTGACCGATCAATAGTATATCTCTGACCACCTGCGAAACAAGGAAAAAGTCAAATACCTCTGCAGCAACAAAACATTTTAGAAAAGTAACACTATTGTCTTTCACCATAATTTAAAGTGAAAAATATTCTGACAGTTTTGTGTCTAAAAAGACGTGCCCTAGAGAGCCAGACATACTGTCTCTGAAGGTCTTGTAGTCCAACCTCCCACTTGAGGTGGACCCATTGCCAACACTGGATCACATTAGCATGGCTTTGACTAGCATGGGAAGCCAGATGGGAATGTGTACAGAATCCATTAATCTTTGGGCAATTAGACGTTCTGAAACTCTTCTTTTTCCTTGTTACTTTTTTAAACATGTGGAAGGTCAATAGTCTGAAAAATATGGCTGTTATGCCATTCATTAATTAATTTTTTAGTAGACTGATTGGAAAACTTTCCCCCTACCTGTTTGTAAGAAATTCTGCACATCATTGCTACATGTATGGTTCTCGTGTGTGATCATAAATACTTTAGCTCGTATATTTATCACAGTATTGAAAATGTTACTGGTAGTTTTTCTCAACCTTAGACCTAAGCAGCACCAGGCTTTGTCAAGTTTATACCCAGAGATGAACTCATTGGCTCCGCTCCAGATCTTTCAGACCTTGAGAGAGGTGTGAAAACAGATTCGACTGAGCTCCTTAGCTTCTACACAGCCGTAGCTGCATTCCTGTGCAGGGTAATGCTCAGGTTCTGCTTATGTGAAGGATAAGATACAGCTCCTGTTTCACTGACCTTGTGTACAAATTGCTCTACTCTGGTTTGAAGTCCCCAGACTTCAAATTTCACAGTCACAAGTTTGTAGGAACACATAATTGGCTGATGGGTCTCTCTCCAGCCTTCTTTTAATTGGCCTCTCCCAGTCTTCTGTGACTTGAAATATTTAGGATCCTGCAAAACAAAGAAAACATACTGAGAAATGCAGGAGAGTAAGTCCTGTTTGTCAGTTTGCTAAAGTAAAAGTTTTGATAAGACATAAAATATGAAAATTTGCTAATGAACATTATGAAAAATAATATGAAATTTACTTAAATAAGGATGAGGATATACTAAAATCAAATCCTGTCTTTTATCCAACAGCCAGTGAATTGATGGCAGCATATTCTTGCAGATGCTTTGACAATCATACAATCTAGGACATTTTCTGCTATAGGAAAATATGTCATTGCAAGTCATTACAATACGATGCACTCCAAGTGTTATTTATGGCCTTTGGGGGAAAAAAAAAAAAATGTTGCTTCTTCAGAGCTTGCTTTTCCACTGCTCCCTCAGTGTGACTTACTAGTACTTTCTACCCATGCCTGTCTTCCCGAAATCATGTCCAATTTGAGCTTTGACACATCAACACTGATGTGACCCTGACAATGCCATTTCTAATTTCAAGTCAACTTGTACAGCCAGGCGAGCAGCTGAGTATGAAACTCCTCCAATTTAGCCATCTCTGGGTACAACTGAGTTATGGTATCTTTGGGCAAAGCACTGATTGGCTAATGCCTACTCTGTCTCCTTTTACTAACTGGAAAGGTCAAATAAATTGGTGTTGAAATTACAACAGCAAGACCAAAAAAACAATAAGGACATTAGTTCATTTTTAAGTTTTACTTTTATCCATACAAGAAGTTTTATCTGTCAAAGTGTTATTTTCTATATTAGTATAATTCCTTCTCACTTTATGTCCAATTCTGCTAATTACATCTTGTAAATAGAAATCATTTATGGTTAAAACCTTGATTTTTGAAACTTGAAAATAATGTAGTTTCAGTAAATTCGTAGTGGAGCTTCTAAAATCTACCTTCAAGAATAGCCACCAGTGCTCATCTGTGTTGCTTTCCCCAAAGCTGAGATCTGCAAAGACCTTATAAATCCGTCCTTTCTTATAAAAGCAGTTAAACACGTATTTAAGCATGCGCTTAAATTGTGTGCTAAGTGGAAGACAATCAGAAGAAAAACTAACGATAAGACTGCTCTGATCTTAAAATGCTCTTTTGTTCATTGTGAGCTTATGTATCATTCTGAGTTCCTTCTTCCTAATGTTTAGTTATCTCCTGACTTGGCTTCTGATTTTATCCATAAACTGAAGCTCTGGCATTAAAGCTTCTTTACAAAGCTCTAATGAGGTGATAGTCTTCCTTCTCTGTGAAAGTCATTGCTTTTACTGCTGACGTCTTCTTTTCTAAATAGAAACTTTAAGCTTACAGTATAATAAGGTTTCAATGTTAAATCACCATAAAAAACAATTCAGCGTCATCATATATCAGAGCAACATACCACTGTATATCACAACTCAGAGTCACATGCTGTTGCCAATCTTCTCACTCAATAAAGCTTGACCTCAGATTGATCTAGATAGTTGCTGGTTGAAAGAGTTGCTTTAGAACTGAACGTTGCCTGAAGCAATCAACATAACAATAATAATAATAATAAAAGAAAAATTTAAAAGGGAATAATTAAGACATAATATTCAGAAAGGAAAAAAAGGAAAATCAAAGGCAAATAGTTTAATGTAAGGAAGGGTCTGCTGTTTCTGACATACACATCTGGCGCTAGTGTGATGGGGCCACTGTCTTGATTAAGCATTTCAGATATGCACTTTAATAACACTGAGTGTTATGCAGAGATACTTTATATTCCTTTGGTGATAACCAGACCTGTAATGGAATAACTTCAATGCAGTCCAAAGGGATTTAATGTAATGAGTTTGAGTCAGTATCAAGTATTCAAAATTTATAAATAAAAATTAAATCATGGACAGCTACCCTGCATGAATGCTCAGTCACGCATAAAACTTGTGTTTCGTTCAAACTGCAATAACCGTCTGGATGCTGTGAAAGCAGGGTTTGGTCTGGCTTGGTTTGGTTTTGTGAAGTTAACCTGGCAGACAAGGGGATTCACAGTGGAAATTGTTCTTAAATTGGTGGCCCACAAATAATCTACCCGCTGCAATGCAACTGCTCTATGACATCACTCCCAGTTGCAAATTCCTTTAACATTGCCCAGCGATGGCACCTTCACTTCCCTTAATCATGTCCATTTTTCTTGAAGGACATGATGATTAGTCACAAATTGGCAGGACAGTTTCACGCAAAGAGCCAGGCGATGATGGGCAGTATGGGCAACTCGTACCTAATAGCTTTTATAGAAATTCTTGCTTTTCTGAAAACATTAACACATTGATACTATAAAACTGCAGACTGATGAAGGGAAGCCAGGAAACAGGAAGAATTCAGAGGAACAGATTTCTGGACTGCTGTGTGAAAGATCAAGATCATAAAGATTTTACTGAGTCCTTGCTCAGGTCAGCTAAAACTCAAAGACTGTGTGTAAGCTGAGTAGTGGGACGTAAGATACAGAGCAACATTAAGCAAAGTGAACTTGAAGAGTTTAATCTCCGGGCCATCAATTCCAGGGCATGAGTGTTTTACGGAGGTGAATTGTTAGCAGAAGTAAAACTATCATCACTGGACTTTTTACCCAGATGCTAAAAAATTAGGTGTTTAAAAAAGGCTTGGATTATTCTTGACAGACACAAATTCTGCCTTAGCAATTGCTTGTGCTATGGTTCATACAAGGAAGCATTTAAAGGAAGAATCTCTGTATTTCTCTCTCTATTTTGCATATATTTAGACCTTTCCTAGGCCTCTAGTATTGGCCACAGCCACAGGGAGCACACCATGCCAGAAGAACGTTTGGTGTGACCAGCAGTGCTGATCATTTACTCTCCAATGTCTGATCCAAAACCCACTGAAATCAATGAGAACTTTGACACAAAAGCCACAATACAGAATGATTTTCTGTGCCTAACTTACAGCTTCAAATTGCCAGATTAAGATTCACAGCCTGGAATCCTTTCTGCAATTAGGCATATAAGGTCCTTCTTAAAAAAAGAAAAAAAAATAAGCTAATTTTTTATTAAATTCAAGTAGAAGTAATATTGGTACACAGCACTGCTTCTCCTCCTGACTGTCATGCTGTAGCTCACTGGTTAGGTTAGCCAGACAGAACAAATTAGACCCATGTGCCATGCTCACTTCCCTCCAGGTCCCAGGAGGAAGCGCTGAGCGCCTGCCTGTACCGCAGCACGGCCGTTCTTACTCTTCCTGTGAAAGGTACGGCAGTTTGCAAAACATATACCAGGGGCAGCAGGCTAGAGCGAGGAGGCACGCTCTCGAGGCAGGAATTGTGGCACACGTGTGTCTGAAACACTTTTGCCAGTGACTGGAAACTGGACAAGGTGATCTTTGGTCTGACTGCATTTTTATGTTATTATTTAGAACATTAATTTTGTGTGTACATTATTTTTGCTTTTAGCCACCCATGCCTTCCTTTCTAGAGAAGCCATCATCCAAAGAATACTGTGTCTATTCACTATTTTCCCCTTAGTTTATCTACTGGCAAAATCCTCAATCTGTTTTAAATGTAATGACATAGCTAAAATCTTTTTGTTTAAATAACCTTCCCGTCCTTTTATCAGACACAATTTATTAGGAAAGCCCATCTGGCAAATCCTTTTGCTACAGAGAAGCAAAACCTACTCTGTATTTGCAATACATTATTGCCAGGTGCAGAGTGATTTAAAAATAGCACTTCTGCTAACATAGCAGAAACATCATTACCCATGAGCTGGGCTTATTTGAGAATAAAATGTAAAACTACAGTAAAATAAAATAAAAGCCACAGCGTGATGGATGTGGCTTCAAACATAGCACTCTCCCAGTGTTTCTTACTTAGGCCACGTCTGGCGGGTCCTGGCTCATCATGCTTATTGTTGGAGATTCCGTTATTTAGCATTTAGTATTTATTTACTTAACCTTCCTTGCAGACTGCAGACGTCATGGGCATCAGATGGGAAATTGTAACCCCCTTTCCAGGAGGCAAACACTAACGTGTTGACAACACGGCACAAGGTTGTTGCAATGCATTTTCAGATTTAATTCTGAACGGTTATTTTTTACAGAAAGTTAAATAAAGAAATACGTTCATTGTTTACAGAAATTGTCCGATCTTTGCCACGGTATCAGGCATGATTTGACAATGCCATACTATTCTGCAGGTGACACCACCTCCTTTGTCGGTGTGCTGGAAGCCTGCATGGAACATTGAGTTAGCCTCGTCACTGATCTGCCTCGACAATTACTTGCTGGTTGTATGGCTATTTTAGCATGGAAAAAGATCCCCCAGCTGAACGTGTTCTCCAGAGGTGAAAGTGCATTGTGTTATGCCGTGCGTCCTATTCTCTTCCTGGACGCTACTCAGATGTCCCAGAAACAAAGATTCTTCCTTCCTTTCAATGCATGGGTTCATTTTTTCAGCCTCCTACTGCAATATTTTCCACCACTGTGCTTTTGAAGTGCACTCAATATTTTTTTTTCCCCTTTAAGCTGAAGACCATTTTGTTTGATCTTGAATTTCAGAACCAATCCTTCATGGTTTTAATACGTGTGATCTGGCATTTCATCATCAGCTGTAGTTGCCAGGTTCCGGACTTCAGGTTATATAGCTAGGGCTCTGCAAAGATTTGTTGATGTAAAGATGCTACTACAGAGAGTTAGGTGGAGACATTTTTTAAAGACTTCTTTTTTTCTCTTTCTGAATTTCCATTAAAATGTATTTTCTGGAAGAGCCAGCTAAATGCTTCGGAATTGTAAATATTGGGACAGTTCTGATGTGTTAATAAATGATAATCCAGCAGCCTTTACATAAGCTCACAACTGAAGTTGGTAAGGAAAAAGAAATTTTCACCTGTTTTTGCTACGCCCTGTACTGAACTACTGTTCTGACATGTTGCACACAGTCACTGCGGCGGCTGAGGCAGCTGTATTATTTCAAGTACCATAATTTTCTGGCTCTGTAATGTGATAGAGGTTTTGTTACTCTGAAAGCACCTGGACAGTAGTAAGCTGGACTTATTACAGTGCAGCTGTGTTAGAGTCAAAGACAGCAATTGAAGAAGAACACTGCAGCAGCTGCATGAAATCTTTCTGTTTGGAGGTAAGTTAAAAAGTTTATTCCATTTGTCCAACTCTCAACTGCTTTGTTATAAACAGGAAATGAAACACGGCTCATTTTGAGAACTTGAATATGGTGGCAAAGAACATTTTGCTCAGTAGCTCACATCACAGTAAATGTTTCATTTCAGTGAATGATTCACTCGAGGCCCTCAATCTTCAGCACAGCTCAGTTTTATTCTTTTCTATAATTCAGATAAATATATATGTCTATATGGGGAATACATGATGGCTGCTGATACATATTCAGTGATGGTTAAGTCACAAGGAGATGACTTTACAAAAGGTACAACTACTCTTACCTGTAGGCTTGTACATTATTTATACAGAAATATAAAATTCTCTATTCCATGTAATATGTACGTTCAGATTTGGAAACATATGCGACTCCTTACAGAAAAACAGGCAAACCTCTTCACTTGGGTCTGGATTCAAGCTTTCTCAATTTGGCACCTCACATTTAAACATCTTAAAAGTTTAAAGATTTTTAGGTCCATGCTTGTAAAAAAAGTTATATTTAAGATGTGGCAGCACTGGTAAGTACACCAGTGGCTACCTCACAGTGAAGTATGGTCATTAAGGTAAATTAAGTCATCTGCTTTGGGATACCCAGAATTGCTGCAGTTACACCCTCCAGTCTTCTGCAAGGGCAACTCGATTGACAGCAGGAATCCATATACCTCCATGGAAGACAGAACTGGACTCTGTGCATGGATAGCTGACAAGACAGTCTTCTGATTCACTATTTACTTGGGGAGTTAAGTCCTTCTGTGCATACACTCACAGATAAGCCCCCTGTTCTGAAGGGAATTCAAATCGCTTGGATGATTCTGGTCAAGAGATCACTCAGTGTTATTGGCAGAGGCTCCTTTAAAGTGCTCCTCAGTGAAACTGCAACTCTCCTTTAAGCCTTCATCTAACTATATTTTTTATTTTTCAATTTTACTTAATATAGGAGAGGAAAGAAAAAGCAGATATGTACCAAGTTGAATTTAGTAATTTTTCCTTCAACCGTCATGACATTTTCATGGAACACTTCTCCTTTCCCATCAGTACCAGCACAAGTCAATATGAGCTATGCAATTCAAATGGAGTATTATACATAGGGAGATGTTTTATACATTTTGCCTTTTTATGTGTGAATCATTATTATGTAAGTTACAATGGAAGGATCTGTTTATAAGATTCAACTGCAAAATAGTTTTTTAGCTCATAGGTGCCAGAAGCAGAAACGACTGCTTCCTGCGTTTGTACTGAGCCTGATGCGGTGGGTCCCTTGGATATCTCCTGAACCCTCCTGTGGTAACTGCAATGTTATTACCTCCGCTGATGATATCGGGGTAATACATATACAACCATATCTTCTGTTTATATATATGAAAAAACCCAATACTAAAGCTGCAGTGGCTCATTCTGTTATAATCAATGAGTTATTTGATGCACGAACTCAAAGAAAGGTCGCAGTCCGATTGTAGAAAGGGGCTTTTCATACAGATGACTCACAAAAACTTACGATATTGACCCAAACAGCTTATGAAGGATAACTGAGCACTTTAAAGCTAAAAATAACATGAATCTCAAATACAAGCTTAATAGCAACTATGTAATTAGTGCTGTCTGATCATATCAGAAGTCACCATCTACAAGCAGGCTCATCAGCACTAACAAAGAGCACGCAGTTGAAGTAGTGTGTGAAAGGTTTAAATTATTTAAGCTACTTCTCTAATAGACAGTAATACAACTAAATAATGAAATTTGCTGTTCAAAATTGAAGTATATTTTGTACTGAAGAGGGATGCACTTCCGTCAGGATATAAAACAAATTTAAAGCTCATTTCTAGAAGCTGCTAAGTCTGCTGACCCTGATACAGAACTTGCTTAATTTTAAGCGTGTGAAAGATCCATTGAAATGAAGAGATTACTAACATGCCTGAAGTTAAAACCATTCTCATTAGTCTTTCTGGATCAGAGTCAGAACACATATCCTGTGGGATCTAATTCTTAAATCCTGAGGATTGTACTTCACTTTTCATCTTTGAACTTAGTATCAATTCAGATTAAATGATCTAAAAGCCGCCAAATTGTTGTTATTAGTGTAATTAAAATACCTTTCAAAAGCTTACAGTAAATGGGTTTTAGTTATCTCTGAAACTGTTATTCGGAAAACATAGACTGTTTCTCATTTATATAGAGTTACTTTTTTATGCTGTTCTGATTGAAAACAGACGGAAATTACATTTACAAACATTAAAAGTCTTTTTATAGTCCCTAAGTTATGTAAGAGGCCTCATCAGAAATGGGAATTTGGCTTGATATTCATCATATGGTATCATAAAACCGCCGGAGTTTGTAAACTTTGGAAGATACTGAATTCAACTATTATTAATTCAGTATCAATTACAGTATGTGCACAGTTAAATGCTAAGGTGTTCTTACTATTTTGTATGAATTCTGACACAGAGTTTGGTAGCCAACATACAAATCATCCATCAGTACAGAAAAAAACAACAGATGCTGGGCTATTTTTGTTGTTTAAACCCATATAAAATTCCATTTTGCTTGGAATCAGGTCTCTAGATTTGCCTTGAAAATAACAACACAAAGACTCTGAAATTCTTTTCTCACTTAACACGAGGCCATTTTTCTATATCGTAAGATTAATCATATGGAAATTATGCTTAATAGGTGGCTATTGAAAATGGGAAGGAAAGCTGAAAAGCTAAATGTTACCTTCATGTTTACAGTTTCTGAAAGTGCACACCCTGAAATGAAAAATCTCACATGATTTCTTTAAAACACAGCCAAATGCTGACCCGTTCAATAGCAGCAGTCATTCCTAAATGGAACCAGAAGACCATGGAGTTCTGATAAGATGATGGGACCAATAAGCTGTTTCATGAGGTGTTATATAATTCTTGGTACATAACAGATGGGTTTCATTATCTAAGGAAACTAATAAAATTACTTGTCATTCTTCTGTAGACCCAATTTTGTTTTATGACCCGTACATAAAATTTGAAATAGGATCTATAAATGGAAGATAACAAGTATCTGACTTTTTGAGTCTGAAAATCATGTCTCCTATGGTATAGAAATATATTCATTGGCAAGTCTTCATTTTCTATCCTAAAAATGATTATGTAGTCCCGTTTTGCATAGTCAAAAAACTGCCATACTCACTGCCAGCTATGAATATACTTGGCTCCAGAGGCAAATCGTATCTCCAAAATTAAATGCAAGCATCGATGTGATCATTCCTCTCTAGCTAATTCTTGTGAACCATCATTTTTCAAGTCTGAGGTTAAAACATTGAGACCTCATCTTCATTTGCATGGTGCTGGCTGATTTCAAAACAGGGAATTGCACTGACCTAACAGAAACATGCTCTTCTTTATCAAATATACGTGGGAGCAATTTTCAAGGGAATTTTAAGAGTGAATGTGTCTGCTGCCATTGATGCTTTTTGGCAGGTTTCCTGCAGTACATAGTATGCTTCAGTCCCTCTTGCTCGTGTGTCATGGTCACCTGCTGAGCAACTGTCCATCAACCCTATTCTCTGCAGCCCATCTGCCCTCTGCCTGGGCTTAGACACTTTGCATGACTTATTAGTTGGGGCGGGATGCAAATAAGGACAACAGTAATGTTAAAAACTGCTCAGACCTGCAAACACTTAGCTGAGCTTCAAGATTCAAAGAAAAGTCCTTGTCTACTTTGAATGAAAGGTCTGACACAGGGTATGTTCCCACTACAGTCTGAAAGCCTTTCAAAAGGTTGGAGGAACATCTGTAAGAGTCTCCGGCAATCTAGAGAGGTTGCTATCTGCTTCCCCTCTAATCGAAAGCTTTTTAAATACTACTGACCAGCAAGATTTCATACAAAAATAAAATCCTTCTGATTCCTATTGAGGCTTTCCTGCAGCCTCTTACATTCCCTTCTTCACCATTTCACAATCAAGTTGTCTCTTACCTCTGACTCTTTGTAATAGCGCTCAGGAATTTCATCGCTGGCAATATCAATAAAGCAGACTTCTCGCTCCAGATCTTTAGCTTCTTTGTCAAAAATCTGCAAGAGTTAAGAAATTCAACACTGTAACAGAACAACGCCTTATAAAATCCACCTGGAATAAATGGTTACAAGCCATTTTCAATGACTTGTGCAACATAATGCATTTTAAGCTTGTGCCTGAACAGCTTCAGTTGTAAGGTACCGAAATTTTTGCAGGGACACATTCTCTAGCCCACTGCAGACACCAAAGGGAAGAAAATGAGTGTTCTCAAGATCATGTATAAGCAAGGTGTTCCTAAGCAAGATTAACAACCGTTTGAATGAATTATGCCACAGACTTTTTTGGGAACAATCCGCTATGCCAGATCAAGAGACTGTTAAATATAACACATCATGTTCAGCACTTACTACTCACACTGCTGTTCTTCCCTGTGCTTTTTGGAATGGAGACTTTGGTCACAAACAGTAAAGTCAACTATTAGGACTGGGTTTTATTGTGTTCTTTCATCTTTGAACTAGATTGCATCACTGTGTAAAAAACCTGGACTCTGGATGTTTCTAACCTTTTCACTCTCGGGACAATAATGAAATGCAGGTGCGGCGTGTGAACTAGTCAGGCTAAATTGTTCTTATACCGAAATCAAAATTTTGGTTGAATGGCCCTCAGTGAAAGCTAGAAACTTCCATGATCCGTTTGCGCACACATAAAGCTTATTTTCATTTTAATCCTTTAGGACCTGGTTTTGAACACCGTCTCTCATTTTATGCAAGGCAAATGATGGGTATATTTTGAAAATACAGGTCATTTGCATCCACAGCGTAGTGTACTTCTGTGTCTGTGTCCATAATTTAATTATTTAGGCATCTTAGTGACCCACGTGACTTATGCTATGTCTGCAATAAATTTCTACTGATGATTCTGGGACTTGGAAATAGGGACTAGTTAAAAGGCTATCATGAATTAGTGCCACAAAATTCAGGGAAGCTGTGCAGACGCTGTCAAGAGCAGTAACAAGCTAACGATGTGTTTTTTCCTTTGGGGCACAATGTTCTATAGCCAAGTTTCCAGGAAGCATAAATATTTTTGCTTTTTTTTTTTTTTTTTAAATAAATATAGTGAACGCTCTGTTAATTTCATTTCATTTCATCCTAGAGGAACAGTTAAAAATATGAAGTGCCAGCAACTACTCAGTAACAAGAATGCTACTTTATTATCTTTGAAAGCAACGCGGCTGCCCGTGCAAAGCATTCAAAGTGAGCAATGGGCTACAATGAACAAGTCTAGCAGCAGGTAAGAACTCTGCTCAAGAAATCATAATTCAAATAAATGAAAAGCTGAAGTTTGCCTCTACAATTTGAACTTGTCTTGGTAGTTAACAGTACTGGAATAAAACAGGCAACACTGACTGCTTACTGAACTGGATATAAAATGTTAACACGTCTGAAACTGCAGAAGAACAGAACAAAGGGGAACTTCAGTCTGGTTTTATTTGTGTGCTTATTTTCCTTCTCCAATCCTTGTTTTGCAAAAAATTATGTTGATTATTTGACCAAATTTGAGCTGAGAGGTCCTTCCCCTGTAGTACTCTTTCTTTGAAACTAGGTACATTTTAAAATATAATTGTTATGTTTTACATATATAATATAGGTCGCTTTTTATAAGCTTCCTCACTTGCTTTTTTTCCCAAACAAATTCAGATATACAGAGCAGTCCCTTGGTGAAATCAGTTGAACTATTTCTGGAACAAGATGCATTTCACCATAATCTCTGAACTTTAAATAAAATAACGGAGATTTCTCTTCAATGGACGTTACCAGGTCAGCTGAGGCTCTGAATCAGTAGGCGGTTCAAGTACAAGCCTAATAAATTTAAGCACGTGCGTATCTCTGCCTGTTTGCAAGGACCTAAAGGGGGACCAGTACCCAGTATCTTCTCTGAAGAAACGTGCCCTGCTCTGTCACAGGCTTGATCCACATATTGCACCTCTAAGTAATACAGTTTTAAATTCTTTTTCTCTCTTTAAAATGCTTTGACAGAAGTGGGGATGACAGATGCCTTTGCCAATCTGTCAGACCCAGGAGGAATTCTTCAACCATTTCAACTATGCCTTTTTTGCTGCTTAGGCTATCTCCGACCATTTCCTCAATTCCAAAAGTTTGTCCAATGACATTCTCCCTTCCCCTTGCTGGCAGAAGTTGTTGTCTAATCATTTACGCTTCTCCCCTTCACAGATTTTCCTCACAAGATTTGTAGATAGAGATTTAATCTTCTCATTCTATCAGCAGTAGAAAATAAGAAGTCATTAGAGAACGAGACTGATTTCTTTCTTAGCTGTAATTCTCTTATTGCCTCTCCTAGCCACATAATCTGGGATTGTCTTAAAACCTGTAGGGAGGATGGGTTTATTGCGTTTGTGATCAAAGAGACTAGAGAAATTTAAAAGTTTTAAAGGAAGAGATTAAAGGCCACGAAAAGAAGCATAAGGCTCCCAATCTGTGCAACTGTATTTGCAAATGTGCAGAAAACGACTAGTGAGAACAATCTGTATCCTTAAGAAGATGATGTAGAAAGGCAGAATATTAAATATTATATTGGAAAGAACTGGACAGGCTTTACATTTCGAAGCCAAGTAATTAATTGAGATTGAAATACACAATCAAATGGAAAACAAGGAGTAACATTCAGGCTGAAGTGTCCTTTTTGCTGTGGGTTTGGTTTTTTTTTATGTGGGGGGTTGTGATAGCTTTTTTACAACAAACAAACGTTTATACACTTCCACTTTCTACGAGGAATGAAAACTCATCATTATTTAGACAAAAAGTGGAAGAAAGGTTTTAATTGTGTCATCTTTACAATTGTCGATAGTTTCTTTTGGGGAAACTTTTCAAAAAAATCCCCTGGCAGATGATTCTAGGACCTCAGGAGAGAAAGATCATACAGGATACTGCAGAAATACAAGCACTGGTGTATTTAAATTTCTTTCCTTGGTTTTCCTCATGGCCTACAATGACATGTCCTCCCACATACTTTGCTGGTGCCTTTTCTTTTCCTTGTAGCCAAAGCCAGAACAGAAAGTCAGGTTATGAGACGACGGTAAGTCAACAACAAATTTAATATCCTTTTTTCTACAAGCTCCTGTTCCATTTTTCTTCTGTCCTCAGGCTCAGTTGCTGGCTTCAACCTCATTCAGATGTAGCTAATCCAAAGTGTATCTTTTCTGGCCAGTCAGCACAGCTAAACTGGTGTGGATGTAAGTAGTGTAACGCCAGACTCTGAGCCCATCGATTACATTCGCACTGGCAAACTCCTCACTCATCTACACTACAAGGACTCCGAGCATCAAATCTGTGCTGGTTTGGCTTGGCTTTGTTTCATAATATATGATGCTCTCTTGTGATGTTTTTTTTTTCTATCATTGAGAGCAAAGAAGGTAGTCAAGGGATTACCAGCTGGAAAGTTGTTCGTCTCTCTTTACTGCAAAATGTTGTGGGTTTTTTTACCAGGCTAGATACAAGAAGTTTGTGGTCAGCAGGCTGTAACAAGGCAGCTAATTAAAGCTAACACTAATACATACAGAACATAAAATTTCCTGTGGAAACAGCTAAATAACAGGTCAACTTAGAAATAACAAGTGGTTAGAGATGAAGGTGATAAGGCAACCTATAGAGAAAATTCAATACTATAAACAAACAAGCTTGAAAATGGCTGTGTTTTTTTCTGGAAGCTATTTTTTCTGTGCCTTGTGAGGCTTTGGGTGAGAGAAGATCTCTCTGTTTTTCTTACTTGTTATGTTAGATCCAGACAGTCAGCCATTGCCGAGAAATGCAGCTAAGGCAGAGAAATGGAATGGGCAAGAGCTACAAGCTTTTTCCCAAAATAGCACAACACTCCTACATTAATTACAGGCAGGTAATACGGTAGCAAACGTGATTATTATCCCGTGTGCTAAGTAAGCAGACACCTCTGCCTACCTATGAACTTAAGTCAAAATGACTACATTGTTCAATGTAGTGTAAATGTAATTTATTGAGATGAGAATTTCTACTACAAATCAAATTTCCTCTTATATTAAATACTTTTGTGAGTTAATATCTATGCCTGAAAGTGGTGTTCTTCACTCTCTGCCTCCTTATTTTCCCTGCCCTGTCAACAAAGACAATAGGCATCCCAACAAACTTAAATCTTGGCTTTGCACTAGCTGGACATCACAAGATGACATCTAAGTGGGACAGGCAGGCTATGACATGTGTGGCGTAACAAAAATATCTTTAAACATTAGAATTTGAAATTTAATTGAATTTATCTCTGCATTTCTCACTATGATATTGATTCATCCATTGTCACTGAGCTTCAAGAGAATGGAAAAAATACAGTATGCAGCTAGAAAAGTCTCCAAGTTTAGATGCACAATTGCAACATGTATGCTGCTTTTTTAATTCAAATACTGATATTTCACTAAAGCTTTTGGGGTTTCTCTGTATTTTCTCCACCTCTGAAATGGAGTCTAGCTATGCAACTTGCAAGTATTGAGCAATTTGTATGACGAGCTCTTTCTGTGAGTAGAATATGTATCCTACATTTGTAGGATGGCTTAAATCTAGACTTCATAGTATGTGAAAGTTAGAGGTATAACTGCAGTAAGGACTGCAAGAATACAAGAATAAGCTTTTTCTTTTTTTTCTTATTAAAAAAAGGGAAAATCTGGCACAAAACCTCTCCAACTCGAAATTCCAATCTCCTTAGGTTGCTATTGTCAGAACTACTGGCTAGTCTCAAATTTATTATTACAGCATCCTTTCGTGGGTTGTGTCATCTGGTCCACTTTAACTCTCATTTTTCTAAAGGAAAATTTGGTCTAAAATACCACCCCCCATCCCCCCCATCAGAACTTCATCTATGGACAATAGAGTGTGTAACTTTTCTGTAAGTTGTGTTCCAACCTCAGTTACCCCCCAAGTCCATTAATTTGCTTTTGAGATTTACTTGGGCAAAGATTACAGGAATTGACCAATTTCAGCCTGTTCACTGGCTAAAACTATTTATGTGGACACACATAATTGGGAGCAATTCTTCTATGGAAAAAGGTTGAATCTCTCCCTGAGAGCAGTAAATTTGGCTCACTGAACGCCATGGGAATATCACTGTCTGCCACAGAGTGGAACTCACAGAGGCAGTTATATATTTATCAGCAGCATTGCTCCCTCCTCCTTTTTATCTCCATGTCACGACTCCTCTATTATTCCATCTCTTATAAAATATCTCATTTAGATTTGTACTTTCTGAACAGAGAAATGTATTTTTATGTAATTAGGTGAAAGTAGCTATGTTTCCAAGACCATAAGAAACTATCAATAATATTTACTGGGATCGCTTGTTTTAAAGCCACATCTCTTTCGTGTGCTAGATTTACTAAGGAACTTCAGTAGTTCATTTAGAAAAACCAAAAAGCAGAGGCACAGCCATATTACTTTTTCAAACTCTCTGTCAGTATCAGCCTTATCTTATGTTCTGCGATAGCCATGTGCTTGGTACACACTATTTGTGGTTCTGTTCAACAAAAAGAGAGCTCTTCACACAGAAGGAATTTCAGGTTAACCTCTCCACTTGTTTGCCTGTATTTTTTGAGACTCATTAGAGGGGAAAGCTTCACAAAAACAAGATTTTCCACTGCAAATTATACAGGAGACAGATGCTCAATACCATCATACAGAAAAGGTCCTGGTGCAAATAAAATTGTCCCTAAAAGTGACCCTAGCTTTGATTTTGACACGTTTTGCAGTGATCCTAGCAATCCTGCAGACAATTTACAGAATGACATCCTGGAGCGCAGTGAGGCTAAGCTAGGGCACAGCTGAATCCGTTTCGGCTGAAATCAGTATTTCATAGCAGTTTCCTTAAATAGTGAATTTACATTTAATTTACATGTGCTATATTGAAGTTTGTTACAACCTAGTTCCATGTTACTAAGATAGGAGACAAAAATAGGGAAAAAACCCCACCCTAAAAAGGGCAAAACTAGGAACAGCTTTTCTTCTTAGCTGGCCACACCTAAAATTTATTTTACTTTAGTCAAACGTTTCACAACTAATGCTCGAGAAATACCCATTAAGGATGAAGTGTAATAAATGATCCAATACTGTGTACTTGGTCGCTTGTAGGGCTGCAGAATTAGAACTCACTGTCAGCAAAGGATTTTCTAACTTTAAATGATGGCACTGCAATTTATATTGGTTGCGTATCAAATAATACCTGCCAAGCTGGCTGGCTTTAGCGTGCTCAAGCTATTAATCTGTCAGATGATACTGGTGTTGATTTATAACTATATGGAATACAGAACTACCTCTTGTTTTCTTTTGGCAAATGGTCATTCTGAGACACGCATTTTCAACACTGTATTATCTTTGAAAGGCAAGAAACACATTGATAATATATTTTTCTCTTGATCGACAAAGAATTAGTGTTGTAGCTCTGATGACTTTATCAGCATTACTGAGAGACACACTTACAAAAATGTGCCCAATGATGCCCATACTGTGTCATCTTGAAACATAACCCTGCCTCAAAATTTACTCCACACCTTCATTACTCTTAAGAATAATGGTATTCTTATTGAGAAATAGCATGGCCCTTTAAAAAAAAAAAAAAAAAAAAAAGACTACACTATTTTAAGACCTGCCATGCTATTGCTTAATACTCAAGAACCAGCCATTGAGTTTTCCAGAGCAAAATGTTATGCTACAAAGAGCAAGACACTGTTAAGTTTTACATAGAGTGAATTTCCATTATTGACAACTATGGGATTATTTGTACAAGCTGTGCTTTTTTGCTTTCCCCAGACACTATCAGATGGCAAAAATTCACTGCCCAAATATCAGCAGAAATTAATTCTGTGAATAAAATACTAAATCAACAAAAACCAGTCAAACATAATGATCCTTCCGCAACAAGTAAGAAAATCGGAATGTCTTTGTAATTCAGTGATTTGCTTGACGAGCGTCTGCCTTCACTTCACCTTTGCTCTGCCTTCAGCTACAGACTGCTTTTTAGAAATTTTCGCCAGTGTGGCATGCAAGAACAGACACGGAGCTGCAGTGTGAAAGTGCATCGTGCATTGATTACAATATCTACTACAGCCATGTGGTGGATCCTTTCTTATCAACAGGAAGCCTAAGTTGGTGAATTCCCCACTAAAATTAAAAATAAACAAAATGCGCATCTGTCGTGTGCGTGGAAATTGCAAGAAGAGAGATGGAGAGAAAAGTGACACCATTTACAATAAAATTAGCTTTATATAAATACTTATAAATATACTTATAAATACTGACCAATCAACAGTCTGTTCAAGGAAAATAATATCTGCCCAAATAAAAGAAGAGGGTGACAAAGTCTGCTCATGAAAAACACAAACTAATTTATTCACAAACAGGCAGTAACTTATACCACTCCTACCTGTGATTTCTGACCATTTCATTAATTAGATAACCTTAAGAATTCTCTTGTATTTAACTTAACGGTTTTAATATTCAAAACACAGAGTTTGTGCATCTACATTCAAATTCCCTAATTGCTAATTTTTCTTCTGGGGAAAAAAAAGTGTGCACCAAGCGATTCATCTGCACTTTTATGGGTTGTGTGTGTTCCCTGATGCTCTCCATCGGAGGCACCTGCACCTTGCTCTCCCCAGCAGCTCCCACTTGACCTACGTGAGCAGCTGAAGATGCAATAGGGAAGCAAGATTTTCATGGACTCTACAGACACCACCTACAATGTAATTTACATTTTACAAACTGTTCTAATTTTTAGAAATCCCATTTTGCAATTTAAAATAAAAGTGAAATAAAAATAAAATTTCTCTTTAAACTAAGAAGTTGACTTTTTAAAAGACCCCAAAGAGGAAATACTGAATGGCTGGACTCATTGGTCTAGTTTCTAACACTATTAATGAAGCTATAAAGCTGCAAGGTAGCAGTGACAATATTTGATGTACTAACACGTTCATCGAACACGGAGTCTGTTTTTCTAAGGAGAGAGTTGCCATGCGATAGGTGCGATACAGCAAAATCAGCTGCACTGTAGCACTAGAAATCACAACTGGATGGATTTATGGTCCTGCACTACTACTGTCCACACAAGCTTCCTCAGTGTTTTATCTAAATAAAGGAGTTTATTGCCCGTTGTTCTTTCTGGCAATGTTTATATTTGTGCAAATCAAGTGCAAACTTTAACAGATCAGAACAACAGTGCGTAAAGTACATTTTAAAAAGATTAAAATTATGACAAAATCTAAGATATAGAAAAATCAAGTTCCAAAGCCAATACTATTATCTTTCACTAGTTTCTTCTATCATGACAATTGGGAAGAAAAATCAGGAGGACTTTTCCATGAAGATATATTGCAGTAATTAGGTAGAATTTTACCAGGCAAGGCAACATATTAAATAAAATCATTCTAATAATATACTAGCCTGTTAAATGACAACAGGAACCCAAGAGCATTTGTATTGCTTTCTTCCACTAATCAATGGAATTAGCTTTAGTATCCTTATATCTAATTATTGCTTTTTACAATCAATATCCGCTTTATTAGATAGCATGGAAATGAAGAATAGACCAGAGTTCAAAGATTTCAAAAAACCTGTATGGTCTCAAAAAACATATCTAGAAATATTTGAGTTAAAACCAGACATGTATTATTACCCTCATTACTGTAATATTTTGCATTACAACTGCAAAATTTACAAAAGTATTTTTTGGATTAATTATTTCTTCATCAGTCAAGGTTGATAGCTGCAATGAAGAAAAATATAGTGCGTCTCTGGAAATAGAAATAGATGCTGGAAATAGAAATGGATGCTGTGTTTCCTGCTGTTTTCTGACCGGGTAAACGTAGTGAAATTTAATATAAACTTGTCTGATGCGAAGGAGAACTACACTTCACATTTTATCAAGTGAGGTTTAAGCCTGCCCGTTGAGTAATAGGAACAGCATTGCCTTTCAGCCCTTTTTCTGAGGTGTTGGTTTAACAGAAGTCTTCCCATGGGTCAATGAGGTCTCTCCATATTTACTAACCTTCCAGCATTTCAGTGCAGTAGCAGACACATCCGTGCCACCAGATTGATGTCACTGGATCAACAGTGAAAAATCCAGATCTTCCACTGGTTTATTGTGTTTACACTAGTGAATAGCACAGCTCTCAGAATTACAAAATCATGGAAATTAAGGCTGGAAGGCAGCCCTCTAATTCAGCTTCACTTTCTCCTCCTCAGTTCAAGTAAGGGTGAATTAAATCTGTTAAATACTTGCCTAGTGAGTGATTCGGGTACCTCGATATAAAGGTAATATAATATTACCCCACTGGCACTCTGGTAAAAATTACATTTGAAGAGCTGGATTCAAGCAGAGTCGAGATTCTTTGATTTACATCATCTAAGCATCCCACCTCTGTGTTACTTTCATCTTAAATTCACTGGTTGGGTAATAGTATTTTAGCCACAAAGCTGACACACAGAAAGAAAATGAAAATTCACTGATTAAATAGCTTCAGTTCTTCCTCTGTTAGGCATCATACAGAACGTGTCTTCTCACTGCTGACATTATAATGTACCAGAAAACTAGTCTGCACCCTCCCGAAACCAAAGGTGTGGGCTTGCTCTGAATTAAAGCGCTGCCAAAAAGCAGAAGTGAACACTAAAAAGTGCATAAATTACATAATGCTCTTATAGTTGGTAACGTAATACACTTCTTTTTTTCCTCTCTTGCTGATCTGGATCTGGCTTAGACTAGCAGTGACTGAAGTTGTTGGTACCTGGTGGCTAATACACCTTCTCTGTCATGTTCCCATTGGGAAAGCGTCTGTATGCCAAAAACATTATTCAAAATTATACCTTGTTCTTTTACATGTAATTATTCTGCCATAAGCAGTGCAACAGCTGTCAGCCTTATTAACACGCAGGCCCAAGGCAGTTAGGGAAATGTACCTCCCATCTGGAGAACAGAATACTTTAACCTTAACAAGGTTGCTGGAGGGACACCCCTGGAAATTGAAAGGCTCTGCATCTCAGACCCCTTAAAATCTGCCTTACTGCCTTCTTTCTTCTCTAGAATGAGTTTAAACACTCCGTCATTTGGTCTCTGTATTACAGATCAATTTTCCGAACATTTTAACCTCTATTTCATGCCTATAAGAAACTTCTCATAATTCTGCAACAAACGACTGTTTAAAGCACACCAAAATGAAACATACAGAAACATATCTGTGTATTCACCCATGGGTCGAATCTTTACATGCCTGACTTTATCAAACCTTATTCTTTTCTTGCAAGGTGTGTGATCTCTGCTTTGCTCCCTGTCAGGGCAACAAAGTCTGACTGACCTCCTGCCTTTGATTCCTGAGCATCTCTCCATCAGCAGCTGCTGGCCACTCACCACCCTTCCTCTAGAGAGGATTTCGCATAGTTAATTATCCTTTTCATGTCTAAGCTCTAACTCCCAGAACTTTGTAACTCTAGGTAAGGGATTGCCAAAAGCATCCCCTCAATAGTCCAGCCAGTGTGCCCTTGAAGTTGTTTACTGAGATCTCTCATCTCTGGCCATTGTTTAGTTTCCTGTTTGCTCTTCCTGACAGCTCTTTTGAATTCAACCCCCTTTACTCAGAGAGAATAATGCGAAACAGATAAAGTGGAGCACAATTACACCAAAACAAAAAAAAAAGAGCAATCTTTTCTTTACTTTCTATAAATGTTCATCAGGACTAAATTCATATATGTAAATTACATTGCTTAGAGAACTAACAAGCAGAATGTGAGACGCAGAAGGGAAGTGGCGTACATGAATCTTTCATCTCAGGGTGCTTTGGAGGTAACTACTCTGCAAGCTGACAAGCTGCTCATGAACAGGACACGCGGGTAGGTGCAAAGACACAAGTCTGCTTCGGCCTTTTTCCCAGCCGGGAAGGCCTACAGCCCCCACATACGGACCACGACTCACTAAAAGGATTAAATGAAATTCGGCAAAAGCCGTCATACTTACACTGTCATTGCTTCCTTTGTTGTCCTCGTATTTTGTCTCTATATGAATGGAGAATTTAGGCAAAAATGAACACTGCAACAAAAGAAAAATATGTTTGACATAAAAAATACACCCTGTTTCATCAGCTGACATATTCAGTACATCCTGTTCGGTATAAGCTTGCTATTTTTTTTTTCCAAATTAGTTCAAGAAAAAGAGTAAATGTACACAGAACATAAGAGTGGAGGTTTTATGATTCTGGGGGGATGTAGAGATTCTATCTAAAAGTTGAATACTATAATGGAGGTATAAATAAATCAGTATAAGTACTCTGAAATAACTAGATACAATAATTTTCATGTTCACTACGCATAAGAGAATAAATGTCCTGAATGTCTTGCTATAAATTCAGTTCACTAAGATCTCGAGAGCAACCAGATATTCATCATCATAGATTAGTCTATCCCCCATACGAAATAATCCAAGGACACTTCGCTAGCTGCAGGTGCTAACCCAATAGACGACAATGCTTTGATGTGTGAGGGATTATTTTAATTTCCAGTGAGAAATGAATTTTAGCATAATTATCTATTAATGAAATTAAGATGGATTATGAGCTGGTGTGGAAATTCCTTTATATTAAACCCAAATCAATCTTTAGATAATAATGCCAGAAAATCAAGAATGCGCAAATATTTTTCTATTAAAGATAATATTTCTGTATTTTACATGGGAATAAATTTATTTGTCTGTGGACTGCTTAATTTAGTTGGCTTATCAGGACAAGAATTTATAATACTAGGCAACATAATTCCAGTGGAAAAAATATGTCAAGTATCTTTTCTTTAGCACTTCACAGCTCTTTCAAATCAATTTTTCGGCTAGGCAGATAGAGTAGCTGT
The DNA here is from genome assembly GCF_000708025.1 of Charadrius vociferus. Taxonomy (NCBI): domain Eukaryota; kingdom Metazoa; phylum Chordata; class Aves; order Charadriiformes; family Charadriidae; genus Charadrius; species Charadrius vociferus. The sequence continues at coordinate 2,255,515 of NW_009646934.1, read as the reverse complement.
CTCACAAACTCTGAAGGACGCTAGTTCAGAATCTTTGCTATTAGTCATCATGTCTCCTCTTGCACTAACTTCCAGTGAAACCAAAGTGCCAGTTCCTTGTATGATGCATCACTAATACCCTATGGCAAAGTCTGTTTGTAAAGACGAGGACTATTTACTGCGCTGTATGTACAGATTATACAATGAGGCCATTATGATGTCTCAGTGTTCACATTGCTGTTGGTCCAAGTTTGGACTTGATAAAATTCAGAGTTCTTCTAAGGGAGAGGCTGATGACTAAGAAAAGAGGTGATTTAGAAGGCCAGCTGCAGTGCAACAAAATTGAAATGAGAAGCCAGCTCCTTTGAGACTGCAGAAAATATTTGCCGACTCCATGGATATCAACCCACAAGTCATTGTTCAATCTTCCTCTGATGACAGGATATCTACTACTCATCTAGAATCAATCCTTGTTGAAAAAACGAGTGAGAGAGTTTTGCCAGAATAAGGTTCTGGTGCCATGGAAAGCTTCTGGTCAAACTGGCTGCCATTAACGTAACAAAATACTCCCATGTAACACGTTGGTGCTGCAGACGCCCCGACCGCGCAGGCTGCTCCTTGGATCTTACAAATGTTTTGCCTTTTATTAAAGATTTCTGTGGAGTAGCGCATTTGTGAGTTTCAGTCCAATCTGAACTGTGACTAGCTCTCAGCTCTGCAATGTGTTCACTGGGTGAATATGTGGGAGGTAAAAAAAAGAAAAAAATCAGCAGTATGTGGAGTGCAGGATGGGGCAAGTTCAGTGATGGATCTGCTCGCTCCTATTACCCATATTTTGTGGGCAATTAAACATTTCCTATGTATACAACTCAGGAAGTGCCAGTTGAAAATATACAATATTTATAAGCAGTCTGTCAGAACTGGGGATCTTGTAACACAAATTAACACCAAAAAAAATCCAGATATTCTCCCAATTGCGGGGAGATGTATCTCTGTGTTGCTCCTATTCTGGCAGACGTCCAAAGGCATCTGCAAACAAAAGCGTTAGCAAACAGTAGGCACTACAGCAAAGGAAGTTAAAAAAAAAAAAGCGCCAACATAAGGTTTAGTTTGTATCTCCAAAATTAACCAAAAGGTGGAATGAACATCCTTGAACTATATTAACTGGAAAAAGAGATGAATAAAAGGGGTTGATTAAAAGAATTCTATAATCAAATGTTTCTAGAGTAAGAAAAGTTATAAAAGTGATATTACAAAAAATAGGGAATGCCTGAGAAGACACAGGGACGCCAGCGTGTCCTAAAGCAATGTTTGATGTCACTCAGAGGATTCATATTCAAACAGCATAAACCAACAGTCTAGTCGTTTTCTGTGTTTGCAGGAGAACGTGGAGGGTTGAAAAGTAAATTACCACTGGGGGTGGATTATGAAAAGCAGATTTTAACAAAATGTATAACCGAACAACAGACATCTTCTACTGCACAGTTTTTAGAGCATTTGGAAAATAAGTACATCGGTCCTAGACTGGTAAAAACATGGGTTCTTGATCTCAAAAATGTAGTACATGGCAGCCTTGTGTTTTACAAAGATGTATAACTACAGGGGTTGCAGTCCAGGTGGGCAGAGCTCTTGCTGACAACAACCCAGACCTCTGCACACGGGCATCCTGCGGGAAAGCAACCTTGAGGCAATGAGAGGAGACGGCCAATGCGTGTTTTGTTTTTTCGGCAGTTACTAGTACTGCTCGCTGGATGCAGGAACTGGTACTGCACTACTGAGGACTCACTGCTTAGGTCTGAATAACAGAAACATTTTCTAGAATTTTTAGAAATGTTTTAGAAACATTTTCACTGAAAATGGTAGAGAAATATGCCATACTATTTATGATATACTAATTGAACAGTTATTAAGAAAAGAGTTTACTAGCATTGTGTCTGCATATTTCAAGGTTACTGCTCTAGGCCATGTCTTACTCACATGATAGTGTGTTAAGTATCTGTCCTCTTGATTTGAGGACCAAAATTTAATTTTCTTTGCTACATAATTAACCCCAACCCCAAATAAAATCTGCTAGTTGATAAAAACAAAAGGACATCAATGACTTGTCACTAGTGGAAGGGTGATCAAGACTATAATGCGTAAGCAGATTGAGTATCTAGGTCAGAGCTTTGTGACTTTGCAAACTTTTAAGTTATACAGTCTGAGACGAGTGGTTTGTCAGAAACCTCAGTGGCTATGGAAACTGCTCTGACTGTGCTGACCTGAACAGCTCTGGGCACTGCAGCTCTCTCAGCTCTTTTAAGTAGTAGCAGGGTCCACCACAGGACTTGGTGCTGCTCTCATGGTCCCATTGTCAGGTCTGAAAACACCACTGACAGAAGGAACTTCAGTATAGCATCTTCCACACTTACAGCTAATACAAGGCTAACACCCTTACCAAAGCAGTCCCTCGTCCCTGGTTCTGACAAAAGTATCTTTACTTATGATCTGACTATAGAAATTCAGGTGCTGTTGGATGGAGTACATTTTTCAAGACACAAAACCATTTTTCTTTATCAAAACAGTTGCTTTCAGGTCACAGTTCCAGCTCTAATGGAGGATAAAAATGAAAAATATAAAAAACCTTTCTGTGGTTGATTTGAAGCATGGCTACAGTTTTAGAGAAAATTCTGAATAAAGCCAAATGCCAGATTTCCCTTTTACCTTCCTAATAAAAGATACCTACTATTTTCAACCACTGTCTAGATTTTACCAGCAATGAGTCACAGCAGGATACTCTGCCATGCAGCCATTTCATACGTGGAACGTAAGGCTGCATTAGGCCGCCTGTAGCAGCTCAGTGAGCCACTGCTTGAACCCAGTTGTTGTTTCCTGTGACCCAGAATGTAATTAAAAAAAAAAAGAGATCTTCTAGTCTGGTATTTCAAAAAAGAAACATTAAGAAAAGACTAAAGATCTTCAGCATATTGTAGAAGAAGAATTGTAAATGCCATTTACCTCAAGCCACCTAATTAGGGAGCAGAAAGTCATTTTCTGCACAAAGTATCAAAAGTCAACCTCCCTGTGTATTTAGTACAAAGGCGACGACTATAACAGTCTAATTTGAGATTATAAATGGTAATGTGAATTTACCCCAAATGAAAACTAAAATTCACCAAAACGTACTCCATTGCAAATATATCTCTCAGAAACTCAACGGACTGGCAACCGCTGCTTTAGCAGCTGCAGGGGGTCTCACCGGCTTTCAGGAACACTTAGCAAGGTCCAAATTTTTGAACATTTCACAGAATGTGTCTCATGATTCATCAGCTGCACTCTGACTAATTGGCAGAGGGCTCTGGCAGAACCAGAAAACTGTTTATGCATCATTCAAAATACTTTATTATTCATCATGCAAGAAGTTGTTGGGTTTTTTCCCCCTCCTTAAGTGGCTGCGTATTTACTTAGCTGGGGATTAAAAGTGTTATGCAACAGTCAGAATCAAACTTGGGAGTGAATGGTAGGTAACAGACCTTTTAGGAGATTTATTTTTTTTTCAAAGCACCACTCCCTTTCTGCTCTGCCTCCCCCGGGGCGGGTGTTCTTCCAGCACAAACCTGGCAGCCGATCGATATGCTGAGCACACACAGGAATGCACAGGGACCCGTTTCCAATTTTCCATTTCACTATCTCCCCAGCTTGCAAGGTTCCTCTTGGAAAAAAATAGTGGCAAGCTGAATATTTAAGTTAAAATTAGACTTAAATTCTACATAATAGGACAAAATCCTCCAAGTTCTAGTGTCTTCAATGACAAGCTCTCAAAGGAGGCATCTTTTATACTGCCACCTCCAGATTTTTTTAGATGTGTTATTAACTCCTTAAAAATTTGTTATAATCTGGTACACCTGTGACACTCAAAAACAAATAAGGAGAATATGCTGGGGTTTTTGTTTGGTTGGTTTTTTAAACTTTCTATTTTTGGCACCTCTTTTGGAAGAACCGGGAGAGGTTTAAAGCTCAAGAGAGTAACCGGTGAAATAGCCGCAGTCTGTAATAGTAATTACCCCACATAAGCATGGGTATTTCCAGATTAAAATAAAGGGAAATGAAAGCAGCATATGGAAAACGCAGACTGCAGTTGCATTTTCAATTCACTACAGATAACCTCTTGAAAAATGAAAGGCCTATTTTTAGCATGATGATTGATTAGTGTTGCCATAGCAATAAGCAACACTTAGAAGAACAGGGTAGAACCTAAGTATGCCAAAACACTTGCCAAAGTCTTAAAGAGACAGTCAAACACATATAGTGTTTCACAATCATTTTATGGAGAGGAGTGTAAAAATAACCTTCGCATAGTAATTACCGCCGGGGTGGCTGAAGGAATTACTACAGTAAATGCGCTGGACAGAGGGTAACAGAAAGGTTTCTTTACTGTGTAACCTGCTTTGTCTGGGGGAGCATTACTTCATCAATACGGTTTTAGCTAGTTTCATTTTCCATTTGGTTTCTTTCTGCAGAACATTCAAAGAACTGCTAGAGACCTCATCATCACAAGTCACTTCTCCTGCTCCTTGTGAATATTAATCCACAATCCTTGGGAGTTATTTTTGTACAGTAAAAATTAATCCCACTTTTTTTTTTTTTTAAGCAGCAGCCGCATATCCCCCTAAATCTTCAGAAGCAGACATTTCATGTAAATGTTCTCTCTGATCTCTCACCACTTTTCAGGCTGATTATTTTTTTTTTTATTCTGGTCACATATACATTGTTTTGGCAACACAGGTGGAACTGGATCCTTTGCAGAGCAATCTCCATGGAGCCTACAGCTAAAGAACACAGTAACTGCTACAGTAAGATGACACTAGCCAAGGAAAATTAGATTTTTTTTTAATAGAGTAACTTCTAGATACCACATCCTTTGAATTCAAAAATTTTGGGCACTATTTGAGTAGCCAGTGGGTAACAGCATTTCTATATTGAAGATCAAAAACCTGGGAAAGTCCCTACTTCTCCTTAACAGGCGAAGGGAAAGTGGGGACTATGGGGTCATGGAAGGTCCCCAGACTTACTGAGGCAGGAGGGAATGCCCAACACAGCCCGGGACAAGGAGGGAAACCGGGCAGAGACACACACACAGCCCTGGAGCAAGAGAGGGCATTTATAAACAAGAAGGATGGATGGAATGGGAGGAGGGATGTAACATGGGGGATTGCCAATCCCTCTGGACAATGGCGAGGACAGAACAGAGAGACCTGGATGCGGGTGAAAAATCAAAATCACACACAGGTATGGACAAATAATATGTTGTCTCTACAGTTTATATGCGAGAAGGTATGTGACAAAAATATAATTATGTCTCTACAGCATATTTCAAATTACAGTATTTCCTTCAGCTAGTTACAGAAAGAATTAAAAGAGTTTCTTTAGTTGAATATAGAGTTGAATATTTAGTTGAATATTCAAAATTTTTTTGAAAACAGCCACTACTTTATTGACTACCTTCAGAATACTCTGAACAGCACTGCATGTGAGCACACAGAGCTGCTTTGTGATACAAGTTACTCACTACATAAGCTAGCATCAATCCGGATGACAGAGTCGGAACAGAATAGACGGAAAGGGCTGGGCAGGGTGATGGCAGAACTTGGAAGATGCGACTCAGTGCGAGGGAGGAGAATTTGGAAAGCAAGATAAGCACAGGAAGGTGGCAAAGAGCAGAAAAAGCGCTGTTGAGCGGAAAAGGTAGGAACAACGCAAAAAAAGGGCTTGAAAATAAGCATGGGAGTTAAACTCTCACAAACACGCTCAGGAAGAAACTCACTATTTGTTTGTATTTCATACAATAACTTGAAGATAAAACAGTCAACTAACAAGTTGCCTCCAACCACTATCAAACTCAGCCCTTATCTCTGTTTTTGCCTTCCCTTAGGATCCCCTTCTCTGATACATGGGAACAGTAACCTGTTTATTGAGGGAGAACAGAAGTGAGGAGCAGCGTGCACGAGTGAAAATGACAATGCCATGAATCAGAGAGGGGTTTGAATTGCTTTATATTAAGCCAGTGGTGGAAAAAGGGAATTCTCCCAAGCAGTTTGATTTACTTTGTTTCAATGGGATTAAGCTATTAAATGAGAAAACAGGTTTGCAGCTTTCTGAAAATGTATTATTTCGTTCTTATAAATACTACAGAGGTCCTTCCTTCTGCTAGAATCTCTAAAAGAACCAAATCTGTGTTTTACTAGAGTAATGCCACCAGTTAACCTGTCTTCTAAGTTGGGGGGCGAGAGAGGAGGAATTTTGGTGGTAACTTTGTATTAGGCTCTAATCCTGCCATACAGATGCTCTTGCATTTTTGATGCAGACTCTTCATACACTCAAGCTGGAGAAAAGTTTGTGTACTGAAAACTGATGGGTTAAATCCAAATTTCAAGCACTGGTAATGAGATAAAGAGAACACAGGAAAAAAACTCTACAGATTCCTCGCAATGTTTATCTGAAACAAGTTTTTTTCCTTCTCAAGTCATCTGATCATAAAAACAACAATTAGAAAAACATTCCTTCCAGATAATTTACTTCATGGATAAAGTGGCAGTTGACTAAGTGAAGCACATAACATGCCTGTTCTCAAAAGTAATCAGAAATCAGCAGGTCAATAATGGAACATTTAGCAACTATCACTCTGGGGCCTTGACACATACCAGATGAAATAATTTTATTTGCCTCAATCATTTGCTGTAGAAGAATTAGTGTCATTGTGATATATCATCAAAGGAATCATTGTCTCCTGTTCTGTTTTTCATAAATATTCTGAATTTATATCTTATTCCTAAGTTAATTTGAGACATTGGCAGGTGGAAGAATGCTCTTTCTCCATGCAGAGCGCAAAACATGCCATTTTTAATCTTTATTTTGCTTTATATACTTGTGAATATATATATATAATCGTAAAACTAACAATTGGCCATAGTTTATGCATAAAAAATTATCCAGCTGTTTTTAAATTTCAGCCACAGAATTGAAATATTGCTAAGAACACTGCAGCTGTTCAGATCAGACAGCAAAACTATTTGAAATTATCCCTGGTAAACACTTGAATTGCACCTTCAAAGTCAGAAGAGTTTGCTTAAATTCTGTTTGTGTTTTTCCTAATCTCTTTGTACTCCAGCTTGATAGCTAAACTTTGTTAGGCTCATTTTCAGTGTACTTTGATCATATGAATTTTTTGTACCATGGTTGAGTCACCATACGTTCGTGATCTGATTATTTGTTTGCTTCAGGCTCCTCTCTTTTTGTCCAGAATTTCCAATGTTGCTTGAACAGGTGAAATGGATATTTGCTCTGTGCTCCTTATTGTCTAACAATATCCTGATGCAGGTAAAGAAACTTAGTTCTATGCAATCCTTTTTCATTTGGTTTGCCATTGAGACGGGTTTGCTTTCTAGTTAATTATTTCTAATCTAGCTGGACAACCTCAGAAAGAAAAATAAGAAAGCCTCCTGAGAGTTCAGTCATTCGTGTCCACATATCTAAGAATAGCATAAATATTTCACACTAAAGATACGTATTTGCAAATGCTGTGATAAGCTGGCACATGAGTTTGTTGAGAGCTGCAAGGCATCTTTCTGCCATCCTACAAGTGAAAAAGGCTCCAGCCTGTGACTAGCAAAGAAATTCTTCCTAAAGGCCAGCAGCTAGCAACACCCATTCCCCCAGAGCTTGTGTAGCTTGACAAGAGGCACTCACCAGCACCCCACTCCTGTAATCGCTCATAGAGCAGTGCCCCCAGGAGTTCCTTCTACAGGGCTCCCATTCAGCTGTATCCCAAACACAGAATCCCACATTTATGAGCTTAACATCAACCTAATCACAATATTAAATGAACTTACTAATAAAACTTACACCTTTATTTTAGCAAGATATCTTGTCAGGTTTTTAATTACAAGATCAAAACCAAAGCAACTCCCGTTCTAAGTTTAACAGACTTTCTTACATATAGTTCTTAAGTAATGCCCCAGCCACAAAAAAAAAAAAAGTGTTTGAACTTCAGAGGAGTATCTTATTCTCTAAATAATACCCCCAAACCTGGATGGCTTCCTTTGGCTTCAACTTTGAAAATATTTTTTCCACT
>NW_009646934.1:2219379-2247373 GCF_000708025.1 Charadrius vociferus | reverse complement strand
AATGGCATTTCTTGGTACATTACCCATGTCTCATCTTCCTGATAGGAAGTCTTTTGTATTGCAGTTTTAATGGGGCCCTCCTCCACAAACAGCATAGTGTACATTTTAAAATGCTCTCCTGACATTACAATGTTTCACACGTTTCACAATACAAAAGCATCACTTGTGCAATAGTTATGTTGAGCTCATTATCTTAAGTGTGTCATTTGCTTTACATATTATTAATACGGTTGTTGAGTCTTGGTAGTAGACCTGCTGTTTACTGTCAAATTTAGGTGTTTGCTGTGTAACAAATACCATTCCTTAAAGCAGATGCCATCATAACTGGACCCAGATTATAGAGTACTAACATTGTGACACTAATTTCTCTTCCTGCTTCCATGCATCCAATCACTCTTGGCTTTTTATACTACCATTGCAGAGGAACTTTTTTTCTTTGCAGATGTCCTAATTTCAGGTCCTTAAGAAGGTCATACTTATGAAATCCATAATATTTCACAGGATAACCAGACTGATGAAATTATTCTACATTGAATCTCTGCATGCTAGTGTATGTGTTTGAATGCAGTTTCTCAACAGCCTTCATATTTTACAACAGAAAAACCTTAAGACAAGATTCAGTCTGTTGTTCACACCCTCTTCCCAGTCACTAACATACAATGAAATAACACTATTAAGCCTTTAAGGTCCTTGCTCTTCATTTAGAGCGGAACTTACGAGGTTAAGTAAGGTGTGAACATGCTATATAGCAGTACGTACTTGATAAGATTACGCTTTATTTATCCAATTATTGGCCTGCCTTTAGAATCAGTTTTCCTTAAAATGAGGCTCAATTTAATTCTTAGGCTGTCCCACAGACCATTTAGAGGGAATTTACTATCTTTAAGAAAAGGGTTTCCAAGCTATCTTACATATTTTGGGCAATGTCTGTGGGTTTATTCTTTCTTTCAGAATTCTCTAATGAATATAGAAGATCAAAAATTAGAGAAATATTCCAGACAAGGATAGGAATTATTCCCAGTGGTATATTTAACACTTTTGTTCTAGATTCAACAGTTTGAGGCAAAGGCACTTTGTCTATTTCCCTTGAAGATAATTTCATAGTCTATCAGCTCCATTAAAATATATTTTAGATTTTTGTCTGAAGTACAGTTTCCTTAATCTCATCCCAATATTTCTAGTTCTGTTTCCTTGCACCATGGTGAGTAATTAGTCCCCAACTCCCATAGGCAGTTATACTGTCACTTAGTGATTGTTTTGCCTACCTTCTACATTTGTAGACTGATTTAATTTTTCTTTACAAGTCTCTTCAACCCTGCAATCGTTTTTGCTGATGCTCTTGAACATCACTGCTGCTGTATACCTTCTACAGACCTTCAGCGAAATGTGTTCCAGGTGTTGTCTCATCAGATTAGATTAAGATCACTTCCTGGTTCAAATTCTATGAGTACAGCGTTGCTGTTTGGTTTTGATAATGTATTGCATTTCAAATTCAGACATATATTTCTGTCTGCCACCACCCCTTTAATCATTCCTACTTGTCTCTTTCAGTTAAAGAAAAAAATTACATTAAAAAATTCAAATTGACTTTCAGTTAAAGGAAAAATATGCAACAGAGTATAAGTAACAGACATCAATGCGCCATAGCACATGTCATATTCCCAGCCTCAGATTAAACCTGCTATCAAAGGCTAAACCCTTAATTAATATAAACTGTGATAGCCCCTGCTGAAGATATCTTCTGACAAAAATAGCTGAGAATCTATCCCCTCATTACTGCTGTCCATTATGGGACATCTGAGTTTCCTCTGACAGTCAAATGAATTTCAAACACGAAACAAAGCAGAGTATGTAACAAGTATCTCTAGTACATATTGAAAAGCACAGTTTGGTATACTTTGGATTTTCAAACCTGGTCATCACAGTTTCAACTCTAGTTCATCACAGTTTCCAGCCTTCAGATCTGAGCCTTTAAATCCCTTTATTTTTTCTCTTTCACATTTATCACATTAAAATCTTTTTCCTTTCTGTATGCTTTACTGGGTTTAAAAATATCTGCACAAACATTTTGAGCACTGCAGAGTTAAGAAAAAACAAGTGGATTATGTTTTATATCTGCAGTCAGAAGTTCAAACTAAATCAAGGCAGGAGTTTCTGAAAGGTCCATTCACGTGGGTCTTCCTCACCATCTCCTCCTCATCTTCCAAAGGTTGCTGAAAACTTACTGTATATTATTGAGGGCAGCACATTTAAAACAATTTTTCTCATGATTTATGTGCTATATTTTGCCTTAGCTCTGCTAGATGGAATAGTTGATTTTTCTGGGCACTGTGCCCAGATTATGTTTAATTTTGTCTACAGATTGTACAGTTTCCCAGATACTATACCAGAGATGAGCATTTTATAAGTTAATAAAACAATAAATAAAATAAAATCTGTTCTCATGTCTCCACGTAATAACTGGAACCTTAAAAGCCTTGCCCTGTTTTATAGAAGCTTCTCTTTGTTACAGTCAGTGACTAAAAATATATCAAATTATTTTGCAGTGATAAAAAAATAAGGTAAATTATTTATAGGATCCCCACAGAAACACTTCAAATTTAACCTTAAATATCTTAAACAAAGAGCTAAAATAAAGTTCCACCATTGAATGCATTATGTAGTAGTTATATTAAGAAAAAATCTGTTTGGATTCCACTACTATATTTCACATAATTATTCTACTTTTAGAATAAAAAGAGGAAGAAAAACTTACTGTGTACTCTGATTTCCAATTGTCCATTTGTAAAAAAAAGAATGATGAGGGAAAAGAAAAAAAAGAAATGTGAAATAAAACAGCGATGCAAGATCCTTACAGTAAACATATATTAACAATAAAAAAAATTGTGTCAGATAATCTGCTGATTTATATTTGACTAAAGTCTATGAGACAATAAAGGGTACAAGTCAGGACAGAATCTAAGCACCTGATGTTTTCTTTGCAAGGAAGAAATTGCATAGATACAAGACTCCAATTTTTACCTGTCCATAGTCTATAATATTTATTTCCTGCTATCAATCAATGTAAGATGGAAAAATATATGCAGTTCAACAGGAGCTGTTAAAGAAACTTGGTATCTGTGGCTCAATATGTAACTTAGACCTTCTGAAGATAAGCTAAACTATCCAAAAAGTACAAGTCAGTAACCATTTCTGCTTTATTCCTTACCTGTGATTGTATAAGGATAATAATTCCAAGCCTTTTCTGTAACATAAAATATTTTGGGAACAACTGCTCTAGCCCAGCTAGGCAGTTTGCTGGAAAGAAAAGGAAAATATAAAATTAGAATGTGCTGTGACTTATGAGTATTGTAGAAAAGAAGATACTTCCAAATGTGTTCGCTCATAATTTGACAGGTGTTTCACAGGCTACTGCAATACCTAGACTTCACAACAGTATTTTCCTCTCATGACTATGCATTCTGTCTCAGCTCTCTCCACAAGCATATATGAAACCAAGTCGCTTTGCTCCCCTCTTAAAGTGAGTGATATGGTGCCAGTGCGATAACCTCTGAGCGGATTTAAATTGAGGTTGCAGATTTCAAGAATTTATGGCCTCAAACCTTTGGTCATAGTTGAACTCAGCAGGTCAGACCATACAAGATGTAACAGCGTCACGGTATCCTTAACCACAGGGAGGCACTCTCTAACAAGAGGTCACAAGAAAATATGTTATTTCAGTCCACTTCGGTCCCAATTCCATTATTTCTTCTTAGAGACTGGTTCTCCTTCCTCCATATTCTCTTCCAGTACACAAACCCTTACACTGAACTCATCAAGCACACAGTTTTTCCCACGCTACCAACACCAACTCCCAAGTAGAAAGTTTTTATATTAAAATTAACAAATCACTCAAAACACCTGTGTGAGACTGGCAGGAAGTATTAGTCCCATTTTGCTGATGGGAAAAGTAAGTCACAGAAGTGAAGAGGATTAATGGAACTGATGTCATAGCTCAGAGCTCACTCTGTCGAGAGAACTTACCAATGCAGTGGTACAACAGCACTAGAGTAAGAAATGAAAGACATGGTTACAGCCCATGGAAAGATCATTAAAGGGTAATTAAATAATACTATGGAAAAGTGGGAGAATTTTCTTTACCACGGATCTTCAGTCTCTCATTTCCACGACTCTGGTCACACAGGGTACTAAGTAGTGATGAACAAACATACATTTTAAAAGGGCAAGTTCATGATAATTCATCTTTCAACCCCTTCTTAATGACATCAGTTATAATCACTGAAGCTGCCAGGAACAAAGATGCAGTACTAGTCGCTCAAAGGAAGGCAGACCTTTGGAGACATAATTATCACTGTACTTCAGGGACGCAGTTACAATTGTTTTAGTCTGGTGATGTGTTGAGCAGAACACTCAGCCTAGGTCTGAATCTGCACTGTACTCAAGTAGATGCTTTCAAACCTCAGTTTTCAAAGTGTGAATGTTTGAAATAGTTACATTTAAATAACTGTGCAGAAAGTAAATTAACTTTCCATACTAGCAAATTTCTGAAGAAAATATAGAGTTTGGATCGTTAAGGCTTATTTAACTGTGATCTAGCTACACATAAATACTGTATTTGTCCAGAGGCAAAATGCAGACATTAGTATATTATCCAAAGATTCAAAGTCAAGTGCATTGACTTTTGCTCTTTGATGACATTGCTCAAAACCCGATTCCTTTCTTTACATAAGCATTTCTCGTATACTGTCTTTTAAGCAGCATTTTACATACCGCATAATAGAATTCACTGTATAGATCTTTTGTTTATCTTGTCAGCCTCTGTCAGTGTCTTTTTATGACTACCACTCTGCTCCCTCCCTTACCACTGCTAAACTTTACTCTGATGCCTAAATAATAAATACCTCAGGATGCAGACTTTCAGCTTCTGAAATCAATGCACTAGCAGGAGAGAAGAGGCAGTAAACAATTCTGGAAATAACTAAGGCTGACACTGACACTAGAAAATTATTCTAGTAATGTCTTTATTAACATACAGCTGCTCATTTTGTGTTGGTTTTTGGTGGTTTTTTTTGGTAATTGTTGTTTTTAGTGTATTTGCCTGTCTAGCTATCTTTGCCAGTGTGGCACATCTCCAAAACAAATAATTTTATGGGCAAAACACACATTATCCTCAGACCTGCAAGCAAGTCACAGTCAGAGACACACATGAATTGTTCCAAGGGTCCACTCAGAGAAAGAAAATACAATATTTCTATTTTAGCAGCACAGCTATCTATTGATCACATTCTCTCTTATTTTTTTATTTTATTTCTTCCTTCCCCAGGTGAAGTACAGTCTTACAGCACACAGGGAGGAAGTTTTTCGTAAACGCATTCCAGCTAAAACCATTGGTAAGCAAGAAGATCCTCTGCAAGAATTATAATATTAGCAGGCAAGAAAAGATAACTGAAGATAATGCACAAATCTTCCCCAAAAAAACATCACTGAAAAATACAAGCTCAAATTTCTTCAGGAGAAATCAGACCACAGCAACATAAAGCGAAGCAAAGCTAGCGAGTTTATTAGGGCAGTGGACTCTGGAAGAAGAAAATATGAGGGTGTAAGGAGTCCTGTCCCTCAAGGAAGGAAGGCAGAGAAGTTTTCAGCACCCTTTGTATGGCAGCATATCTCCTCGAGTGAAGTCTTCCAGAGAAATCCTGGCCTCCCAGCAAAATCCATAGTTACCTGAAAACCCGCGGATCCTTTCCGCAAAGCTTTAATAGTACTGCAATATCTGGTGGCATAGTGACACCAAAACCAGAATCATGAAAGATTCAAATAGCAAATCTGGTGATGATTATCAAGGAGTAGTCGTAATTATTATTAAATTCAGTGAGCCTGTCTTCAAACATCCACCATAGCTTTAGGTAAACCTCCCAAGTTGTTGTAGGCACACAGATCTTCTTTGTCAATGTTTCTACCCATCTTCGGGCAAGAGATCCTTAGTTCCACTGCCTGCACTACCAGAAACTGCATGCTTTCCAAGTATGTCTTGTACATGCTTTCTAGGACACAGTCCTTGTAGATATTCTGTATTACCCTAAAGTGGTAATTCTGAATATGCTTTCCAGTGCTTAAAACCTTATCTCTTTTTAACATGAAGGAAAGAAATATCCAGAAACATAAAACCCCAAACTTCTGGGAGCTCTACAACAGGAGCGCGTTTATTGATTTTTCCAAAGAAGTCCTGTATCTAGCCTGTGAGAGAACAGACTTACAATCACAATAATATTAAATGTTGGCAAGATATTTATTATTGGACTCTGTGTGTGTGTGCGTGCGTGCAACATTACTGGTGATTCAATTTAGCCTGAGTTAAGGTTAAATACGTCAGGATTGCAGTGGAGGAGTAACCTGCAATGTAGAAGCAATAGCTATAGTGTTTCTATGCCCACTACGAAATGCTGCAGAGCATAAGTTTAATAAAACGAAACAGGCTCAGGGGAACAGAAGAACATCAGAGAAACAGGGATATTCAATAGATCAGCAGTAGTAAAAATGGGAACAGATTGAGCAATATTTTTCATGGGTCACAAAAAATATATATATTTTAAAACATCTCCAGCCTTTGAGTGTGGAGGGATTGACCCTCAGGAGTATAATTTCACTATAGGAAGAGACACATATTTCACTTCAAGAAATGATGAATCTTTTGGGAAACAAAAGTTATTTTTTCCATCATGTCTTTAAGCCTATTGTTTTGGTACAGAAGATCACCATTGTAGAAGCCTAATGGTCATTCACAATGTCAATCAACTTTGCTGAGGCAAATCTTTTGTCACCAAAAAAGGACCACTGGCTTTGTGACATTATTATGAAGTAAGAAACCCCTCAATCATTTTAGTGGGTTGGTTTTGATTTTTTTGGGGGGTGAAGTGTTTGCTGTTTTTGCTTTTTAGTTTGTTTGTTTATTTGTTTCTCGCCCCATAATTTTGGAGAACAGAATGACAGTTAAGCATAAAAGAAAACAAAAGTTCTGATTTTCAGTACATCCTTAACTTCAAGTTATAATTCTTTTTTCTTGGAAAAGATACTCTAGAGGAAATGACAACTAATCTCTCTATTTCAAGCCACTGCTCTATCCCACCTTCCTTCTTCCTGTGGCTACCAGGAAGCGGCACATATTCATGGGAAGATGTTCTACTTGAAACAGAAAGGCTATTGCCTGGAAGGGATATTCTTTGCAAACCTTTATTACAGAGAGGAAAAGTTTTATTGCACTTGCCTGTTGAGATAGACCCGTTTTTCTGTTAGCTGACCATTGCCATGGTTTGGATCTTCATAGGGTTCATTCTGCACCACTTCCACACCTTCACCTCGGTCACTCTGCTCATGGCTATGCTTGCTTATCATGTACAGCTGTCCAATTCTGTACTGCAAAGCAAAATCAAGAACAATGTATTACCTTTATGTAATACACACGTACTCAAAAGCCAATGCCGTACAACGATATAGCAGTATGTGCAAATATAAGGTAGTTCAAGGGCGAAACCCAGTATTTTGCGGGTTCATTTAGACCTATGGGTTGTGGTCCTCCCATTATTGTATTAAGTCCACATCGTCACTTGTGGAAAAAATAACAAAACCCATGTGTATACAGATGTAAAGAATCAAGCCAGTCCTTCATTTTTAGACAGTATTTCTAAGTATATAAATTAAGAATAAATAAACAATTAATCTACTGCTTCCATGTGCTGACATGCAAGAGGATATTAAGCAGCAGGTGAACTCTAAAAATTCTGTGGGACCCAGGATTCTCCCGTAATGCCAATACGATGCCAAATAATGGAGTCCTGCAAAAAGATTCAGGATAACAATTGCTGATTCACAGAAATAGGAGTGGAGTGCCAGCTCTTAAGAAAAAAAACACACAGACTCTAAATCCTTTGAAAGAAAAGTTTGAGATGAGTGACTTGGCAATATTGTTAAAACTAATTTAAACACTTAAATGATCCTTTTTCTATAGGCTCTTGAGTTATTCAGGAAGCCAAAACCCAGGAGGGTTGACCTGACATTGCTATCACAGAAAAATAAATTATTGTACTGGCAATTGATTTTTTTTCTCAGTATGTCTGCATCTACACTGGAGCTTTTGCCTCCAGAGAAATATAACAAAACATACATCCCTGAACCTTCATTAGCAAAGATTTTAGAGTAAAATTGTACTTTCCCACACATTTTCTCGTTTGAGATTTTATTCCCACTTAAGTCCGTTCCACATTCTTGAACGTACCATGGTTCTTACAACAAACTGTCTTTGGATCTATCCAGTTTTCTCCACTTGGATCCCTCTCTTCCTCAAAGTAATTTATTTAGGCATATACATGCTAATCACTTAAATCACATCAATCGCTTCAAATACAAAGAACAACCTGTTAATTTAGAGAATGGCTGAGCTACTACACAAGCTGCCAAGTACTAGCTCAGCATAAGCAAACAAAAGCATAGTGACAGTTTGACCTCAGAAAACTCGATGAGATTCTTGTGGTTATTACATATTATAAACAGCAATCCTATCACATATTTTTAAAAGCCCCAAAAGCACAAATCAAAAGAGCAATTAGCTGGGAAAAAAACCCAAACCATCTACAGACCTTATTAACAACTTTCAACAAGACGATCTTACTAAACAAAACGATAAGGAATAGGATCATGGAGGGGTTCCTACAGAAGTTCTTAAATTACACATAACCCCATTTCATTCCCCTGCAGCAGGCAGGCCACAAGAAGGGAAGATATTTAGAACCTGCATCTTGCAGGATCATTTGCTTAGGGGACAGGGATTTCCCTTCTCCTAGCACTGAATGGACACCTGCTCCTTCCTTGCCAGCCACGCACTACAACAGTTAAGCAAATGATCTGCATCAGATGAAAGGCACTTTTTTGATAATTCCAAAGTCCTAAAAATGCCTCAAGTTTATAAAAAGGTTAAGGGCAAAAGGGTGCTCTAAGCAGGGAGGGTGAAGTACCTTGGATCTATTTTCTTCTCCTCTAATCGGGTAATTTCAGTGGATTTTTTTCCCATTACCTTTGTTCAAACTCCTCCCAGTGAAGAACATAGCCCACTCTTAAAACCTGTTTGAACTAGTAAAAGAGAGGACTAGGGGAAAATAAAAAGATACAGTTGTCATAAAACTAGTCAGTGTCATATGGGTCAGGTCAATTAATTGTGAAAATGTGACCCCTGTAACATTTGAAAAAGATCAGTAAATCTCTGTGTAAGTGCTGGCTATGCAACTTAGAGGTGCCTGGAAATTTTAGTGTTACCCACACAATGTTTCTTCCTCTCCTTTCCTTCTTGATTGGTGAGAATTTATGGCCTTTTTTTTTGGTTAGAATGATCATTCTTTCTCTTCACATCCTATATAACTTTGGAGAATCTACTCTCACTGTATAGAAATGTTCCTAAGACATTCACTAAAACTATAAGCACAATAATAGTCTTTAAAGAATTAGATGCTGCCACTAGCTCCTGCCTATATATTCAGCTTTTTCATCTCTTGTACCTCTTTCACACAAAATGTCCCCATTTAAGAGATAAACCTAAAATTATTTTTCTTGCTAATCTAGTTATCTGCCTTAGTCTCTCATGAATCCTTTTCTTCTCTGTCTCATCATATTTAAACATGTTGTCCTAATCTTCAAGGCTCTGAAGGCCTGCAGTACTTACACATACCTTTTAACTAGTTCCATGAAAAATTGTCCTCTCTTTTTTACTAACAATAAATGAATGCATTGGTACACAGGCAAGGCAAAGTTTGTGGACAGAGGTAGTATATTTTATTTGATCAACTAGTACAGTTGGAAAAAGGAGGACTTTCAGGCACATGAAGCTGTTTTTCCGGTCTGAAATCAAAGCAACATACTTCAAAGCTGAATATAAGTTGAGAAAAAATGCTTTGCCTTTAATTAGATATGTAACAATTAGACCACCTGAGTGTAAAGATGCTTACTGCCTGTGGAGTGATAAAGATGTCAGAAAAGAGGAAAGGTGCTTATCTTCTAATGGAAAGAAAGAGATCAGTGATTTATAGGCTGTGGAACATGAAAAGGTTAAGTGAGGAGAGGGGAGAGGAATTACAATTTGCCATAAAGCCAGTATTTCTATTGAGATCTCTACTGAGATTTTTGTTATCCCATAAAGTTATGACTTTTAGTTGCCATGGACATCTCTGCAAAGTGTTTCTTGATTGCACATATCACTGCATGCTTTGATTTCCTACTTCCATGCAGTCCTTTGCAATTTTGCTCTCAGTTTTAATGGTCAAATACAGACCTCTCTCAGTTTCTGCTGGAAATATTGGCTCAGAAACATCAAGACAAATGTACATTCACACTGACAACTAACAATGGGGTTGTACTAAAACACACATTTGCTCCAGCATCATAAATAAGAGATATCCACCTATAACACCACCACGTGTTTTGCTAACAGAGATTGTTGTTCTTCCAGGGACCCATACTACCATAAAACTCTCCCAAAATATCAAATCACAAAGACTGTAAATCTGAGTACATGGTTAAGAGTGGCTAAGCTGCATACCCGCTGCACTCTTCAGATGATGATCAGTGTTGTCAAGTAGAAATTGCTTTACAGATGTTGCAGTCAGTTCTTAAAGAAAGATTCTGCTTCTTTGATGAGACTCAAAATCACACACACTCCAATTATACCTAAGATCTCCCAGAAGGTATCCAAGGCAGCTCAGCATGGTGCTTTGCACTTGGGAGACGCTGAGGAAAACAGAAGGCACCACAACTGGTGCTGGACAGCTCTGCTGTTGGAATCCTACTGCTTGTTGCCTCTCCCCAGGCAACTTTCCATACCTACGGATCTCACATCAGTCAACTGGAAACATCCACCTTTCACAACTACTGAAATGACTGCGTAGTCCTGCTAGAAAGCAGCTGTATCCTGCGAAAGAAATATAATTTTACATGTACTTTAAAGTAGCTAAGTGAGCTTCCTTTGTGTGCTATTCATTTGTTTTTATCTGGCTTATAAAATTCTAATATCATTCTAAACCAGGATGAAAAAAGAGTTAACTTCTGAAATTATAGTACTTTACTAAACTGAAGAGTACTCACCTATTATTACAGATAAAATACCTTTTTAAAAAGTGTATGTTTATATTTACATGAATAAAATCCAAAGGAAAGATGTGGTTTTTAGAACCTGACGAAATGTAAATGCCTGAGAAAAAAAGTCACAGCTCTTTCTAAGTTCCTATCGACATTGTGGAGAAATATCACTTAAGAAAAATTTTACAGCAGTAAACAATACTCATTATTTCTGCAAGCGCAAACTGATGTGCCACTATTATTCATGTGGCTCTATCACAATCTGAATTTCTGTGTTCTTAGGTGCAAAATAATTTTCCAAGACCATATATTGTTTCAAGGAAGTCAGTAAAATTTCACACAGTGGCACCTCATCTGAATTTGGTTCTGGAGAAAAGCTCTTTGTTTGAAAACTCTTCAGTTTAATAGGGGAAAATTTCTTCAATATCAAAGGAAGGATATCAACAAACAAATGCACTGAATGTGGAGTTAGAGATTTCTAAGGATAATGCTTTTGTAGTAGACTTGATGTTTCTCAGCCCCTTACGAGTTAAACATCGTCTCTGTAATGACTTCTCTTTTCCTTCAACAGTCAGATGGTGTTTGCCTATTGGGAGTTTAGTCATACAAGAAACAAGGTTTATGTTAGCAACAGCATAACGATGGTCAATCTGATGTTGTGTAAAATTACAAGTGAGATCAGAGTCACTTTTTTGGTGTTCTTGAGATGGAGGAGAGGGGGAAGAAAAAAAATGGGGTCCACCTTTCACATCTTTCATGTGTGGAAGTCGCATTGTCTTCAGCAAAACCTGCACAAGAAATCCTTGTACAAACATGTCTGAATTTTTTCTAGAATAAAATAATAATATAGACTGACTATTGCTCAGTTTTGGATCTAATAGTAGACTTAGAGTACAACCTTTCAAACTTCACCTGGAATGCAAAAAGTAACATTCTCTCAAAGGAGAAATTCTGCCAAAGCTATCCATAGTCTGAAATTTTTATACTGGTCCTTGAAGTTCTTATCTGAATGCTCACAGAAAATGTAACAGATTTATCATTGGCTTAATCTTATATGGCAATTCTCATATTGAAAAGAATTGTTGAACCCTTTCATCTACATTTACTTTTCTATAACTAGACTAAACAATCAGGGATGGTGCTGCCATTTCAATTTATGCAATTTATTGTTCTAAGTCAGTAGAGAGATCCCTCCCTGCAGTTAGAAGCTGGAGTCCAGAAGATGCTGTATGTCTCTTATACCTATTAAAGGTAATGGCTGTTCAGCACACTGCATTTTGACAATGGAAAGAATTTCTCACACAGTGATTCATGCTTAAACATGCCAGTGGTTTCTGGTCCTGTCCTCAGAAAATGGCAAAGGTAAACCAGAAAAAAAGAAGAAAACCAGGAACAACTCAACTTAAACACATCTGTACTTATGCACAAATGTGCTCCTTTGCAGAGGCAGCTATAAAGGGCACAATCCTGCCTCCACTGATGTCAATAGGTGTTTTGTCATTGACCTCAGTTTAGTAAAAATTCACTTCTAGCAAGAAAATGTAAGGAATCAACTTCATCCTCAGTTGTATCTGCCTAGCTACACTGAATCCAAGGACGTTGATTATGGCAAAACAGTAGCAATTTGATTAAGGAATTCTGATTTAGAGAATGCTGTCTCATTAATAGTAAACAATCTTAAAACTGACCGATATGTTTCTGATTTATTTTCAAGTCACAGTCTTTGGAAGACTGCTTGTGTGCTCCGTGGTGAATGTGTTCCAAGACTTCATTTCAGGCCATTTTTTAACTAAAAAGATTAATAGGAATATTATTCAGCACTTGTATAATAATTTCCTTGTTTGGAATTATTTAAAACAAGTGCTGATAATTCCTCAAAGTACCACCATGAGACAAGCATGGTGATCCCCAGGTAAGTTACTTGTCCAAACATGCATAGCCTGTCACTGCAAGCAATCTCTTTAACAGCAATTTCACAGAGATGTTTTGTGTCTGGAATAACTTGTTTGAAAATGTACTTGCTTAAGTAACTATCTTTGATTAGGAGGATACACTGAAGTTCCCTATTGTGTGGTTTGTTTTGATGTTAGAAAGCATTGTTTTCAGGTCTCAATCAAGACCTAAGCCCCACACTGCCATAAATATGAAAAGTTACAGTTAGATATTGAAGACAGGCAAAGAAAGCATTATGCTTATTTTATATTTGATTAATGGAAACAGAAATTAAATTAATACCTCAACCTTAAAAAAAGACATCTGTGATAGAACTGGGAATTTAACCTCGATCTAGTGATTTCCAGCTCAGTGCTTTTACCACAAGACACACCTGTAATTTTTTTTTAAATTCTAAACAGTAATTACTTAAACAGAAGTGGTTTCTTTTATCTCACTCACTGACTATAAATCCTTCATGTTATTATTGTTATTAGACATCATTCCATCTGCCATCTGAAACGGGTGAAGCCTAATGCATCCTCATGCTCATCTGGAGGTTAAAGCTGAGCCCTCACATGTGGGCAATTATAGCACTGGCTGAAGGAGCACCACGATTATGCCTTCTGATCCCCATACTTGTGTAGATGATGATTCATAGCTATTAAGAATAATTTAAGAAAATCTTTTCCGTGATACAAGCTCCAGGTTCTGACAAGGTGATTTGTCTTCCTTGTTATTAACATTCCTGGATTGATTTTAACTAGCATAGAGAAATGTACAATGTGCTGGTATTTGATGTTTCGTGTACTGGTGGATTTGCATTGGCTCCTACTTGGTCTGCTTTTTCAATTAGGTTTTTGTTTGGTTTAGTTTTGTTTCAGTTGGACTTCTGGCTCTCAGAGCTACTACTTTGCAAGCAAGCGAAGCAATTATCTTGCCTGATAGCATACATTAACCACCACCTCAGGGTTTTACTGCAGGACATTGCTATGGAGGGATATTAGTCAGACTTGTAATCATTGCGGAGTTAGAAAACTTTTTGCCGCTGAAACGATCACTCCCTTTGCCTAGACAGCCAGGTGTAGGAAGAAAATAAACTCACTGTAAATTTGAACTTGGAAGTCTCTCTTATGTAGCGTAACTTACCAGTGTGAAGATAGCAGTTTCTACTTCTGAAATAGTGTTTTTCCTGGTAAAATAACTACATTGTGGGCTAGGGTCATGTGAAAAGAGTACTGCTGGTTTTGACAGCTGGGAAAATCTGCAAGGAAAGCATGAATAGTAAACACAGAAGGCAGACGGGGTGTGTTCTTACAGCCCAGTGAAGCGCCTGGCAGAGATACCCGGACTACCACTGAACTGGTATTAAGTCTCCTTTGGCCTGATTGAACAGCAGCGTGGAATCGAGACTACTACATTATTTGACTTGTAGTTTCTAAGCTAAGATGTTTAGAGCAAAGTAGGCGCCTTTGCACTGCATTCTCTTTGCCGTGTGGAAACATCTGAAGTGCAAACTGGTTTATGAACTGTTATTTTTAAAATGGCTGTCCCCGAGGCACAAATACGAGAAAGTAGCTCCAGAAGAAAAGGTAGCTGTCTAAATTATTGTCTTCAAAAGCAAACCTATTTTTATCTATACAGAAGATCAATCAACCTTCTGAAACAACAGAAGGATTGACTCATTACAAGAAGGAATAACACCAAAAATGTACACGACTGACCTTATCTAATTACAGATTATTAGTGAGGTGCCACAGTTAAGGCAGTGTATTGTGGTTTACGCCAAATCAGCTACTGGGGATGTGGGGGGCTCCAGATGGGACTGACAGATGCTCCCCTCTACCCTTCTTCAAAGAGAGGCAGAGGAGGGAAAAAGAGACTTATGAGTTTAGAAGGAACTAAACCACTTTAACGAAATATTAATAATAAAATAAAAGGAAATAGTGAAATCAAACCAGGACAGCAGTGTCACAGTTCCAAGTGTCATTTTATCTTTGGGTTTAAACATATTAGAGGTGTGGTTTGTCTTGAAAATGAGGTGTAGGAAGCATCTGAATTGAACAAGGCAACACAGAAAAACCCAGCAATGAGAAAAATGGGCACAGAAGAAAGAGAAGCCATATAAGAAATCAAGACGGTATTCACCAACAACCAGTGGGAGAAATAATAGATGCAAGAGGATTAATGTTAAATATCTCAAAGGGTTATTTTGTCTATAGATGATTTTATGTGATTGATGCCATTACTGCTCAGGACAGTAATCTGTGTAAAATTTCCTACACCAATTGAATAGTAAAGATTAAATTTCTGGCAAAATGCTGTCCCTATAACAGGATGTCCATTGCTTCATCACAGTAGAAATGAGGGAACCGACCTTGCCTGTGTAGTAATTTGCCTGTCTACTAGTCCTTAGACTAAATTAAAGCTAAGGCAGGAAAACAGAATGAACTGTCAAGAAGGCAACAGTACTTTCTGAACTAGCATACAATGAATTGTTTAAAGTAATTTCATTTAAAAAAAAACCACCCAGATGAATGAGGTCTACAGAAAGCTTTAGCAGGAAAGCTATAATAACAACTACAAACATCTAGGTCCTAAAATTTGAACGTAAATATGGTGCACTGTTGTGATTTGAGGAACTACAAAACCGTACAAGTAATTTAGCGGTATGAATGTCGCTTATCCTAGTAATATATAAAGAATCTAAGTAATTCAGATTTAGAGTTGAACTTGAAATTTCTCTTTCAATTAATTCCTGCATGCATCTGTGATTCACAATGCAGTACACATCTGCTGACTTGCATCAGCAGTCATCTTTAGTATTGCCCAAATTCATGGGAACGTGCTTTTGTAGCCTCACAAACAAACAGTTACAGCAGGAACAGTTGACTTCTGCATGCTGTGAAGTGCAGTTCTTACTGTTTTCATGTTTTCTTTGCCTTTTCAAGGAAGAAATTACATCCTTAAGATACTTTATCTGTTTAAATTCCTATGAATGACAGTACAGCAACAGCATACTGGATGTTCAGAAAGATAGTATCCTCCTCTAGTATTTTCAGCTACAGAAGTATGATCTACTCTAAATTTGCAGTGTCCTGGCACGTAATGGCTTACAACCTAAATGACTGATACTGCAATCAACAGGAGGAGCAGGTCCAGATCTGTCGCTAATAAGTGTACAATGAAAATTAAAATAAATGAAAATCAAGTTGCAAATTTTCAGCTTTCATGCAAATGTTTTCCCAAATATAGCTCATGTCCTGTTCAAATGATAGTGATTTTATGTTTCCACACCAGCTGTGCTATTGAAAAAAGCCAGCTGTTTATCCTGAGTGTACGAGATCATACTGTTTTTAAGAATAAGTTTTTATTAACAATATTTTACAGTGAGTCAGCTGGTTATTTTTTTCAACTGTTTACCCTATGTGCTTTTTACATCAATACTGGTAATATTCTATTATTTAGATTTATTAAGATACATATATTTCCTACAGAGGTTGCATATAAATTTTCAAGAGGCTCTCTAAAATGTCCTCTGTTCACAAAACCAGAAAGAACAGCTAAAAGGGACTTACTATGTAGCTTGACCACTCATAACCAGTCTGTCAGTAATGCATACTGAGACACTTTTCACATCTACCGTTCCCTATTTATGAGTACTTGCCTCTGATTAAGCCACAAATATGCCATGCCTTAATTACAGCTTATTGCTTTTCAGGCACAATTCTCTTTGCCTTACAGAGCAAAACTGGTTTGATAACTATCAAATACTCTTGATGGTTTTTTTTCTATGTCAATACAAAAGCACATTTTATTTGTTAACCACATTTCATTCATAAAATTGTAGTTGACTTGAAAGCTGAAGTTCAAGGAGCTGTTTAGTAAGTGTCTTAAAATTTTAACTCAGAATGCAATAAAATGAAGCCAAACTTCAACATAATTTTTGCAGAAGTTACTAAAGTTTTTTTTTTAGCAACCCAAACTCTTTTCCTGGTATTCCAGGAAAATACTATTTCCATTTCAGATATTCCAGAAAAAGTCAGAATGGAAAATTGTAGGCTTCCTTCTTGATCACTGTCACTGATCTCTTTTCAGTCACGTGCACTAGCCCTGCATAGAGGGTGAGGCATGACTCTATTTTGCTCGCAATGAAAAGTAACATTCTCCATGGATTAGTGATGGTGATTGAGAAGCTTGCTTTATTAAACTAAACAGCAAAAATTCATACGTGGTCTTCCCTTAAAATAAACAAGATTTGGGGGAAGAAAAACCAAGAAACTAAACTTGTGTGCCATGCATATTAAACACATTTTTGTTGGCTAGAGAAAGGAAGTGCTGTGGACAGCCAGACAATGCAATAAATGCATCAAAGGGCTTGAGCAGCAAAGCTAAGTTTGAACGTAAAAATTAACTTCTCTGAAGTGCAGGATTTAAAAAAAAAAATTATTTTAATTCAACTCAGTTTAAGCTGGGCGTATTCAGAGTTGCATACATCCTTTGACACTTTCAAAATTCAACAGAACGCAGAAATGGACTTGGGAGTTTGATTTATCTTTAACTATAAATGGACCAACCACATGTCCATCTATTCATACTTGTAGAAATAATTTTTCTCTTTTTGCATGGCTAATGGTATTTGCTTAATGTTTAAGTAGATCTTCTTTCCCCTCAGGCTACTTTTCTCTAATTACTCTTCTTCAGTAATTAGGTATTTTTGTGACTTATAAAAATCTCTCTCATACCAAAACCATCAACTTTGAAGTACAGAGAATCTGATGCTTTCAGAAAAAAAACCCCAAACTTTGAGTTTAGAAGAACAAAAAGAAACCTACAAAGGATTACATAAACTTTGTCAGAATCACAAAGGGGAATAATTCTGCAATTACATTTTTTTGGCAAGCAAGTTCCTTCCATTTTAGGCAATAGAATTCTGCTTATAAATATGAAAAAATAAGAACTCTCTTAGGATATTCAATATAAAATGAAAAAAAGTGAGCATCAGAATTCAGTACTTACTATTCACAAGCTGAACAACACAAATCCACCCTGCCTTCTGATATCTTATTCAGAAGAAAATGAAATTTTGTTTACTAGTTCCAATGAAACAAAAATATATTCACAGTCCAGAATACTTAATTTCATTATCACAAATACTTCATCATACTGATCTTCTAAAACAAAACTGACTTCAATTTGATTTTTAAAATGCACTCGTTTTATGCCTGCATTCTGAAGATAAAGACATCGATAGATACGATTCTGTGCCGGCAAATAGTTGAGGTCACTCCTGCATTTCTGCATCTAATCTAGAGATTAGGGTGATGAAGATAGTAAGGTTATCTAAAGTCATCTGATGAAAGGAAGTACCTAAGAACAAGACTTGAATTATATAAGAAGGAAATTAAGACACACATTCCTCCCTATTCCCAAATTTATAAGATACACTAAAATCTCAAAACTAATGCCAAAAGAATATACTATTTTTCCATTTTTGTTCATTAGAATAAACATTTACAAACTAATTACCTACTCTATAACTCTGCAAGTGACAAAAAAACCCCATGTTGAAATAAGTCACTACCATAGCAACTTACTACTTTTACACTGACGCCTTTCTTACATTCATGAAGTCTCTAATAAATGTAGTAAGTACATTTAGGGGAGAAATCTGTTTGCTTGCTATTGACTTATGGAAAATCAAAAGTTCAGCCAAATAAATTCTTGAGCAAGAAACTTGAAGTTTGCTGCAGAACGCAATGCAACTGTGACATCTGTGGAGTGCACATGCTGGAGAAATGAGGATGCTTGGGACAATATGTGCCGCCATCTAATGTCTTTTTCTAGATTAATTACAGAATACAGAACCTTTCATTTAGAACTTTTCCACAATGAAGGTACAAGTACTTTTACAGTATACAGATGAGTAGAATTGCTGCTTTCCAGCATAACAGAGAACGGAAACTCTTACGTAAGCATAAGTAAAATTTCCAGGAAGGACCACATTCCTGACTAACTGACAGACTCCAAAGCTTCCAGATCAGACATTCTTTCAATACCACATGTAGAATAAAGGGTGGATGAAGTCAAAGAATTACTGCCAAGGGACTCTATAGGCTTAATTCAATTTTATCATGATACAGAAATATGAAGCTATAAGGTCTGCAGATGTTTTTGACAGATGCTGTCACAGCATTAAGCATTCTTCTAGTGCTTATCTGTTTTTACTGACCAGTGTCAGATCCCAAGCAAATCCTGTAACGAAAGTCTAGAACATTACAAAAACAACCAGCATCTCCTCTGGAACAGAGCTTGGAAACAGTACAGAAGGAGGTACAGAAAACTAGAACAAAACTGCAGATTTTAACCAATACAGAAGAATTACACTGGTTCATCCTACTTATGAAGATTAGAGAAATAAAACCTTTTAAAATATCTTTATTTATCTTTAAAATATCTTTATAGTGCATCAATTTTAAAAATCCTGCTGCCAAAATATCAAATGCAATATTCTTTCACATGCACTTCTAATTATCATAACTGCAAAATGCCAATGAAAATTTTAATGCTGATATCAAAATTATGCATACCATCTTCCACAACATATTACAAATAATACAACAGAATTATTCAGATTAATCCAGTAAATTGAAGGACTGCAAGCCAACTTACAACAATTCATTAAAAACTCAAACATTTATAAGGGTCTAAACATAATCCCTCAAAACTTCACATGGTCAGAATACATCATTATAAGCATACACACAGAAAGGTAATTACCTTTCTCAAAGCAAGTTACCCATACTAACAGAGTTAAAGTAGTAACACTTGAGTTAAATGGGATATAATTTCTCAGGCTTATACAGCAAATAAATATCTCTACATTCTGCAGAGATAGCTACTGTCTTGTTATACAGGAGCTGTAGGCTGTAGCTGGCAATTTATCCGTGAAGACATGCAGCATGTAAGAGAATCCAATGCTACAAATGGAACCTTAACAATACACCAGAGAACTGAAAAACTCTTCTAGGTTACTCTAGATATTCCTGCCCTACCTCTGCTGGATACCAGCAATAGCAGTAATGGTCACCCGAGAGAGCAGAAGAATGAGTAGCTCCTGTCTCTGTGCTGGGCTGTGCACTCCTCTGAAGTAGCTTGTATACCACAAATAACAGATAAAACAATTTCTCAATACTTGTAAGTGGGAATATCTTTCTTTCCACCACAAAGAATTTTCTTTGGTGTTCAAACCTTCTGCTACAGAGAAGTCTCCAAAAGACCACTTAGGCTGGAACAAATCCTGTTGAGTTTAATGGAAAGACTCTCCTATTGACTCCAGAGAGCTTTGTACGTAAGTGAACAAACAGCTTTTCTACTCCAAAGTTAACCACTTCCTCATTAGTTAGAGCCAGCTGCGTCATTTGGAACAGATCCTCTGGGTATAAGAGTTCATGGTGTACGGTAGCACCAGGGAATAAAGCTGAAAACCATAACAAGAAAATGTATAAATAGCCAAGATCTCTTTATAGAGAACCTGGTTTTCTTCCTCTGGTCCTTCAGAGCACAGCCCAGTGCTCTGCGATAGTCATGTGATTACAGTTTATGCAAGTACTCTGGGCTGTAATCTGCTATCAAAGACACATGTTTAAAATGGAAAACATACAGCTCAAACACTTTAAATGCACATGCATTAGAAAAAGCTGGTTTTGTGCAAAAGTCAGAGAATTAATCTGGAGCATTCTGCCGTAGACCTCAATAATTTAAAAAACAAACAAAACCACACACACACAAAAGCTAAACAAAAAAACCCTCACCATAGTCTAAAAATACAGTTAAAAAGATATCACTGCTTCCTTTCCTGCTACCCCATGGCCTTCTACTACCCAAACAACAAACTCGCAAGAAGTCATTGGTTCAAACCCATAGAGAGGAAGTGGTTGCTGTAGCAATGGCAACCCAAGGAAAGCTCTTTGTCTCACACATTTCTTATTTTTTATAGCATGCAGAAAGAGCAGACAGCAAGAACACAAACTTGCTGCATGCTGACATGGCTTGACCTTCTCGTTCATCATCCGCTTGTTTGATAAACTTATTACTTTTCATAAAAATAAGGAATTCTGAAAAGTTTATAGAATTCTTTGACATATGTTGTGTGGCTGTAAAGTATTCCTCAGGAAACACAAAAAGGTATAATTAAGGAAAAGAGTGGAAGAAAAGATTAAAACATGAATGAATCTCACTAAAAATGTCCATGCCCAAACTGGTCTCACAGGTCGGTCAGTAATCAAATTTTAGTCGAACATACTTTTAAATGCACGTGGTTCAGTCAAATATTCATAACAGTACATAACAGTATTACTTTTAAGTTCAAATGCTGCTTTTATGCTGTTTTAGATGGTTTCTACTACTTCTACAGACATGTGAGAGAGAAACATTTTTATGAAAGAAATGTTTATTCTAAAAGCTTTATGAACTGTCAGTTTTGTTAACCAGATAATGCTAAACTTTAATGTGAATACTCAGTGCTTTAGTCTACAGCTCAAAGGCTAGGCAAATGCGTATTGAAGAATTTCCTGTCTAAAAACCATGTCTAACAAATGTAAGTGCTCTAGTGCATTGTTTCTCAGATTTGGTTTAATGTAAATCTCTCTTCCATGTTTGAAAGCTTTTGGGGTGGGAAGGCAGGTAGGAGATGTCACACTACCTACTAGGTGTTCCCAAAATAGGGAAAACTCTGGAACTCTGGAATGAAGTATTTTAAGCAGGGCCTGGGGTCTGGAGCTTGTCTAGGAATGTTTTAGCTAGCTAGTTCAGAGAATAGGTTTAATGGGAGCTCATGGCAAACTGTTACTGCAGGATCCACACTGTCACTTTACAGCCCCTCAGTGCTCTTTTTAATACCCCTCTCTCACATTTATTGCATAGAATGAATACATGTAAGGAATGTTAATGGTCAGTTATCCAACTTTGAAACCTAAATTCTCTATTTATCTTTTTGTTGTTGTTTTGCCTTGCACTTGGTATGGACTGCAGAATTCTCCAGAGCAGCAGACAACCATCTGGGCAGGCAGCGCACTCTGAATTCCTTGCTGCCATGGCTGAACTCCCATCCAGCACCTCAGACAGACAAATTGAAGATATACAGCATCACAACAGGGTTCGCATATTCTTCAGCTGCATCTTCCTTGATTGTCAGGCTCTGATATACCTGATTCCCAGTCTTGGATTATCAAAGCCAGTCCCTGCTACTGCAGACAACCAGCCTAAACAGTACTTTTTGAATCTTTTCTTCTATCCAGGCTGCACACAATTAGTTAAAGATAAATAAATTAATGCATAAAATTTTACTCTTTGATTGAAAGGATGGTAATGAGACATTTGCTGTCTTAACTGGTCACAACTGTCACTGAGAGCCAGCTATCAGTTTGGCTCTGTGGGAAGCTTGCAGCGTTACTTCTGTTGGAGCCAAATGGTCGTCTTGCTGTGAGCACAAATGCTGACAAGTAGGGCAATATGTGGGAAGAAATCTGGCATTTCCAGTGGGATGCATGCGTGTGTACAAGCAGTTATGGGTTTATATACTAAAGTGTATACTCTAGTTGACTATTCTGGTTCCCATTCTCTTATCATGATTCTGAATAGCTCAACAGCTACCTGATATAATCTGAATGTCCAAATAACTCACACCAAATAAGCAGCTACGGTACATAAAGGAAGTTACTTTATAAAGAAGTACCCCAGGTATTACAATAAAATAGAACAGATAGGGCAGAGGTCTTGAAAATATTTATTGCCAAAATTGGGGAGGTTGTTAAAACAAAATTTTTGATTGCAACTTATTTCTTTAAATTTAAATTTCATAATCAGTAAACACTATTTAAAAATATTTAAGATGGTTAAAGTGAAGCCTGAACACAGAAGATTTAGTGTTGCAAAACAAAGTTCACTTAGGGAAACGAAAGATGCAAGACTGCATAAAAGGCTGCTGGATGACAAAACAGTGTTTTCATGTAATTTTCCCATGGCACTTAGTGATATTAAAACTACAGAGTCTGGGAAGCATGACTGATTATAGCTTTATTTTCTTATTCTTTCAATAATTTCTGACATACAAACACATAATGACCGTCAACATAGAATACAAAAGCTTAGATCTGACAACAAAACAAGCCTCCTGAAAGAGCAAACAGTGTCCTTAATTCAATTTAATTTAGTGAAGGGTCAGAGCTCTTCTTTTACAGCTCGGAGGATTCCCATCACCTAGTTCTTTCTGAGTTACTGAGAACAAACAGAAGATTTGTATTCTAGCACCTGAATTATAATGTGTGGAAGAGAGCAAATGAAGTCAGAGTTTCAGCCTTGGATTCATATTTGCTATTTTTTCCTATATCACCCAGCTATACTGCCCTAATGAACACCAGAGAATTCCACATATAGCAAATGTGTGCCACATAGTTCCCTCCCATTGGTACAAATCTAGCAGATCCAGCTCTCATATCAGCCTTCCACCTTTCTCAACTTCTTTTTAATATAGAAAACATGGTAGAGAGAAGAAGGATGATTACACAGCATTATAGATCTGAAGGCCTCTTAGTGGCCTCCTAAACAAAATTTAGGAAACTTCCTGAGCTGCGCTGACCACAGGACTGGGTTCAGAATCCTCTAACTGCAGCTGGCTCTCTGAAGGTCACTTCATTTTCTGTGCCAGAGCTCACACAAATCAGAGAACCAAGCTTTCTGTACATTGCTTTAATTTGGTAAGGCTGTTTTCTTAAAAAGACCGTATGTTTTTCCTATAAACCATAACGTATGCTACAAAAAGAGACACAACATACCTTTCTATAGCTAGAAGGTCTGAATTTGAGGTTTGCTACTTATACTGTTATTGCAGTCCTTTACTCTGCCACAAAGCCCTGACACCCCCAAATATTCGACAAGTGACTTCCGTGTCACAGAGATCCAGAACAACTAAAGATTCATTCACGTGAATAAATGCCTAGGAAGGATCCAGTTTCCTAATATATATATATATATTTTTTTTTTTTTACCTGTGGAAATGAAAGAATAATTCAGTATTTCATTGCATCAGGAAGATAAAACTAGCATTGGTTTTCCACTTACTATTAAAGGTAATCATGCAGGAATGAGAGACTATACTATTCTTTGCCATGCCATTTTTAATTTTCTTTCCCTTTCTATCTATTGGTGAGATTTATATCACAAAACTATCAACCTTTACAAAATGGATGTTTTTATCTTTGCAGCTAAGGTGTTTGTGAAGTCAGTATGATGTGCATCAGCTTTCCACATTATAGTACATTTGCCACGTGATTAACTGGAAGATGTCACTGCGGCGTGACTATTTCATCTTCGTGAAGACATGCACTCAGGGCAACAACAGAGCACAATATGCACTTTCTCAAGTGTAGAAATGCAAGCAATCCCAAAGGGAAACTTGCAGAGACATGCTTGCCTCTCCACTCATCCGTAGATCAAATATTTCATTAAAGCCATCTAACTGACTTTCCTCCTCCCAGTGACATCAGAAAGAAAAAATGACATTAAACGAATTCTCAGCTTACCATTGGATATTGGCTTCAAAATACTTATCTAGATGTCACAACAACCTTGTGGAAATTCCTAAAATTGCAATTGCCCCTGCGAGAATACAAAACCATGAACAAAAATGTTGCATTTTATCCTTTCAGAAATGCACTAAAACACAGAAGAAATTAATCTTAGACAGCCTCTCAGAGAACACCGTCAGCTTGAAGACCTGTATGAAGCGAGAAGCACAAAGAAGTGGAATAATCTTAAATTTTCTTGAAATGAAAGATTAGATGTGTTTTTAGAAGGTTATATGAAGAGGATGCTGAAAGAAGATGAGATTTACGGGCTAGCAAATAATTCATCTATGAAACAACATGAGAATAAAAAATAATACAGATATTTACTGCAGTACAAGCTCAGTGTGGGCTGATTTGTTTGCTTGGATTGCTCTGGGCTGCCATGGCCAGATTGTTTCCAACACCCAGGCTAACATTTGCAGATAATCCAGGTGTAGATAACTGACTGCAATACCGCACTCCAAAGTGTACCTATGCTCCTAGCTCCTTCTTAACTTTTGCTGACTTTGACTTTTGTTTTATTATTATTTTTTGGAACAAAAGATAAAGGGGCTTATAACCGAAGCCAAATAGCCATTCTCAGCTCCTGCTGATCTGTATTTGACTTGAAGACAAACAGTGTCTTCGTGAATCTGGCCTAAAATATCATAAGCAGCTGGCAGTTTCACTTAATAAAATACCGCTCTGACAATAATTCCAGTGAAGCTGCTTCAGTGAACGTATTGTGTATTTACTAGCCGTACGGTTTATATTGCTAGCAACAATGTTGATACTGTAGCAGGTCATTGCCAGTTAAGCAAAACACAAGTCTATGTTACCATCAACTATTTATTTTAACATTGACATAGGCAGTATATTGTGTAAATAAGTAGCAGTATTTTTCTGTTAACAGAATTGTATTTAAAATTTTTGCCATCAGTAATAATAATATGAAAATGAACCACTTATATTGAAGAGATACCTATTTAAACTATAAGCAGAGAAAGTAACAGATTTCCTATCGTTAAGCTTGCTGACAACTTCCATTAGAAGAGATTGTTCTCTTCTTGGTAACAACTGTGCTAAATTTTAGTTGCACGAATGTTTTACTGTGTCTACTTTGGGCTTAGAATCAAAATGGCTCAGGAATGTTTCAGCTGCTGGTAAGAATAATAGTAATTATTAAATAAAAAAAGAATCATTGTGTTAGAAATAAACGTCGTAATTTTTTTCCTTTGGAAGGCTCTCATGCCTAGAGTGGGCTAGAAAAGGGACTTGAAATTCAACAGATGTAGTCTTTGCATAAATACCTATCTTATGCTGTTCACGTGAAAATCTATTCATATTTAGCCGCTTGGCTAAATATAAACCTTTAAATTTAAGCCTTTGCAATTACAGTTCCGTATTGTCAACAGAAGCTCTTTAGAGCTTTCCAGATGAATTATCAAAATATTATGTACTTAGTGCACACTCTCAAGCCTCTCACAGATCCTACTATATATAGGATATATGTTTTCCTTCTATGTTATCACGTTTTTTTCTATTGCTTATTCTCCTTTGCTTATTCTCTTCCATCATATGTCATCATGTACAGTTTGAATGATTATTTTATCCCTTACCTTCCATTATCTCAAGTGCAGAAGTCTGCACAGTGCATCTCAAGGTTTCAACACCAATGATAATACAGACAGCGGCTCACATGAGGCCATACAGTCAAGCTTTTTTTTCTCAGAACATTTTAAAAGCTCCCGAAATAATGACAAACAAAAGCTATGCTTAAGGAAATCTTATCAAGCTTGTAAAGCCAGGCACTCAAGAGTTACAGAAAAGTGATGGATGGCTTACTGGATATTAATGTACTTGTGTACATAAACACTATGGCACAATTAAATAAACATGTGCCACTTTTTCTCCTTATTCGAGGTAGTTGCATACTAATGTAGATGATTTTATATAGGGCTTCTGCTCCATTTGCTGAAGAGCTGAAAAACATACTGGGAAAGGAAAACTGTGCCAGCTCAAGGTCATATGAATGGAAGAATCCACATCAGCATGTATCCTCTGGGCATCACCAGCACAACAGTACCCAGTTGTGATGCATAAGGATAAGAAATTACAGAAATTAAGAAATCTAGGTAACACAAGGCAAATCAATTAAAAGCCAAGTTCTTCACAAGTAATTGCCATCTCCTTGTTCCTCATCATCTAGGTACCCCACTCGACACGAGATCTAATTAAATGAAATGCTAAATATTTAAAAGATAGCTAAAGCAACTGAAGTCAATGAAAGCTGTGTTTTAAATGGGTTATATAATTCCATTCTGAAACATCAGGTTCCAAGTGCTGAATATTCAAAATAAGTGAATATTTTCAACTATCATGTCTCAATACAGATATTTGTCATCTGTAAAATTAGAAAAGTTGTTCATTTTACAAAAGTGTAATGAAAATAAATTGATTAATGTTTACTAAACATTTAGGCACTTTAATGATAAGCATCACTCAAACCCATGATAGACAGTGGTTCCAACTTCAGATATGGGTAATAAGTTACTGGAAAAGAAGACAAAAACTTATATAATGAAAAAGTGGCGTTCACTTGAGCACCACCCAGCCTTACCAGGAACCACTTTTATGGAAAATACATTCAAAAAGCAGGCAAACCAAAACTGTATGGGCAATATAAATTTTGGCACTTCCTAATACTAAATGTTTGTCCTCAGACCCTTAAATAATGATTTTGAAACCAGTCTGTGTTAATAAAAACCAAACGTATAATTTCATTGCTGTTTTGGAATCTATGAAAAAGGATACAGGCTACTGATATCTCTGTAGACAGGTTGCAAATGAAGTGGGTATGAAGTCAGAGTGGCAGCTTGCAGATGTACTTTTTCCTGCTTGTGCTGCCTTTTTTTTTTTCTTTTTTGTGGTTAAATAAAAGCATTCAGCTTTCAATTCTTATCTTTTGGATGTGTTATATTCATGCTACAGGAAATAAACATTAGTATTTTGACCCCGTGGGTTTTTTTCCTGAAAACAAGACATTAATACAGGGTAGATTAAGCAACAGCAAAACTTTATTTTATAATTGGAGAAGCAGCAAAATTAATTTTGAAAGCTTCTTCGTTCAAAGCTGAAAGCTTTTGTACAAAACTTCATCCTGGAGTGATATTTTCAGCTGTAATATAGGGGTTTGTAATGGAAATGCTGACAGGCCCATAATTATGGAAGCACTAGCGGGCACCACTATAATAGTATATCAGATAGGCATACTACTTAAATTCGATACAAGGTATCAAAAGATGTTAGTGTCTGTCCTCATTAAAGCAGGACTTAAA
>NW_009646934.1:2200749-2219317 GCF_000708025.1 Charadrius vociferus | reverse complement strand
ATACTTGCAATGAATACATTCCCTTTAGCACTTCAAACTGAATTGGTGGCTCATACTAAATCTTTAAGCTAATAAAAACTGCAAAAAAATAAATGGCAAGATTAAGAACATTTTATTTTACAAGACAAACTGAAGCCATGTAAATTAACACAAAACTGACACATTAGTTCCTGTGTTCTATACCATTTTAAAGCTTTTTTTTTTATAGCCAAATATGAAATGATATATCTCTGATGCAATTCCACTTTTGAATACTGAGGGGGGCAGAGTTTATCACCTCTGTTCACTGGATCTTGCTTTGACAGTCAGTTCTATATATTAGTATGAAATTCTCGATCCCTGTACAAATTCCATGCATGCAGAGAAAAGAAGATCAAGCCTGAAGATCCAGATGGGTAGCTGTTTGAATATGTTTATAGCCTGTACAGATTTTAATTTTACGTAGTTAATCCCACCAAAAACATTCAATAAATTGGTAGCATGACTACAATATGCACAGTATATTCTGTTTCTGTAATACATAAATTCTGAAACTTAATCTGAGAGTTGTGTGCTATAATAGTGTTCTTTTTTTCAACAGATGTAGAAATATGAGCAGGAGATAACCTTTGAATTATTTCCAACCATATACTCTATTTCATTACTTCAATAGACTCATTCCTATTGCCTTCCCTGTATTAAAGTGCTCAAAAACAATAGAAAGAGTGCATCTAGCCAGCAAAAACCCATTTTTTGGGGATACATTCTCCTGAACAAGCTCTTTTTCAAGCATAAAAAATTAAAAAAAAAAAAAAGAAAGAAAAAAGAAATATGTGTTACATACTGTACAAATCAAGGCATACAGCTCTTATCAGGTAAGGGAAATAACAAACGTCACATTCCACAGAAGCTTGCCTCACTGGAAATGGGATTGATGGTGTTTTTGATGACTAGGTAGAGAAAGAAAACATCTCACTGAACAGAAAGTACTTTCCCATGGAAAGCTGGAATAGTACTATTTTGAGTAATGCCCTATTTAAACACAGGGACACCCTCACTCTGTCACTCACACAAACGTGATTTGCATGTTTTGGTGTCTTGTAATTCTGTCTCAGACTACAGAACAGCCTTATAAAAGATGATTCAGAAGATTATTATATTGGCATATTTTCCCCATTATTGAGAGTGAAGGCTTCCATGGGCCATCAGTTTCAGGACTACAGCCACAAGAGACCATGATCACAAAACAAAAAGGTCCCAACATCTACTGATGTCATTACTATTTGAATGTGGAGCATAACTGAGACTGCTAGAATTCCTGCACTTGCAGTCAGGGGATGCTTTAATTTTCTTATGAGGAAAACATTTTTTTTCCTGAAGAGGACAGGTTTTAAGATTTTATATCAACAGAAGACAATGAAATTGCCTAAGTTCCAGAACAGAGGTCCATATGAATAATTTTGTTGCTATTAACTCACTTGCTAAAGAAATTGAGGCAGTAAAGTAACAAGTGCCAGAAAAGAAAAATGTGCTAGTGCTTACCGAGCCAGTCTCATCTGTCCTAGAAATCTACTGACTGGACAAAAATTTGCTTCATCTTGTGCCAATCTGTCCATATATATACCATTTATCAAATCATCTATTCCACGATCTTATTAAAAGTCCCTAGGAAACAGTTTGAATTTTCTAAGATAATTTGGTCCTCTGATAGAACAGAGTTAAAGAACATATAAACGTGATTGTCATATGCAAAAATTACTTGTATTACTTTGTGGGAGAGTAAGACAAAGAGCACTTGCTTGAATCATGAACCCAGGTGTGATTTTTTTCTGGCATTGTGTTATACAAATTGTGTTATACTTAACAGGGAGATGTTCAGCATTCCAGGAACAAAATATAAGTATGTGTAACCTAAAAGGATACCCTCCTAACGCAAACCTTGTGCTCTGTTCAAATGCTGGTCAGCTATTATATTGCCATCAGCATTTGATCATGCACTTCAATTTTTCCTGATCCTGCTTCCTCCTGACCGTTATCCCCAACCAATATACCTCCTATGTAAGTGTGAAAGATGGAAATATGTCACAGAAAGTTTTGCAGTGGTGTACTTGGTTTTCCAAGGCCATAAAATTTTGACATGACAGTAGTTGGTGTTCCACAGAGATACTACTTCCTTTTTAATGTTCAGTCTTACCTTAGAAAATTTATTTTCAAGTTAATATGTTCTTACTACAAAACTGCCTGTCAATTATAATTTTTAACATGGTCGGTATTAACTTGGTCCATTGATTATATTGCAAACTGATTTAATCTATTATTACGATCCAAAGACACCACAATTGAGGTAAGTCTTTAATACAAAATTCACATACCTGCAGACATATCCTCATATCCCACTGATAGATAAATTACTAGATTTTCTTCCACTTTCCTTAAAGCCAATGAAGTTCTACAGAATGCACTTTAGCACAGAATTTGTCTTTTATTTCATACACAGCTCCTCATTCAATGAATTCTCTCTCAGGATCATATTTTTGCATGCTTAATGCAAAAGAAGGGAAACTCCCACTGACTTCACTGTCAGTAGAAGTGGACCCGAGAAGGGCACTAATCTTGTTTATCAGCACACTATAGGAATGCTGTCAATTAATTACAACCATATCAAATGCTTGGCTGCAGATAGTGTACGCGGTGTGCTTTTCACTTACTGATTTACAGTCAGTGGGAGGAGGTTATAGCAAAAGTGCAAGAACAAATCAAAGTTAAACACGGACATGGAAATTTATCTCTGTTTTCAAGACTGCCAATTCTGTGTGCATTGGGCATGAACTAGGACTGTGGTGATGAAACGACAGCAGAACAATGTTTGCTACTGGAAATGACAAAGCCTAGATAAACAAAAGAATCATGCCTCATAACACAGTACCCTATTAGTTTAAATGATATGCATCCTACAAGAGCTCATATCTAAAATAAAGCAAATGTTAATTCCTTCCAGAGATAAAACGGACAGAAGACTACTCAGCTCCAAATGGAAACTAAGGAACATGACATACTGCCAACCAGCACTTGGCAAAACAACTTATAATATAATATGGAAATACTGTTGCACACCACTAACAAATATTGCTTGCCAAAAATATTAATAAACTCCCTGAAATCCTAATTGTTATCGTTATTGCTAACTCTCTGTTTCTGTTTAAGAAGCAGTTCCCAAAGAGTCAATGATTTCAATGAATAAGCATTTAAAAAAAAAAGTCATCAAAAATCCTCTACCAAAGTTTTGTGCTTAAATGCAGTAAAGCAGGTAGCCATGCTAAAAAAAAGCACAACCAGATATATCAGCTGGTATGCATAAATACAGAGGGAAAAGTCAACACATTAGTGAAGAGAAGTCATGTATCAATCTGTCTCTGAAAAGGTCAGACAAAGGAGACACAGCTGATATTGGCCAATTCAATATCAAAAGCTCATTTTGCCAAGGTCACTCCCCAGATCTTCTAAAAGAAACCAATTTCCCATAAGATAAGAAGAAATTTCCTTACATGGATAAATCACCGCTTAAAAGATACAATAAAGAAGTAAAATAAATAGACAAGTAATTTGTATCACTGGAGAGAGGACACCAGTGAAGTCCTGGAGGAATTTGTGCTAGGTCTTGAAGTGTTCAACTTACTTATTAATAATGGTAGCATACTCATCCACAACTTATTACAAAAAAATCCCCAATGAATAATGTATAAAAAGAATAGGCGACAACTTGAACCCAACAAGGATGGAAAGCTACATTTTTGTAATTAACCTCCCACAAAAAGGATTTAAAAGAGGGAGTGGGAGGCATATTACAGAGAGTACAAAGAGAAAAAGGAGAGAACACAGAGCAGAGAGGATACAGAGTTACAGTGATCATTTGCAGCCTGCAACACTTAAGAGAGCAACTCTTGATTAGATGAGAGGCTGAGTAACTTTATCTCCTCCACCCTAGTGGCAATGAACACCTGGAACACCAGCTTAAAATTCTTTAGCCTAAATTCACCACAGAGTCACCTCCTCAGACAGATGGAAGACTTCAGGGATGAAAATTTAGGCTTCACCACGGTCTTCTACAGACAGAGGAACCAAACAGTCGCCCGTTTAACACTAATTAGTCCATCATCCAGCCACTGTTACTGCTTCTACTTATGAAAACATAAATGTACTACTAGGGACACAAGACTTAACTGTGTGAAATTACAGAGAAACACTTCAAAAGGCCAACTGAGAGGAAACAGGACCTCCTATATTACCAGTTCATGGTTCCTTAGGAATACAGTCCATAAGCCTTCAATCTTGGGAGAGTTAGTTCTCATTCTTATGAAACTAAAATACACACCACAGTGCCATCCTACCTTAACGTAACAATTAATTTGTAAAGTTGTTTAGAGTCTGCCTGAAAAAGATCTCATACTTATTATGTTAGAATGGCATTATGTCACCCACAAATCTTTGCATTTTCATGACAGCAACTCCCTAATGTGAATGTCCTCAGCAACTTCATTAGACAGATAAAATGAAACACTGGTTCTCATCAAGAAATGATTCACAGAATTTATATAATTTTGGAATTTATCAAAAAATGCTAAAGATTTAACAGGAACAAACCTAATAACTCTTTGCTTCATCAGTCTTGAACCTTTCATCTCATCAGTAGAAATGCAAAATATGAAGAAATACTTGATATTTGAAGCCTAAGAAAAATAGTTTTAAACTAGTATCAATATGCAGGTATGGGAGATGGTAAAAAAAAAAAAAAAGCCAACTGATGCTCCACATCTTTTAAACTTTGATAATATCACTTTTCTTTCCCTGTTTTCTAGAATATTATTAGCAGATACGATGCACTAATTTGCTACATAAAGGACACAAGGGACCAAATCTTCAGCTGTCTTACTGAGGCTAACCTTACATGTCAACTTGCAACATTTACTGTGCCTCCAAAACTGTCTGTTTAAATCTGACATATGCAAATAATTTGCACACATAAATCAGTGGGGTGATGAACTGTTATGCAGATGGAGTGAAAGTCCTTTTTCTTTGAAACTCTTGACTGGAAGGCATCAGAAGTGCAAAAGAAAAATAAGGGTTTGCAAAATAAGAAAGGCAAAAATGTACCCCAACAGCTCTGTAATTATTTTTATGTCAGTGATTACATGACCAAATATTTAAAGAATGACAAAGCTTTCATTAATCCGCAACTCTGTTTCTTTTCCTACATAGCTTTCTTATATTTCCAGTTGCAAAAAAAAGGAAAATGCTTTTAACTGTCACCTGATGGAGCAAGGGAATTCTGTCTATTGCTATACAACCTGATTATTTATTAAATTCCTTTCTCTGAAAAGTGCCTTCTGAATACATCCTTGTTCTCTTTTTACTTATTTTCTTTTAGTTGACAGAATGGGTTAAAATCTTGTTTCGGACCAAGAGTCGTGGAGT
Source organism: Charadrius vociferus (assembly GCF_000708025.1). Taxonomy (NCBI): domain Eukaryota; kingdom Metazoa; phylum Chordata; class Aves; order Charadriiformes; family Charadriidae; genus Charadrius; species Charadrius vociferus. Next base: position 2,213,866 of record NW_009646934.1, on the reverse strand, counting down.
ATTTGCACTGCAGTGTCTAACCTGGAGTTAAGAAGCAAGATACCAGAAATGAACACATAAAACCATAAAAATTCAAGCTAGAACTTCCCACAGAGAATTGTGACTGTTAAGAATGAATATTAATAGGTAACAGTTTAAGAAAAGCACAGAATGACCAGACATAAACTCAACAAAATGAAGCCTGGTACAGCACAATGGCAAACCTTTCATAAACATCAAGACAAAGTTCTGGTCTGTAACTGATGAAGACTTCGCTAAAACAGCTTTCTGACTCAAGACTCTTACTCTTGTACCCACATGGGCAACACTGGTTAGAAATGCTAGTTAGTTATTTCCCAGGTGAACAGCCTGTTTCAGATGTGATTTAGGCAGCTCCAGGGCACCACTGGTTTGTGTGACTTTCAGACTCTGTACCAGCACCAAAAGGAAGCTGAGGTCCTACATCTACAAAAAGACCAGGCAAAGGGCCAGCTGAACAGGGGTAACTCAGCAAGACAGCTAAAAACCCAAGCTTGATAGTGAACTTCCATTTGGATGCATGGATCTATGACACAATTCATAACAGACATGATATACTAATCCATATTAATCACGTTCAGTACTGCATTTTTTATTTCACTTGATAAAAAATGTCTTGCAAACTCAATGCTTTTTTTCCTTTACTCACTGTTCTTGTCAAAGGTTTGGATTGGCTACAAGTTTTCTTCTCTCTCTGAGTTTTCTTCTCTCCCTACCATTAAATATGCATGAATACTTCAAAGACTAATGCTTTACTGCATACTTACTGCTACATGGAAGTTTGTTAGTGGCCCTAAGGAATGTCCTCAGCTTTTCTGTAACAGTAAAGTCAATCAACTGCTACCTATAAGGTAAGCCTAGAAAGCTTAAGTAGCTCACTTCATTTGCAAGTCTAACTTCCAAAATTGTTACATGTGGAAAAGGCCTACAAACAAAGATGTTTAGAATAACAACCTGTGGAAAGGAATGCAATTGCTAGAAGGTTGTAAAAGGCCTTAAGGACCTCCTTGCAAAACTTTAAGATGTAAACTCTCTGTCTTGTGTACACAGGAAGTGATACCGGGTTAAATAACATTAACATTTCAAGCCAATGTAAACCAGCTTAAAACCAAAATATGACAAATCATACTGCCTTCTGAACAACTTTTTTTTTTTTTTTTTTCCTGGCTTTGCTTTATTCATTGGGCAAAATGCAGAAGGAAAACTGAGGAACAACCTTGAATGGAGTACAAGAGAAAATCTCTATCTGCACACAACATCTCCTGCTGATGAAAATTCATTTCATAACCTACAGCTATACGAAAAATTGGAGGACCCAATTAGCTGTTGGTTGATACAAAACTTAACATAGTAAAGACAGATGTCTTCTAAAAAAGGTACAAAAAATCCTCAAAAGGAGTCTGCTGTGCAGAACTCATGCAAGAATCTCTACTCTGCATTTTACTGTTCATACAATCGCACCAATTAGGTATCTTTTGTATGGTTCTATTAAAAAGGATTTTACAAATGCCTTAGATAATAACCATATATCCTGACTGAAGTGTTCATACTCAGTTACTTAATACTCTTGGGAATAAAACTTTTTGCAGTAAGTATAGAGTGTGAAACAATACTGCTACTATTTAATTTTTACATTTCAGAATATTTCTGAGAGAAAAATCTACAATCCTAATACTTTTTTTCCCCCACTTAAATATTTAGGAGAATTTGGGACAATATCCATACATTTCTGTCATTTTATTCTGAAGAATGGAAAAATGTATATCTATTCATATATAAAAATATATAGTTATATATTATGATTTATGTATTATATATTTTATATATAATATATAAAAATTTTAACTGATTTTATGGGAGTTAAGAAAATTTAATCAAAAGCTATTCTTATGGTTGTGAGAGAGTGATGGTTTGAACAGCTTTGCCAGTAGGATGTGTGTTGCCAACACCAGGCAGGTAAGTGTAAGCGAACATCAAACTAAGCCACATAATATTAAGATAGGGCAGACCTCAAAACAGATATGTAATTCCTTACTGTGGACAACTGAAGGAAATTAAGAGATGAGATGAAGTAAGAGGGCTAATATGAGGAAATCACAAGGAAACAGCAATCACTACTCCTCAAATGCTCTTAAGGAATTAGAGCTTTATCCAGACGATGGTCCCCAGAGGAAGCATGAGATGTAGATCTCTCCCCCTGCATCGGAGCATCTCCTTTTCTCCCGCACAAGAGCATGTGCTTTCTGAAGTCTGAAGGTGAAGGATACTCACTGATTGCCACTGACATTCCTTGGACTGTCACAAGACAAGTCACTCATGTTGTTTACTCCAGTTCTGGCCACTAAAGACAAATTGGCATGTCTGAAAATGTCCTAGCAAAAAGGCAGGGTTAGAGGTATCCACATTTAACTTGTATTATGCTTGCAGCACGATTAAATAAAAACATAACCACCTGTTACACTTATTTCAGTGGGAGTATCTATTTTCAATTATAGCATTTACTATCCACCCTCAAGTATGGCAAGTAACACCATGGTAACATAAACACAGTCATGGCTGCTTGAGAAAGTTAAATTATAAATAGCAATGTATAGCCCATGAGGTCCTGGAAATAAACTAACTAATCCATAGGCATTTGTTACTATGACATAACATTTCCACTAAAATGTTGTTTGCCTCATCTCAAACCCACTCAGAATAGATTTAGAAGTTCAGCATCACTTGACTCTAAGTGAGTTCATGTTCAGACATGAAAAAGCAGAGATAGTGGAGAAAAAAGCTATAACAAAACAGTGGAAAACAAATTAACACACACACACCCCCATAGTAGGCTTCATTCTGCTTCCACTGAAGTTATAGGGGGGGGCTGGGAATCTATCCGAAATTTATATCAGAGTTCCCTTAATATATGGAAACGAGTTTTTATACTGAATCATCCCTGGAGAAAAAAAAAAAAAAAAAAAAAAAAACAAACAGAAAAGAACAGAGAAAAGCAACAAAACAAACCAAAAAACTTGTGCTTAACTGTGTAGCAAACAGTTTGGAAATGCAAATAAACTCAGCAACCCTCTAAAGCATTTGAAAGATTTCGGAACTCAGCGCTCTCTTTAGCTTCAGCCTGGGTGCAAAGATCCATGGTAACTGAGGGAATACTGAGATTCAAGCCTGAGCTTAGTCCTCAGAGGGGAGCTGAATTATCAATTGTTTTAGTCTGCTGTATAGTTCCTTATTCTCTGCAAGACTGAGGCAGAGCAAGAGCAGCAGGCTGTTGTTCTGAGCAGCAGATTTTTGCCAGCTGGCCAGACGCCTGCTGTGGTTGGCTAGGCTTCCTTATTTGGGAGTATGACCAAGGACTCAAAAATGGGAAAAAGAAAAGAGAATTAGAGTTTCTACAAAGTTAGGACTGAAAATTGAGAGCAAAGAGGTTACTGCCAAGTTTTGCGGTGTGAGGACAGCAATCGTTTAATTCTGCGTAGGCTCAAAGACATTATCATGGGGTTGACACGAATCTGGGGCCTTAATCTAACCGTGTGAAAATGTCTTTTAGGTTAGGCAAGAATGCTAAAGATTTAGAGACATCAGCTTGGTTTCTTTCTTGTTAAAAACGAGAGATTTGAGAAATTTACATTGTCTTTTAGTTCACAGCCATTGGTTAAATTCTACTTTTGATTGGACTGATAGAAATCTGGAATGGATCTACTGAGGTCAATGGAATTATTTCAGATTTGCACCATGCAACTAAAATGGAATTTAAATTTGCAACATTTCTATTCTAAAAATATGCTGGGTTTTGTCATACATATTTGGCGAAATCTTGGCCTCTGACATCAGCGACAGAACTCATTGGTATTACTATGGTCTAAATTCCACTGAATGATTTTCCTTTCACACAGAGTGAAGCAAAACAAAAGCTGATCCACTGAAGTAAGATTTAAATAAATTTTTTATCAAGTCTATGTGATACAAGAAGCAGGCAGGTTACTTAAGACTAATCCTGTGTACATTTCATGTTTCATTTGGCTTATTTCAAGTCACTGTACAATTAATTTATTAAATGAAAACATTACTTAAAGGTCAGGTAATTTCCACTTTCAAAGAAAACCTGACAAAATCTGATAAATGGCTGAAAAAATTTGTCAAGCATCTTTCAAGGATAAGATTATACGTACTAGGATCAGTATATTCAATGGGCCTAACAGGTGAGACCACTTAAAAAAAAATCATATGTGTATGACCAGGCAAAATACAAGCTTGGCACATGTAAGAACTTCATGCTTATCAATTGAATTATCATTGTCTTTATCTTTCTGATAAATACAATTTTTTTTGTTCACAGTGGACTTCAGTATTTTGGTAACCTTTCAAGTAACATGGTGACACCGGCACAAAAGATTATTTTTAATAACTTTTATATAAAATGAGAGCAAAAAGCTGAAAATGTATTCAACAATTAGTTGTGTTTCTGACAGTCATCAATGACTGATTGTTAATCAAGCAATTGAGCAACAGTATGTGTTATACTGGAGTGTCATTAGCACATAATTATTTTGTCATGCATTGTAATAATATTTTTACTGAAAAAAATTTAAACATAGTCATTAATCGGGCAACACATTAAACCTAATATGACATTTAGTGTGATGAAATGGAAAATAAGGCATACTCAGCATGCTCACAGAAAACAATTCCCAGAGAGCCTAAGTATTCCTAAATCACTTAGGCAAGACTAATCTTAGAACAGACACATAAAAAGTCCTAAATAGAGACCATGATTTTTCTGGAGAACATATGAAAGAGTCTTAGTAAACCCAATCTACGAACATTTATGCATGTGACTCACAACATATGACTACTTGTGCTTTAAATTAAGTATATGCCCAAGTTAAGTATATGCAAAAGCCAGGACTCTGCACTGTAACAGCACAGGTAAAACTGTAGCAGTACAAAGCTAATAGAATCCAAAACTGCTTCAGCATTTTCTGACCACAAACAGAAAAAGATGGAAGTCACAGATTTTTTTTCCAAGAAAAGGCATTAAAATGTCATTCCTACAATTTAGCGCCCTGCATTATACTTTATGAAAGTAAAAATAGTATTTTAATACATATCCAAGGATTCAAAATTGGCTGATCACATATAGCCAAAATTGGGAAGAAATGATGAACTGAGAAGGAGATAAACAAGACTAAGGCTAGACTGAAAGCATTATATATATATTACACATGGAAAAACTTCTTTACAGTTCGGGTGACAGGGCACTGGCACAGGCTGCCCAGGGAGGTTGTGGAGTCCCCTTCTCTGGAGATTTTCAAAACCCGCCTGGATGCAGTCCTGAGTAATGTGCTCTGGGCAATCCTGCTTTAGCAGGGGAGTTGGACTAGATGATCTCTAGAGGTCCCTTCCAACTCTGAAAATTCTGTGATTCTGTGATATAAACACAGGTTAAGTTCAAGTCTAGTTTCCCCCACCTACAGCCTGTAAACCCAGCTGTTTACCCAACTTGAAATCTGAACTACCTTTTATTCACTCCTTTTTAAATCTAGTCAATAATCCTGGGGAGCACCTTTCTCCTTGCTTTCTAGATGCATGGTAGAATTGGTAATTTCACTTAAATACGTGCATGATATGCCTACACAAAGTTCTTCAGGCTGCACTGGAGGGCTACCATAGCAAATTTGCATGAAACATCACTGTTTGCTTTATTTAGGTATCAAGTCTTACAAAATATACTGCCGGTCTCTCTCTATGAACCAAAGAAGATAAGGATAAAATATAAAGAAAATTATAAATATTTGAAAAAAAAAATTTAAATTACAAGTAAGTTTTCCATGAGCAAGGATACAAAGAATTATCCCTTACCCACAATTATTGAGTATATTCCAATGGTTCGCATGTGTGTATTATCTATCTCCATCTTTTTAGTATTTAACAGTCGCTTGTGTGTTAGGTTTGACATTCAAGGTGGAAAGCCTGCATGTATTCAGCATCCACAACTGACTCGGTTCTGTAAGGACAGCCTGGGGAACACATTTGTCAGCTCACTAGTCACAAAGAATATCGTGAATGAATCATTGTTATATACTATGGGTTTTCCCTTACCTGACTAGGCAGTCTTTTGTATAAAAGAACACGATGTCTAACAGATTTTAACAATACAAATGCCTACCAGACTAAACTGAATACTCACAAAGGAAAATATAATTTTTAATCTTCCCTAGTTATTAAAGAAATCTTTCTCTTCCTATAATCTAAAGGACTTTATGTACTTTAAGGGCTATAAATCACCTAACATTTTTTTTTAACATGTGCAGTCAGGCAAAAAGCACATGAAAATTGGTATAATTGTATTATTTCTAACAGTTATACAGATGAGGAAATTAAACAGACTGGACTAAGGGAAAATGTATTAGACACATCAGAGTTATCAAACTTCAAGGTGCTCATATAGCTCATACGCTCACACACTCATTATTGGGTACATAAACAAAAGTGGCCACAACTTCAAAAGTGCTGATCATTCAGGGTTCACATCAACTCCTACAAGAACTTCATGCTTTCAGGTACTCCAGGTTCATTCCAAAAATAAAAAAAAACAGAAAGCAACAAGTTTTAAAAGCCAGTATTGACATTCTGTGTCTTTCTCTCCCTGTTCTTTTGTTTCCGAACCTACATTATGCTTCAAAGACAAACACACCTCATGGAGTTCTTGATAGCATCAAAGCTCTGTAGAGTGCTTTAGCTAGAAAATGTCCTAAACCACTGACAAGCTGCATTTTCTTTTATGGGGAATGCAAAACTGGGCCCTACAGTTTGCCAATAAAGCCTCCAAATCAAATGTGGAGTATTGTTTGCTATATACCTTGGAGAAAACAAGTGTTGACAAGGAGAGACAGAGCAAGAGAAATGAAGAGAGACGTATGTCAGGGCCTGGAGTTCCTTCAGTAATATCTAATCCTTTCCACTGAAAGATTTTTTTAATGATTTACACCGAAACTTTAAGAACAAAGGTTGTCTTGTTTCTTTCACAGAGTTGTATTGAAATGTGCAAACAGGAATAAAGGAGAAAATTGGCTATTTTTGGTCTTCTACTTGCAGTGGAATTCAAGAAAAGATTTGACACCTGCTCTGCATTACTTCGCTTTTATAGCTCTCTAGGTGACTACAACTAGTACAGGAAGGTGAAGCTAAAGCAAGGTTATTTGTTTTCTTCCCACGGTGAAACACAGCTCCCACTTTCATCTGTTCATTCTTACAGCTAGATTGTGCATCAAAAGAAAATGAAATAGCTGTTCTTATTTGATACTAAAAGCTAACTTCCAGTGTTTTCTCTCATCTATGTTATCTGTTGTATCATTACAACAATTCTTCCCAGTCCATAAGCTTTAAGGTCAATTTAAGGTCACACTGTATGTAGCAAAGGCCTTGTGATGTGAGTAGACATGACCGCCCACAAAAGACCAGATCAGATCTGTGTGCTAACAATAGTCTTACACAATGATTTCTTCTGAAGGGGAAAAACATGTTCATAATGGTGTAAATAGCTTTTCTAGATCAATAATTAACTTTGAATACTCCTCAGACAAATGTATCAGTGCCTTCACAGTATTAATTGCAAAAAGAGGTAAGGCTGGTGATGTTCACGTAAGGCAGATTCACAAAGAATGATTAACTAGAGTAAAAAGTCCTTTACTTCTCATAGCTCTTCAGTATCCTGTAAAGGAATCAGTGTAAGACTATAAATGCATTACAGCTGCTGATAGTTTAAATTAAAATTGCATGTTAAGCCTTCATTTTTGCTGGACGACTTCAGCTCAAAACTGCCAGATAAACTTTTTCTGCAGAGGTCGTGGTCATGACATGATCCAACTATTACTTATTTACAAGTAATTAAATTGAACTAATTTTGAAAAGCTGGCTTCACCTTATGTTTGCTTATAGTCCTCTTGCTTACAGCCAACATACTGCTTTTTCAAATGTTCCATACATTTACATATTCCTGAAAATATGTTCTGTGGTTACAGCTGGGAAATTAAAAAAGCATACATAATCAATCATTATTTAATTTATCTGTATTAACTGCAGGATAATTATATGCACTTTGCCCTGCAGTAGATAACTACAGCTTAGAGAAAATGTATTTTACACTTTATACTTTTTTAAAGGCTTTTCTGATCTACATGCATATAGTTATGTCTAAATACCATAACACCTGCTAACTCTCAGGGCATAAAAACACTTTCTCAAATGCTTTCATTGAGCTTTAAATCTGTCTGAATAAAACATGTTATAACAAGTACCCTTTGTACACGAAACAGTAGACTATGAAATCTTTTAAAGAAGAAATGTACACAAGATTCAGAGAATACAAATACTGTTTACACATATGTTATTGAAATAATGTCACATAAATAATCCACACTGGAAGAATTCACAATATTTGAAACAAGAGCTAACCACCGGGTATTTTTATAAAGGAGCAAGCACAACACCTCTAGAAGCAGTATTTGTTAATGTTGAAAGTTTTTTTTTTTTAATTGAAAAATCATGATCTACATTTAAGGACATTTTGCAGGTCTCTGGTCGTTTCTATTCATGACAATAGAGCTGCTCCTACACACCTCATGCAGGCCGTGCTCCCCACAGATCAAACTTAGCTTTTATTTAAAGCACAAAATGGGAACAATTCCACCAACTTCAGCAGAGATAAGTCTTGGTTGAAATGAAGAACAAAGGAAAGAAAATCTATTAGGAATTTAGGTACTGGCTGTACACATATAGTTCAGAACTGACAGAAATGTTAATGGTCATCCTTGTTTCCAAGGAGAAAACCCTATGTCTACTGCATTTTATTTGATGTTCAGCTTTTAAACACATACAATCCAGCTTCACATCTTTATTGGCATTTTTATAGCAATGACGACTCCATTTTCAACAGGATCAAGCAAAAATGTCTTTCTACCTATTCCCCTAAAGAATGATCAGTTTCCACACAAATCATAAACTTCACTGTTCTTCGCCTCTTCCAAAATAAAAGGTCAGTAAGATGCCAACTTATCAGATTTGTTTTACATTTTCAGATAAAGGCATCTCAAAAGCACAAACCCACGTAATCCTTCCTGTGAAGAACTGTGGAATTATGATTTGCAATGAGACTTAAGTCTGAGAATATTTTAGCGTCTCTGCTCTTTTCAATTACTTGGTATTCTTCTCACTTGCTTAGGAATGTGTTTTTTTAACTGATGATATTTAAAAAACACAATGCAGCCTATTATAATATTCTCTGAGATGATGTAACAAACTATTTGTAAGAATGAGCTAACACATGAAAATGCAAAGGGAAGAATAACGAAGAGGCAAGCTCATTTATTAATTGCAGCTGGGATGAAGACTGGTAACACATCCTAAGTAATTACTGCAACACATTTTACTTGCTTTATCTATTAATGAAAAGAAATGGCTTTTCTAATTTATAAGGTCTTCGTGTTAACAAAAGGACTGAATTTGTGTGCATGCCTCCCAAAAGTACCACAAATGAGGTAAAGAATGACTTCTAATTGGCAATCATATTTGCTTCGTCAACCAACAGCTATGTTTGCCTAATTTGCAAAGTTCTTACAGGAGTTGTTATTATTGTGCATGTTAACATGATGTTTCCTTTCTCAAATGATTTTAAAGCTGATCGGGCAGCTTGCAACAATATGTATGTAACAGTCCTAAATAAGTGTCAAGAAAAATTCAGCCTCAGCCTTGAATAAGAAATGTAGTGTGGTGCTACAGCACCCTAGGAAGCCCTCTTGGAACAACCAGTCTTTTCTTGTGCTTATGGACAAGGAACAAAGATGTACCTCTGACTCCTGTATCCTAGCTCAAAATACACAAGAGTTAAGCAATCAACATTTCTCAGGAAATGTTTTATTTGCAAGAAAGCGTTTGGCCTCCAAGCTGACAGGTATACAAACAAAACTCCCATAAATATTTGGATATCTAATAAGGGAACCAATGAAAGAATGCCTCAAGAACATGATCTGCAGTAGCTAAGGAAGACCAGCTACACAGAATCTCCAATCCGCAACAATGCCAGAAACTCTTCAAGCCTGGAGATAGCATTGCTGTTACGGTGACATCTATCAGTTTTAGTTTAACTCCTCTAGAGTTAAATTTAGGTCCTAATAGTCAGCCTGTGTAGTACTAATTGCTATACTGCTGTGTGCATATTTATTTACATGCTAAGTAATGACTTCTAATTACTCAACTGGACATTACACAACATTTGAATGCACATTTTTTCACATTACACACAAAATCTGACTACAGAAGATCAGGTACAGGCGCTTAGCTGACATAGTTAACACTCTGTTTTGCCTCCTGTGCCTAATTATTCTCACAGGGATGAGACGGGAAGCCATTCTTGTTTGGGTGACAACACAACACCGCATACTAAAGCTGGAATTCTTTCTCATTCATGTTGGGAGACTTCTACATATGGATAATTGGCAAGTCAGTGCTAAAAAAGAAAACCACTCAAGGAAATGCTTTTGAATGTATATATAAAGTACACAGGCTGAAAGCCAGAACTTTCAAACAGCGGAAAAAACGGAGTTGTAAAGTCTAAGTAGAAAAACAGCACAAAAAGGGAAGCCATGCAGCTGCATAAGAACGAACTGAATTTTTCACATACCTGTTGAAACTTAGAACCTCAAAAATACTTACATGCTTAATTCCAAGTAATGTCAATGTGAGTTAGGTACCTAAGTGTCACTGTAGATCAGGGCCCCACATCCCAATCCTGTGAGAAATTGCATATCCTTTGGAAATTGCATTTCCGTCAAAGCCCACTCAACTTCAGAATGATTTAGCACATTGCAGAAGGCGGTTTGGGCCTCTCAGAACCAAAACGCTCTTGGTTTTTGAAGGGCGAGCATAGCCCCATGATGTTCTCCTAAAGACTGCAAAACGCATCACCTTATTCTACACAGATGTCAAAAATATCATGCACTATTGGTAATGGGCAACTAAAGGTAAAATAAGGCAATAACAACTTCATAGACTGTAGAAAACATCACAAAGATGAACCATGATGAGAAATACAATCCAGGACATTTTTATTATGTAAATAGTGTAACAAAAATAAGATAGCGGCTAATTTCACAATTTTGTCCTAGCTCATTTTACAATTAATAATGAAATTCATACTAAATATCAGACATGTTCTAGGTCCCTCATTAAGACATCTCAACTGCAGCTCATGGATTAAATGATGGATGACTCAACATAAGAGAAACTGCAAGACACATGAGTATCTTTACTAATTCTGTTAACATTCTAGAGAACAAAAGACTTCCAACATTGTCTTCTGCCTCACCATGCATCAGCCATTCCCAGTTTGGGAGATTTTTTGAACTTTTCTCTATCTGGGAATCTTGTTTAACAACAATTTTTCAAAATAAATTAGATCTGCTCCCTTCTGATGACATAATGAACTGTTATTAACTAAGTGTGGTAGTCCGAGGACATCACGAACTGGCTTGGATAAAATGTCGTCTACAGTAGGATAACACAATAAACAAATAAAATTATGTATTAAAAGAATAATGTCATACAATATGACAGCATACTATATAAGTTGGTTGAAAAACGCTAGAATTAAACCTGTGCCTATTTACCTACATGTATGTGGTGTTTTTAGGTCCTGCTCCAAGAAGGAATTTCCTGAGCAGCCTGAAGTAAATATTTGGCAGTTTAATTTCTCAGTTTTAGAATACTGTTAATTTGCCAAATCTAATGATACAGACAAAAAGACCATTGACATGACAACTCTATACTCCTGAGGACTCCTTTACACATACTGCGAAAAAATAAAATAAAATTGTGCAGCAAAACATTCACCTGGATGTACTTAAACAAAAAAAAATGCATAAAATATTTTGCAGAGTAAATGTATTTTGTGATAACCTTGGGGGAAGAGGGGCCGAAAAGGGGCACGCTCTGCCTCTGGGCGTTATTCCCCCCCGACCGCCGCCTGCAGCCAGCCCGCAGTGTCCCCGGGCCGGGGAGGCGGCCCGGCGGCGGCGCGACCCCCCTCGCAGCCCCCGGGAGCAGAGCCTCCGCCCGCGGCCGCTCCGCGGGGCAGAGAGCGGGGCGCAGGCAGGGCGCCCCCTGGCGGCCCCGGAGTCGCCCGCAGGAGAAGAGAAACTTTGCGGAGGGCTCGGCGCAAGATACGCGTTCGGCGCAAGATGCGCGGTGCGCGTTCGGAGCAAAAGCGGGCTTGTTCCCCCTCTGCAATGTCGACTTCTATAGCATAAATGGCTAAATGAAACAACATCTACCTTTTATCACACATGCGAGACACTATAAAGCGGAAAGCACCATCTCATTTACATATGCCATCAGGCCTTTAGGTACCTATTGCACCTATAAACGAGCACTATTTATATGCACAAGTAACTATATAGCACGTGTGTTACATGTAGGTATTACTATCTTGCTTAAAACAATAAGCAGGTAGGATGTTTGCAGATAAATAAAGACATAACGTTCCTAACAGAGTTGAGAACACCGACAAAGAGCAGTTTGACTTCCCATCGTTTCTTTAAATGACAAAAAAAAAGTTTTACTAATAAATTATCACCTACCTACCCTACCTGTGCTAGAGTTTCAGGCCGTGTTCATCTGCAAGGGTATTTTAAGGAAAGGTGAAGATATATTTAGAATCTGGGTTTTGGACAAACGCTTTATCAGATAAAAGATTTCAGCACAAAGCATTCCCTTGCAAATACGCGTAAGATTCTTCTTAAATCTGGTTGGAAAATCTTTATAACCCATATTTTGATGACACAATGCTTTTGATACACTTAAGTTACCTTCGTTCCTGCAGGATTCCCTTATTTTCCAATAAAAACATTCCTCTCTAACCAATCATATCCCACTAAGTTCATTACACGAAGAAAAAAATATTCAGTAAAACAAATACAACCTCAACTCGCCCTGAAGAAGAAACCCCTTGGTAAGTAACAGCCTAACCACGAGCAGTGGTGGAGCTTACCTCTTCAACTGTCAAAGGCATACAGATCCGGTACTCCTTCATGAGCATATTCCTGCT
>NW_009646934.1:2200259-2200658 GCF_000708025.1 Charadrius vociferus | reverse complement strand
TTTCCCTGTACACGCTTGACAATGTGTCCACAAGAGAGTAATGCGACCATCCAGGAAGGCTGACCCAGCAAGAAGAAAAACCAACACAACTGCTCCTTTCTTCCAGTTCTTCCTCCTTCAGCCTGCGATCATGGGAATTTCACACACGCTCGCACCGATATACGCTACCGAGTCTCAAACCCCAAACGCTATCGCTACAGCCAAAGACATCCGTCGGAAGTGTACGAAAACGGCAGTCTCTCGCAGCTATGTCAAGACATGCCTGGGGCGGCGAAGAGAACAAATGAGCCGAAAATGTGGCTTTCACCACCGCCGGCAGCGCGAAAGATGAGATGCCGATTTCCAAGACAAAGCCTTTTTATAACGTTTCCTTCCCCAGCTGCCAAACAGCTCCCACCT
>NW_009646934.1:2196553-2199967 GCF_000708025.1 Charadrius vociferus | reverse complement strand
GGACGGCGTGCACCGGGGAGATGGAGCACAGGATGTGAAGGCCTCACCCATTTCCCTTTTGGTCAGCCCTTCGTTATCAGCCAGCGCATTTTGCAGCACAAATAAAACTCTTCCCCCCCCCCGCCGCCCCGTATCAGCTACTTTAAAACGCCACGCAGAAAGTTCAGTGAAAAAGTGCCTCCTTCCTAGTTGAACAACAAAGCCAGAACCGGTTTAGGTAGCTTTTTTTTTTTTTTTGCTTTTTTTTCCCAGGCAACTTGTTAGTTAAATCGGTTTTTAATATGCTTAGGGTTTGTGTTTTTCAGAGAAATTTACGCATTATTAACTTACAGCTTGATGTGCCCAATTCTGAAACTGACTGAGAAACCGTAACTGTTACACAAGCTCAGGTAAATCATAAAATATTCATATTGCTGTTTCCCCTGTCTTCCAAATGGCTATAAAGGATGTATTGCAGAGAAGCACTGTGACAGTAATATGAAAATACAAGGCGCTGCACAGATAATGGTAAAATATACATCTGCATTTAAATATAAATTATTTCCAAAAATAATTTGTCCCATATTTGGGACAGTTAAAGATTAATTTAGGCCTACAATGAAATGTGTGTTTCATAACAAGAAAGAGCAAAAAACCTCACATTTTCATTGGTTCTGAATGTACATTTCAAAGCTGTGTATATAATTTTTAGCCCAGAGAGAACACAGTGCCATCTCCTGGAGCTAACAACATTACTCTTCTGTTCCGTTGCAATAATGGCACAATATTTCATCCACCCTCCCTTTCCAGTGAAGTGCAAACACCTACACAAAGAAACAGAAAATCTGGGAGCTGTGTTAATAGTCTGGGTTTTCAACTGAGGTATGAACAATGTGGTTAATTAGACTTCTATCTCAAATCTGACAATGGCTATTTATAAATATCTGAACTGTAGCTGTAATTCATAGTGTTGGTAGTGTATGTTCCTGAAACTTCAATGCAAAATAGCCAAAAGAAGGCAATACCTGTGATACTACCTATAGATGAGAGGTAATCCAAATTCAGATCTAAAACATCTTCTTCAGCTTTAAGTGATTTGCTAATGGGTTTGTTCACTGGGAACAGTATTTCTGGATCTCTGCTGAAAACCAGCATAAAAAAATTGAACTTCTCTGCATAGGGCCTTGATGCTACCCAATTATAGGCAAAGATATTGATTTCAATAAAAACAGGAGAATATTTTATCACGTATTACATGTTTTCAACATAAACCAAACCTTATTGCTCTGTTTAAAATAACAAAGCATACAGATCTGTGGAAAGTTGTGTGTCAAATCCAGAAGCTACTTAAAATGGAAACTAAAATCACTTCCCATACCTACAGCAAAACATTCTTCAGTCACCCCATACTTATTACCAGAGGCACATCCCAGCCTTGTGCTGTCTGCACATACACATGGGGAAAAACCCAGTGACCATAGCAGTACCCGTTACAACTCCCTACTATGACTTCTGTCCTGGGACTCTCTACAAAGCACGCTCACCAAATGCTTCTGGGGGACACGCTGAGAGAGAAAATGTCTAGCTCCAGCTAGCCAGGAGGTTTCTCCCAAGCATGCCTCAATTTTGGTTCTGTGTTTTCTGTGAATTGTCACAACTATTACTCTTACCTCTGCAACATGCTCTCTACGATCAGTTGAAAAATAAGACATTTTTCACTCATCTTGCAATTTTGACCTGGGAGAAAAAAGCCATATGTTAAATAATGTTGAACATTAACTCCAGATGGACTTGTGTCAGCAAAATGTCACTTCATAATAAGAGACAGTAAAAGTGAAGCTATTTCTTTAGGTGTTTTACTCAGGACTTTTGAAAAATAATTTAGGAATTTTTTTTGAGCCATGCAGGCTCAGCAAAAGCTGCCTCCTCATCTCCCAGCATACCTATGTAGGTAAAGGAAGATAACAGTTGCAATATGCATTAATTTTCTTCCTCGTTCACTCACCGTCTGAACCAAAATGACTGTGTATGGTAACATGTTCAATTAGATTAGTATCTGACTTGTAACTTCCCTGGAGGCCATCACACCCTATCCATTGACTGTAAAATTGTACTAATATTACAAGAAGCTAAAAGAATGAGATTTTACAATTCAAAAGCTCTGTATAAATTTGTAAATGGCCAGAGTTAGGAATGAACATCTGTGACAGAATCTCTGTGATACATGCATGTATTTTCAGTACTTAGGTCAATTAATAACTAAAAATGATTAAGGGTAATGGATAAATTCTGTTACTGGACTTTTTAAATCAGGTTAGAGTTCAAACAGAAAGTGACTCAAAATCCATGGTCTGTGCTGTGCTAATTGGAAAGCATGTATCAGACACAATTCCAAAATACAGTATTATAGCTCAGAATTCACTTAATTGAATTACTCTGAATTTACATCAGTGTAGCAGATGTAGTAACTCAGTCTTAATTATGTAAACAAAGATTTAAAAGTTATCTCAAATACCCTTTTGCCACATTAACATGTTGTTACATATGCCCTATAGTCAAAGTAACATAACACAAAATGTAATTTCAGGGTAACTTTTCAGGGAGCCTTAAATAACATCCAAAGATACAGGGCGTTCACTCATCAGTATTTGCTTCCGAGTTGTTTGCTTGCAAACATGAGTGAGTTTTCGTTCAGTGAATGAACTTCTGTGGCCTATGAAATTATCTGTTGGAATGGGAGACAACAGCAATCTACAACCACAGGGGTTGCACCATCTCACAATTTATTGTACACATTGATGGTGCAACACTGTCTAAAATCAGGATCCTTGTGCTCTTAAAAAACATTGCGTCTCCTACCTTTTCCCCACCTCTCCCGCAATGCAGGATTAAGTGACTTTTGGCTGGGACGTGAGATACATTGAAACCACCACAGGGAAATCTCCAGCTACCACAGGTCCAGTCCTCCATTGAGGCCATACTCTGGTGCGGCCTGCCATGCCAATGTGGCACGGTTCTCTCAAAAACGTGGGGAAACGGCATAAAAACATGATCCTACGATGCACCACCCCCCACTCTATGGCCGCATCAAGGTCTCAAGCTCTTGACACACAAGCTATGAGCAACACCATGACTGTGGCAAGTCTCCCATGTTTCTGCTGAGGCAGGAGGCCACAGGGCAAGCTGAGGGCCGTGACTGGGCTCCATGGGGAAGTCACCGCCCCACATTTGGCGCCCGTACCGGGGATCCCCTCAGCCCGGGACACGGCTCCAAGCCAGGCTTAGCAGCGACGGGATGACGCGCAGGCCGAGAGCCGGGGAAGGGGCCGTTCGCCTCAGGGATGGCCCCGCCCCTCACCCTCCGGCCCGCCCTGGGTCCTGAGGCGGCCGGTTCTTGGGTACGTGGGCATCTACATGACGCACTTTCACAACCAG
>NW_009646934.1:2190351-2196364 GCF_000708025.1 Charadrius vociferus | reverse complement strand
GGAGGCGGCCCGGTGGCGGGGGGACGTGCGGCTCGACTTGCAGCTGCCTCTTGTCACCCGATGGGATGCTGAGGGGTCCGGGGCTCGGGCCCTCCCGTGCCGTGTTGGGGAAGGGAAGAAGAAGGGACTGCTCAACCGTTTCGTTGGCAGCGTGTGGTGGGGCGGGCAGGAGGGAGGTGCGGGGGGCGAGAGGAGATGCCAGGGTGCAGCCTCGCGGGTGAGGGCATAGGACGGCCCGAGTCCACCTGAAGGGACGTGGCTTTTTACTGCTGCCGCTTTCTGCGGGCAGGGCGGCTGGGCAAACACGTAGGTGCTTGTTCATCCTAGGACTGCTGTGTGCCAAAGCTGCCTTCATGTGTCAGGTTAGACAGGCAGCGCTTTGCATCCTTCTAACTCGTTTAGGTACGTGCCCCAAAAGACTGGAATGGAGGGTCAAAGCCATGGCAGGCTGATAGGGTGCCTGGCATCTGCTGAGCAAACACGTATGCACCCAGCCATAGGTGACCACAGATTGTCTAGTTTATGGGATCATAGAGGTAATCATGCATATGGTGTGTCTTAAGGTTTCTATTATGGACTTGTTCGGTAGCATAGAGATTTTTACGCATCTCGGATCTCAGAACAGACAGATTGGATTTGCTGTTACGTTCTGTCCCAGTAGCATGGCATCTGATTCTTTACATGCTGCAAATGCTCCACTTGATCCACGTGTTCCGTTGTGATAGACATATTGTACTATATAGCTTGTTGTAGGATTCTGAAGGCCTTAAGATAAGTAAATTACATCTTACACTATCTTAAGACTGTATCGTATGGAGAGTAGGCACAGGTGTTTTATCCCACAGGCACAGCTCTGTGTAGATATGGACACCATGACCATGTTTCATTGCCTCATAACATGTAAATTTGTGGCAGTAAGAGCACGTCCTTGACAAACAATTGTATATAGTTTAAAAGATTTCAGTAGGGTAGGTACATTTTAGCAACGATTTTTTTTTTTGTTACTAGTTTTCTAGTTTCTAACTTTTTTTTTTTTTTTGCAGCCCCACAGTTGCCATGGACTGTTACAAATTCTCCCATATTAAATTTTTTTTCTAAGATATTTGCTAGGAATTAGGACTAAAAGCACATTGTGATATCTTTAACTCCTCCAAACAAAGGCAGATATATTTCTCAAAACCTCAACAGCAGGACTATTATAATTCCATGCTTAGACTGTAAAGCACGTAGTTTATGCTTTCTATAATATGCTGTAATTAAGATATGGTGAATGAATATTTGTTCTCACTTAAAGCTTTGTTTTGGTTAGGAAAGAAATCAGTCTTCCATCTAGCTCAGTGAATGTGAGCTAACCAAACCTGTCTGAAACTTGCTATGTTTCTCGCTCAAGACAGACAACTTATAGCATATATTGGGCAAAAATAGAACTAGTAGCTTTCCAGTTTAATCTGTGTGTGGAACCATATATTTAAAGTTAGTGCTACGTATGTTTCTTTTTTTAAGGAATAAAATACTTTAAAATGAGTGTACAGGCTAGTCTAAGGTTTTTTTCTCACATAAGAATTAGAGCTACTCTCAATTTAAACTAAGTTTTATTCTTCACTCATGGTGGTAATTCTTTGCCTGTTGCATTAGGAAGGAAGATTGCAAGAAGTAATTGAAAACCTTCTCTCCTTGGAAAAACAAACACGAACGGTGAGTAGCATATAGTGTGTGACATTTATGCTGGGTTGTCCTACAACCCCCCCCTTGTTCCACTGCATTAAAGTCACGAAGGCAATTGGAGTATGTCTTTCTCTTTTGCTGTTCTTTTCTTTAAAAAGATCAATGAGGCTAGATAAAAGGTTTTTTTCCCTTTGTATAATAGAAGTGCAAGCAATAGAGGTCTGCAGGTTGTTTATCCCATCATTAATATGCTGTTTGTCTGTTTATTACAGGCGTCTGATATGGTCTCCACATCCCGCATCTTAGTTGCTATAGTGAAAATGTGTTATGAAGCTAAAGACTGGGATGCTCTTAATGAAAATATTATTCTTCTATCAAAGAGAAGAAGTCAGTTAAAACAGGTGAATTTAGTCCTTTGAAACAAAAAATAAAATTCTGTTTGGAGCTGTATTATGTATCTGATTCTTCCTTGTGAGTAGGGACTTTCCTGACTTTGTAGCACCTGCCAGAATTAGCTTCTGTTGACGTTTTTTGGTAGACATAATGAAAGCCAATAATGAAACTGATGTCTGGAATTAGTGTGTCTTCACCTTGTGCTTGAGCTCAGTGTGGTCCAGCTTGCCATTCTGAGCAACACAGCTATGACTTTTCTGCTTTCAGTGCATTCTAGTGCTTTTAGATGGTAGTTCATCGTTACGCTCTTCTACAGTCTGTATTGTAGATGTATTCTTAATTTTTTGTGTTGACATGAGGTGTACATTAAACAGAGTTATTGCAATTTATTGTGATCAAATAAGGTATATGCTTTACAGGCTTGCTTTTGAAACTGTCATGCTCTGGAATTCAGTTCTGTCTGAGAAATTGGCTGTCAGGATAGCTGAAAGCACTTGCATTTATAAGGTACAAAGTTTATTGCACTGTGTGTTTAGTTTGACTTAATTAGAAGTTAGCAACAGGTAATTTTAATGGCATTGCTTTAGGAAGAAAAAGGTTACCTGCTTTTAATGTGCAGAAACATTAGGAGTTTGTATAAAAGTAGAGTGCAGTTTAGTTCTCTTACTTGCACAAACCATGGCTGAAGACTTGGATTATTTCAGCTGAATTTTCTTCGTGAGGAAGAAGTTTGTAGAAGTTTCATTCTGTTGGTTGTTTGTTTTTTTTTTTAGAAGTAGGTATTTTAATAATAATTGTAACAGTTTTGTCAGCATTGGTACCAGAAGAACATATTCCAATACCTGTGCTTGCCACTGAAGGATGCTAGCTTATTAGTGCCTACTTGGGAATATGCAGAGGAGAAGCATCAGTCAGAAATAAGTACCCCTCTTCCTTCCCTTCCTCAGAAATCTACAGGTGTCCTAAAGAGAAAGGCTAGTGCACACACTTCAGAGAAGATGTACCTTCCCTTTAGCCATGTTTTGTTTAGGACAAACAGATAAGTTTTGTCAGTCCATGTGAGAGTTGTGTGGATTTGCCAGAAGAGGAGTACTGCTTTTCAGGAGAGAACCGCATGGGATGAATTATTTTGAGTATCATTCGAAAAACTGAGAAGACATGACAGAACAGCATCATATTTGACCTCTAGCATCAGTCGCTAGCATCACTTTACACATTTTTATGGATCAAAGTATTAGATGTATCTTGCCTGCTTTTTGTTGAGATGTCTCCTTAGTTTGATATGCTACTATTTAGTACTTATCTCTGAGTGTTACAGTTTGAATGCGTTTGAGAAATCTAAAAACAAAGTATGTTTTTCTTTTCTGTTCTTGTACTAGGCAGTTGCTAAAATGGTCCAGCAGTGCTGCACTTATGTTGAAGACATCACAGACTTACCAGTCAAACTGCGCTTAATTGACACGTTGCGTATGGTTACAGAAGGAAAAGTAAGATTTTGTTTTAAGACTGAATGTCTAAAAGGTAGAATAAAAGTGTTCACCTTCTTCAAAAGAATAGTTTAACATTATTTTTTAATCTTGTTCAAAAAAGAGCAAAAGTATGTTTTTAAATTAACCTGAGAAGTCAAGTAGTGTAGTTCTTTTCAAAAGACTGCAAATATTTTCCAGATTTCGTATTTAAATAATTTGATGAAACGCTGGTCATATTTCCATGATGTAGATATTTAGATGTATTATTAATATAAGTATTAATACATTTCAGAGTTCTAAAATGCCATTTGTTTTTCACTTTTTAAAATGTTATGTATTTGAATTTGTTAGAGAAATGGGGCAGGTTTAGTTTACTTTCTCCTGGGCTCAGCAAGGTGTCACATACTGTTCAGTAACCAGAAGGTGATATGAAAGCATTATACCAAATTAACTATTTACATCATATTCCTTTTACTGTAAGAAAATAAACAATTCTGGATTAAGGCAAATTTGTGTTAATGTTATGGATTTTCCCTGTTCAAAGTTAGTCTAAATTGTTACTAATCAAGTGGTGTTGATTTGTGGATGGTTAGGAGTGAGTGAAATAATGCAAACGGTAGTACTTAGTACACACGAACCATTAAATTGTTAACTTCATATCTGTTTCAATATATTTTAGCAGACAAAATATCGAATACTTTATTCGCAGTGCACATCCTTGTATGTTTGCTTAAAGACTGGTAGACGAATTTAGACATTATTGTTTAGATTAATTTGATCCAAATATTTTCAGTGTGTCAACTATCCATCATATTTTATCTGTGTATGTTGTGGATAGTATCTGTATAGTATATGCATACACAAGGAATTAATGGGTTGTATGAAAACATCAAATGTATGTCTAAGTGGAGTTGTGGTCTCCACGAGCTTGCACTTTTCTTTAGAAAATTCCAATGTTTAAAGTACTACTTCTGATTTCAGATATATGTGGAAATTGAACGTGCTCGCCTGACAAAGACACTTGCAACAATAAAAGAACAGAACGGTGAAGTGAAAGAGGCTGCCTCTATTCTGCAAGAATTGCAGGTAACACACCATGGAACTCACAATTGCGTCAGCAATAAAAATTAATTCTGACTGCTCTTAGATTATTGTTTAGAAGCTCAATTAGGTAGGTCTGCAGAAATACCTGGAATGAGATTAACTGTTATTAGTGAAAGCATAATTCATTTTTAACTGCTTTTGTTAGTATCGTGGTTAGATTACATCGAGTATTTCCCATTTGGAAAACAGATTTCAATTCTCTAGGTAGTGCATTGAGTTTAGTGTTAGTGGATTCTTCCGGTGCAAGTGGGGGCTATAATTTCAAATTGAATAACCTTTTCTCCATTTTCACTTGCTCTGGAATAGCTGTTTTTTCTGTTGTTTTGTTTTGTTTTCCCTACCCTGACAACTTCCCACTCTTCTTGCACAGTTAAGACTTCACTTGATTTGACTTTGACAGTGTTAAATAGTTACATTTTCATTTTAGGTGGAAACCTATGGTTCAATGGAAAAGAAAGAACGTGTAGAATTTATCTTGGAGCAGATGAGACTCTGTCTAGCTGTAAAAGACTATATTCGGACTCAGATTATCAGCAAAAAAATTAATACAAAATTTTTTCAAGAAGAAAACACAGAAGTAAGTAATTGGAGGATTCGTCCTCCTATCCCAATTTCAATCTGACAGGCCTCTCTTCAGGTCCAAGTGTATTTGCATCCCTCTGTTTTCTGGTGTCCAGTTGGATTTAATTTACATGTTTCATGGAGCTGTATTAATTTTATTGTTTGATACTGTTTCAGAAACTAAAGTTGAAATACTACAACTTAATGATCCAGCTGGATCAACATGAAGGCTCCTACCTCTCCATCTGTAAGCACTACAGAGCCATTTATGATACCCCATGTATCCAGGCTGAAAGTGAAAAGTGGCAGCAGGTAAAAGAACATTACATACAAAATGACTGTATTTTCATGTGGCAAATACCCGTTTCATTACCAGATCAGTTTACAGCAGATTAAACAGCTCATCAGTCTGTTGTTCTTAGTTTGTTTTTTTTTTTCAATGGCTATATTAACAAATTGGTTAGTTGAAAACAGATATAATAAAGTTGGTTTCAAGTGAATATTTATAACTAACATCATCATTTTATTGTCTTTGAGATCTTGAGAATGTCTTGTCTGTTTTATACGAGTGCAGAAATTAGAAACAGCTGTGCAAGTGTGGGCTAAATGATACTGTTGTGTATGCAGTACAGATGTTACATATTTGAAAAGAATTTTTTTCATGTATTTATTTTAGATACTACAATTTTAGTTAACCTGAATCAATGTAAATGTGCCACTGTGAATGGGGGTTCATTTCTGCAAGGTGACATCAGTTTTACCTTAACTTCTTAATACACTGGGCTTAAGCCTTTTACATGTTCAATTCTAAGCTCTGGGAG
>NW_009646934.1:2180895-2190289 GCF_000708025.1 Charadrius vociferus | reverse complement strand
TGAAGAGCTGTGTTCTTTATGTTATTCTTTCACCTTATGACAATGAACAATCTGATTTGGTGCACAGAATTAGTAGTGACAAAAAGCTAGAAGAAATCCCGAAGTATAAGTAAGTATTCTTTCTAATAAACAATTCTTAGGTAAAAAAAAAAAAGTGTCTTTCAGATTAGCTGTGCAAGTGAACTCTGTTCACGCCGAGTCTGCTGTAAGCGTCTCAGAATTTAATGCTGTATGAAAAATACTGCAAAATTTTCACGAGTTCTACAAGTACTAAATTAAAATAAATGTCTCTTTATAAGAGAAAGATCTTTATTAGAAACACAGTCAGCCTTGAGCTGCCTCCTGACTGCATGAAGTATTACAAAGTATATTCATGAAGAACAATGACTATTAATGGTAATAAAATGAAAACATTTAAAATTATTTCTTTGATCTATTTAAGTATGAAATGAGCCTTATTAATAAAGGATTGTAAATCAACTTTACTAAACCATTTAGAGACCTCCTAAAACTATTTACCACCATGGAATTGATGCGATGGACAGCCCTAGTTGAAGAATACGGGAAAGAATTGAGAGAAGGATCCCTTGACAGTCCTGCAACAGACGTTTTTGGCTGTACAGAGGAAGGTGAAAAGAGATGGAAAGATTTAAAGAATAGAGTTGTGGAACATGTAAGTGTGGCTGTCTTTAAGCATTAGCTATGTATTCAGTGCCTCAACTAAAAATGCTTTTTGCTTGCCGTATCTTAGTTACAAAGAGAAACAAAAAAAGTATGTAGTAAAGCAGCAGACAAGTTGCCTTTTCCATTGTGTTATATTTTCAACATTTTATTTGCTCGTATGTGTTTATTATACGTAAGTATTTGGCACAGTTGCCAGAAAAAAGAGCATATTGCAGTCACATTGTGAGATTTAGTGTTCACATTTTAATAGAGGAGAAACTCAAAAGTCTTGCTTTGTATTAAATGGATAATTAGTTGATTTCATTATTTAATAATTTGTCATGTAGAGACTTTTATACTTTTTACAAGCAAAAGAACTGTTTGTTCACAACTCCCTTGTACCGTATCGTATGCTGGACTGCCATTAGAGCATTATAGCTTCTGATCTGCTTTTAACATTGACTTTTATATTTTTGCAGCCTGCTTCAATTATATTTTGCACATAACCCTCTACTCTGAACACTTTTATTCCAGAATATTAGAATAATGGCTAAATATTATACCAGAATTACAATGAAGAGAATGGCACAGCTCTTGGATCTGTCTGTTGATGTAAGTATTGCTTTGCTTATCCTTCTTTCATAAACGGCATGGACGTGTATGTGTGCATGTGTTTGTGGCAAAAATGTAAGTATTCAGCAGTCATGTTCTCTTTTAATATGAATTTGAGTTCTCTTTTTAGCTTAAAAAGATTCATAAGTGGTCCCATAGATCATTGTTGCATTGTTTTAGATAGACAGGGAGGGTTAAGTGAACTTAGTTCATTGGGTTCTTTTTATGATAAGTAGTGTAAAAGTTTGTTGGGATTAATAGTATTAATCCAAATATTTGTCACTTTATTAGCCAATACAAAGACTTGAGTGTATTTTCATGCCTTTGTGGGAGTTAGAAAACTTTTTTTTAATCCAGGGAGAACTCAGTGTCATGATGGTTGTGTCTATAAGCCAAAAGCTGCTCTTAAAAATTCACGTATATTCAAGGTCTTATTGAAATGCTGGAGCTTCTTGTCTTGTGTTTCAGTGTTAAATAGCTCTTGTTGACGGGTGATTAAAACTGACTGAAGATACCTGGTTTCTCACCTTTAAATGCCCCGGTTTATAGATGGGTGGCTTTGGGAACATGGGGTGGAGTAGTTTTCCTGTCATCCCCCTTCCTGTTTTCAAGAGCTTTCCAAAGAGATTGATACATTATGGCATATTGGTGTTTCAACTGCAAATGAAAACCTTTACCCTGCTGTCTTTTAATTAAATCTGCTCTTTAACACAAACTCGGAATAAACCCACCTGTCAGACAGCTTGTTCCCGTATCTGTGTAGCCACGTACTCCAAAGTGTAAAAGCCTGCTGGTGTAGTATATTCTCATGAAACATAGTTGGATATAGGTCAAATAAAAAAAAAATAATTAATAGAATGTGCTAGTACCTTGCAGTGCCAACAAGTGTAATAATAAAGTATTGTGTGGGGTTTTTTAAGTGCAATATTACTACAGCTGTGGTTCTGTTAAGTATAAAGAAAATCTTGTTCCCTGTGCTTTAATGCTATTTGGGAATTCTGATGTTTTGCAGATAAAAATGCTATTTTCTTGACTTAGTGCTGTTTCTCTTTGCAGGAATCAGAGGAGTTCCTGTCTAACTTAGTAGTTAATAAGACCATCTTTGCTAAAGTAGACAGGCTGGCAGGAATTATCAATTTTCAGAGGCCTAAGGACCCAAACAATATTCTCAATGACTGGTCTCACAAGCTCAACTCACTAATGGCCCTAGTTAACAAAACCACACATCTCATTGCCAAAGAGGAGATGATACATAACCTGCAGTAAGGTGCCTCAATAATCTCAGTGCTTTTAAAGAAGGCATTAAATCTTCATAATAGAGACTATTACTACAGTGTGTATATGGTTTGTTTTCTCCCTGTCAAGCCTTCCTGGTCTAAAATTTAGAACGTAATTCTGAAATTCCTGTTGACAATTACGTTCCCTTGATTATTCATTCTGTTGTTAAATGTTTTTGCTACAATTGCTGAAAGAACATAATAAAACTGCATTGCCTGTATAATAGTAGTCTTGTGATTTCTTCTTTTCCATGTATACCTTTATCTATCTAACACATAATTCTGTGGTTATTTCATTACAGGACTATTTTTGAGGCTGTGATTGAGATGATATACTATAAATAATAAAATCCTAGGGTTGTACAGTAGCATGCGTTGAGGTAATTTATAATGGTAATATTATAATGTTATGTCAAGATACTGTTTGAACAAAATTCTGGATGTTCATACTTAAGAATAACACTATTTCTTGTGGTTTGGGAGTAGAGATAGGCTTTATTAATTTTGAGCTGACTGAGAAATCTACCTGAATCTTGTCTGCTTGGTGCAAATCACTAATTTTCACTATTTTGTAGTTCCAGTTTGTAATGGATATAATGGCAATTATGCTATTAAGTAACACACTACTTCAAAGCTGCTGCTTCTCGTAGTTCAGTGTGTTATATCAGACAAGATAACGTCCTATTATTTGCTTTAACCTACTTGTCATGGAGGGAAGCTGTCCCCATGTCCCTGTTCTGTTGTTTTTTAAGAAAGTGAAATAGTAGCATGAATAGTGTAGTAAGAGGCAACGGAACTTTTGTTGAATTTGCTCTGTCTTTAAATAATTTTTAATGTTGGCCATAACTATTCCGTTGGTGACTAATTAGGTAGAGACTGTAATTGCAAATGATGTCTTGAGATGTATATAAATCCTGTCTCTTTAAAAGCGCACTGAACTTCATTCAAACTAACACTCTTAGCACAGGTAATTATCATATGAATACACAGTAAGTCAGGAAACTTGAGACAGGTTTTGAGTGAGGGAAGTCTGTGAAGGAAAGATGGAAGCTTCTAAGCAGTGATTTGCATTTGAAATGTAGACTTTGGACATAGCTTAAGGGAAACTTGGGAATGTCATTTCGGAGGCTGGTAACTTCATCAAGCCATACCAATCCAGCTCACTGCATTTAAGCAACTGGAGAAAGAGGAGCAGACTGTTAAGAATGCATAGAATGCTTACCATCTAACTTCTTCAATTGTATTCTACTCACAATTTTATGAGTTGTATAAGATCTTGTCACAGCCATGTCTGAGAATGGTGTGTACTGGTCTTTGCAAGGCTGGCCTTAGTAGCATAAGCAAAACTGGCTGCTGCTAGGATAACAAACAAAGTAACTTCTGTTTTGACCTTGTTAGCAGCAAAATTCAATCTTCTGGAAACTGAGGCAAGAGGTATCAGAAAGCAGAACAATGAGTCATCAGGGGAAGTGGGAACTTGCCTCTCCTTGTTCTTATTATAAACCTTTTTCTTCCACTTGCAAATCTGGTCTGGAATCTACAACCCCAAGCATCTAAGCTAATGGACTCTGACTTATACCAGGTGGGAGATATTGGACCTGTTTCCCCAGCCAACCCTCTTTCCTTTTCATCCTATGGTGGAATGGTTCAGTGGTTCCCTGGTCCTACTTTCAGGGATTCTTGCGGATCCTACTCTCTCTCTGGCCTAGCTATATCCCCCCTGCTGCCTTTGCATTTAGAGCATGAGTTTGTTGGAGAGAGGAGGCGATTTCTCTCCTCTTGCAGCTGCTTTTTGCTGCCAGCACTGGAAAGAACATGGAAGCACTCTTATCTTTCAACTGTCCAGGTATCTCTTTAAAACTCAATTCAGAAGGTTCACTTTCATGGTCTATTCATACCAGAGATCCACAGTGATCAAGCTTTTTGCCTTTTGGTCCAAAATAGATTTTTGTCCTCACTGAGTTCACTTAGAACACCTTTGTCTTGGTTTGACAACATCCTGCCCAAGGCAAACTCCCTACCCAACTCTATCCTCAAGCGGGATATGCCTGTTGTGTACCTGATGCCAGAAGCAAGAATCCCTCAGGGTTTCCCTCCCCATGCGTCACAACGTTATAAGAGGAGTTTTAAAACAAAGTTGTAGAATTATTAGGCTGTACAGTAAGCCCAAGTGAGTGGTCCTGTTAATTTAGCCTGGAATTTGGGGGGTTATGTTGGGTTGGGGTTTTTTTATTTGTTTGGGGTTTTTTTTTGGTGGCAGACTACTACTAATGAAAATGAAAGGAGTGTATCTGGAGTCTCTCTGGAAAATGTTGCCACATTCAGGTTGCTAGGAAGAAAGCTATAAACGTTTGGTGCTAGTTCATCTCAAGCATGCAGATTTATGTCAGATATAACTCCTCCATAAGCAATTTAAAGGTCAACATAAAGGCATGCCAGCTGCTTAAAAAAATGCACTGAAATTGAAGATCTTTGATCTTGACAATGTGGGATCAAACCATCGCGTTAATCTGAACTTTGTAGTTCCTATCTCCTCAATGTACCCTCAACATCCCTTATTGCTGTTTGCTTTTCAACACTCTTGTTTTGTGGATCAAAGGAAAAATGAATTAGTTTGAATATTACTTGCTCTAGAAATTGTATGTGGTTAAAGAGTCCACGTTGAAGAAATGTTATCCTTGGATAATTGTGAAGTAAGATTAAAGTTGAGATCATCTGTTCATTAGAGGACTCTGGAGGAATTCCAGGGGAATTTTCATGCTGGAAAATCAAAACTTGCTACTTTTCAGCCTCATAATCAGACATTAATGGATGCCTAGAAACAGTTTGCTTTGTTTAAGTAAGACTAAGAATTACTGTTGCTATCTAACCTCAGGTCTACCACTGACTTGTTTGTGGCAGAGGGTAAACCGCTTAACTTCTGTTAGTTTCCCATGATTGCTGCTTCTGAGGGAGTTCAAAAATTTGTAAAGGTCCAGTGTGCTAAGACAATAAAAACATTGCTTCTATTACCGCAGTCAGTCTGGAACTTCTATTGAGAAAGGCCTCCTGTTTTGTTTCTCAGAGGTGGAAACTGCTCGAGATGCCTGCCGGGATGTTAGGCTGCAGGGTCAGGGAGGCAATTGGGTGCTGAATGTATTCTATTATGTGCTTATTACTCTTACATGTTAATTGTAATGGTTTTTCCTGTATTTTGAAGTCAGACATCGTGAGTGAAGCTGATCGAAAGTCGGGTTTTCTGTATTGGAATTCAAGAAATGCCAGTTCTCAGAAACAGGAGTGAACTTTGTCATAGAATAGAAATTGATTTTTCTGAATTTCCTGTGAAAGCAAAAGTCTGAGGAGAAAGGAAAAAAAGCAGCAGCGTCAGTTTGAAAAAATTAAAATAGCTTTGTTTTGAAAATGTAGAAACTAAGCCATAGCTGTGATTCCAAGTGTGCAGCTCATGGGCGAGCCAGGACTCTAGGGCTTTTTGGCTACCAGCTCTCCATTAGCCCTGAAGCAAGCGAGGGTTTCTGCGTTCCCAACTCTTCCAGAATCTGTGCCACACCTTCCAGAGCTCTGCTCAGATCTTGGCTTCGTGGCAGGGAGCCTAGCAGCCCTGAGTGGCCCCAGGTTTTCAAACTCCTGCTTTTTGGCAAGGAGCCTAGATCCTCTGAGGACCTGGGCATGGCTCTTAGCCTCACAGAAGAGGGAGAAGCCCTGTGAACAGTCATGACTTACAGAATCCTGACTTAAGGGTAGGGAGACTGGATGTGTTAGTGCCTTCTGTACAGGGCTTCCTTGCAGTTACCATCCCTGGGAGGTTGGGCTTTCTAAACTTCCAGCAGGAAATTGCAATTTTCAGATCTGAAAGGTTTTGAAATCTTAAACAATGTGAAAGTGGAATTTAATTTGGTATTGCTGCATTTGTTGGAGGTGGGGTTTTTTTTGTTTGTTTTAATCTTACCATTATAATGTGTCCCTAGAAATATCACTGTTAGGCTTTTGAGGATCTGAGTCCTGTCAAGTCTCGTGATGCTGAGTACAGATGAACTGTTTTGTTCCTATCTCGTGCCTCCCCATTGTGCCTTTGGCATCTCTTACATTTGCAACGTATACCGTTGCTTCTCCTCTGCTCCCAGACTCCATGTGACCGGCTGCTCCTGGTCTCCTTGGGCAGAAGAAAGAGGGTGCTGCAACCAGTGCAAACCCCCACATTCCTCAGCAGAAGCTGAGTACTGTGAGCTCTCCTCTCGTCATGAGAACGCATTATTGACCGTAGCACATGGGGAGTCCGGGAACTTCAGAAGTCTGGACAATTCTGGAAATGCAAGCCAGTAGTCAGCACATAACACATCTGTTTCTGTGGCCAACCCACGCTGAGGGAAGACCTGGCTTCTCAACTCAGCCTGTAGAGTTGTGAATGTGTTTGACTGCAGAGGTTGGAAGCCAAAATTGCAGCTTCCACTGGGGTAATACACATCAAGGAGAGAGAAAGAGACATATCTCACGGAGTCCCTCCCACAGCAGCTAATATTATAAGCTTATTTCCTTAAATTATCCTTTAATACGGTATTGAAGCACGTTAATAAAAGCCACAAGAAGTCTTTCTTCCCATGCAGCGTATAACCGGTTGCTAGTGGCATGCTCTGCCCTCTGTGCTGTTAGAACAGAAGTGGCTCTGAAATGGAGTTTAGTTATATGAAGGCCCTTTGGATTTGGGATCTCATCCCTTAGGCCAGTTGCTATATGACTTGTACTTTGAGCAGAATTTCCAAGGTTAATGAGCGTTTGGAGCCCAAATTTGTTTTGGACCACCAGTCCTCATCTTTCTATCCATTAAAAAAGACTACGAAAGAGCTTGGAAGGGGCACCGCATGGAAAAAATACACTTATTCCAATACTGCAGGCTCAGTGGCAGTGCTTGAACAAAACAGCGTTTGGCAGCCAACCCCATTCCGGAGCTGCTGGCTCCCGCGGTACCCTCTGGCATGTCCATTTGGGGTTTCTGCCATACAATTAACCAGTCTACAAACTACAGTAAAACCTCCTTCATATGGGGGCTAAGAGGTTTAATTTAAGTAACAAGATCATAAAAAGCAGTGGGTGTAAGGGCACAGTCTCCATATTGTGTTTTATACACATCACTTTTTCTGAGACAGGGGATTCCCCTGCTGCTGTAGGCTTTCCCAGCTCCTTTCTGAGTTGCTGTATTTTTACAGCAGTATTCGCCTTTCGGTAGTTTCAGTCAAAGAACTTTAAAACAGCAGAGACAGATAGTAAAAAGCAGGAAAAATGGTGTCTGTCCTTGAACAAATCCTTCCCCCTACAACTCAGTCACTAGCCGCATACTTTTTTTCCCAGCACAGCATAAATATCGTCAGAACAAATGGTCTCAAAAGTTAACAACCGCTTATATGAATAATAAACCCCAAAAATTTCTGTCTCACCCGAAACTGAACTCCAGAGGATGCATGCATATTTTTAGATATACACACATTAAAAACTCATTCTATTTTCCACTGTTTTTTCTTTTAATTTATTTTAAAGAAATCCTTCCTTGCATTTTGTAACAGAAAAAATTATCAGTAATACAAAAGCTCACGAAGAACCAAGCACAACTAACCTCCAAGAGAAAAGCACTAATTCTACTTCAACAACCTGGACTGAGCGAGACACAAAAGTAGTTACACCCTAAACGTGGTGGCTCCACCTTTATCTGATTTCCCTTGCATGGTGACCGTGGAAAACACTTGAGCATCACAGCGTGCCCTCCAGGCTCACCCAGGATGCTGTCCCAGGCGGACAGCTGGTGACCAGCAGCACTGGCCTACAGTGAGTGGTTTTGTCCTCCTGAAATGGTGACTCCTGGGTTGGGGCTGGGAGCAGCCCCACTCCCCTCTGGCACGGCCCCTGGTCGGGCGCCGGAACAGTTAACTATACTCCCAACTGTATTTATAAAGTTGAATTGAAAAGTAGACCGATTTAAGTCTGAGGCTGCAAATGCAAAGGATTTCTTTAAATTTATTTCCTTCTGCATTTACATTTTTGCAAGGTACTCTCTCTTTATAAATGCATTACTGATGAATATTGAAAAGACTCTTTGGGCACAAGTATCTTCTTGCAGCGGCAATGCATCAGAGGCTTGGCTGGTGGTTATTCTTCAAAGGGTTAGGAGACGTTAAATGTAAATTTAAATACAAATGTATTTAGGAAAATCCAATACTAAAATGATCTGGATCTTATAATTATTTTAATTAAAGTAGAAGGAAAAGGTTTTTTTAAACACCAGAATCCTGTTTTGTTGATAAACTTGATTAAGATCCTGAAGTAAGCCACCTTCCCCCCAATTTCTTGTCCACTTTGCCCAAAGCACGATGGCCGACGCGTGGCGCGGGGAACCCATCCGTAGCAGCTGAGCCGGTAACACCTTTGAAAAGCCAGTTTGCAAAACAGCATCGGTATTAAGAATTGATTGCCAAACATTTTGAAAACACAGCTAAGAGGGAAGATTACTCCGTGAAAATAGAACTGTTATGCAAAGCAGTTTCTGGGATTCACGAGCAGCCAGAAACGCGTTACCAACAGTCCTTCGGCAAAGGCAGATGGGGTTTCCAAACCACGATGTGCAGCGTGAGCGGTTCCATCACCTGCCTACAGCCTCCTGCAACCGTCTTTAAGGGCCGTAACTTTATTATTAAAAAAAAAAACAACCAACAGAACACCCGCAAAACAACAAAAAACCACCCCAAAACAAACCAACCCCCACCACAACGGCAGAAGAAGCGCGAGGATAAACCCCAGTATTTTCGTCTCGCACCTCACCGGGAGGGACACCACCGCCACCGCCGCCGCCCCCC
>NW_009646934.1:2146547-2179792 GCF_000708025.1 Charadrius vociferus | reverse complement strand
GGCGGGGCGGGAGGGAACGGCTGGCGACAGCCAGGAAATAACAATAATAAAATAGAAGTAAAAAAAATTAATATATATATATTTGTTTAGGTAGGGTTTGTTGAAGGATGGAAAAATAAATTGAAAGAATTTAACAGCTGTTGTAAAATTAACCCTCGGAGCAATGAAGGCTTGGCAGATAAGCTGATATTTTTGTTTTCTGCAGGAAGGCTTTGTCAGGGCCGAGTGGCTGAAGTTGGGAGGTCTAACACAGAGCCTGAGATCACCTTTTATACAATGCAGCTGTTGTGAAACTGAAAATAGGAGAGTTTGTGCTGCAGGTTGCCATGCAGTCCTCCCAACAGAGACTCCACATACATATATATATTTTCAGGGCAAATCCCCAAGTAGGGGAAGCATGTATGTTACCCCTCCTGGCATGGATCGTGTCCTTTTATTAATTTCCAAATGAGTGAAGTTGTTTGGCTTCAGTGCATTGTTAATCAAACTGTTGTTGTTTGATTATAGTACCATGATTAAACATATCATTGATGGAAATGAAGAAATAACTGCAGGGAAACAGTTGCAAGGATGCTTTCCAATTAATGACAAAATGAGTAAGAGATAACAAGGTAATGGGATTTTTATCAAAAGTACAGTGAGCTAGAGATGAAATTTTAAAGTAACATAATATATTTTGCTTTTCATTGAAGAAATACAACTGAATTCTTTTAAGATACAAAAATGTCCTAAAAACGACTATCCCCATTGACAGATTGAGTGCATCATGGCTAGTCTTGTTGGGTGGTTTGAATTGTTGGGGTCTTCTTATGTTGTTGTTCTTAATAAATAGTGTAATTGAAACAAGGCAAAGGATAAAATACCCTTCTCTCTGCCCCTTTATTGATTTTAAGAAAAGACACGTTCCTTTGTAAAAATGAAGAAAACCCACCCATATTAAAAGAAGTGATACTTGGCAAGTTTGCATTATTTTCCAAGACTGATTGGTAGAACAGGGAGGTTTTAAATTCAGTTGTTTCAGTACTTTCGAGTCATAGCAGATGATGAATGAAAACACTGGGTTTTTTTAACAGGCAAAGCTTGTTTGATTGGGACAGTCTGGGGATGCCGGGCAGCTTGCTGGTCCTCTGTAGTGCGGAGCTGCTTTTGAACGTGCAGTTGAAACTTGGATGAGGGGACAACGTACAAGTGACCACCATGTTCCCTCCCCCTCCTCAGGATGCAAACCGAGGGATTCGCTCTTAGGTGATTCAGACTTTGGGAGGATTAGCTTTTTACAGTGCAGAAATTGTGAGTGGCAAAAGCAGAGTTAACCTTTTTGTGTTGAACTTAAATTAGCAGAACAGTTTATTGGTAAGTGAAAGAACATCTTGTATGTTATTACTGATAAAATTGAATTCTCTTTGCAATTTGTTATGAAAGCAGATTTTTTTTTTCCCTAGCTGAAATCACATTTCTATTACCACTGCTCACCTCCATGAATTTTTTTTTCGATTTATGAAATGTACAGAGTGTGTATTTTCCCTCCTTTAATTCATACCGACACTGTGCCTTTTTAAGTGAGCCAGATGAACTTTTCTGTGAAGAAAGCATTTTCTATGAAGGGGCCTAGATGGACTTGAAAGGTTATAATAGCTGGTTTTGTTGGGATTTTTTGGGTTGGTTTGGGTTTTTTTGGGGGGTGGTGGGAGAGAGTTGTTTTTGTTTTTCAACAGCAGACTAAAAATTAAAGGGAGATGTGGAAGCAGCACCTCGATCTGTAATTTGTCCCAGTTCTGCTTCTTGATCTGTCATGGAGGATCCTTTCCCTTTGTGAAATCTCATTGATTTCAGAGAAGTTGGTCCTGGGATTTGTGATTGGTATTAGTAGATCTGGTTATAGGAGGAGGGCTGTTGTTTGGAGAGAACTTCTGCTCGAAGGTTAGATTCATGGCGAAATTCCCATCTTGAAAAATGTAAGTAACAGTGTCTGGAAGGATTGAAGAGGTAATATTTCCAAGTGGATAGGGTACAGGCCTAGTGTGTAAGAGTTCTGGACAGCCCGATGCAAATCACTTCACCTGTTTATGCTTTCTTTTGAAGGAATTTAAAATAGGAATCTCAGCAACTTGTAAAGAGTCTTGACGCCTGTGGATGAAAGAGGCTACATAAGAGCTAGGCAATATTATTACTAATGTTTTCTAACTCTGTTAATTTAGTAGTCTGATGAAATATTTTTCTCCAACGTTGGCAATTATTTTTGTTACTAAAATCCCCTTTGCAATTATAGCTGGATATTCTTTCTGACTTTCAGTCTGGTTTTTCTTCTTTTATTCATTGTTTACTACCATTTGCTCCTGCACTTTGTTCTAGGTTTTTTCATTTTAGTAAAGGCAGAAGCAATTGCTGGAGCATTTCGGATTATTAGTTGAAAGCCCTTGAATCTTTCACCTCATTGGCATTCCCTCCTGAGGTCAGTGGTACCTAGATAGGTCTGGGAGCAGGAGTGAAATCTAAATGAGGAAAGTCTTTTGTAATAATTTAAATCCCGTCCCCTGTGTACAGCCTGAATAACTAGGGAAGGCCATGGGAGCTTGGAGAACGAGAAGGAAGGATGGTGTCATTGCACTCTACCTTAGGGATAGCGTTGTTGGGCAGCCGGCATTCCCCTTGCCTTGGGGATCAGTAGGCCAGGAATCCTAGTAAACGTGAACCCTCTCCGTCCTTTTTCCCTAGAGTTGTTAAAGGCTTCTTCCTGGAAACAGATCCCCAGTGTTCCTCTTTCTGCAAGGTTGCTAGTGGATCATCCTGGGGGAAAAAATAGCGAATTTTGCGTTCCTGATCTTCCCTCCTGCTCACCTATCGTAGCTGTTGAATCATTTCTCACTTCTTTTGTTGAGGTCCCAAGGCAAGATCCCATTACCACTACGTGGTATATGTATTTTTTCCCCTTTAAATGGAAGTATTGTGGGATAGATTATCAGAACAAACAAGACCTTCCTTTTTTTGTTCTTGTTTGTCTTGCTATTTCTTCTGTGGCCTTTGGCAGCAGTCAGCACTTGTGTTTATGTATATATATCAATGACATAAATTTAAAGACATCGTACTTCATATGTTTGATTTCTTGCTCCCTTTGGTAGACTTCTGTGATTCTCATTCTTTTTTCAGCAAGGAAGAAAAGAGAGAGAATATTAAAAAAAAGTACTTTTTCAAAAGTTTGCGCACAGCACTGGTATGGAATAAGAAAAGTGAAGGCATGCTTGGTCTTCTGGAGATTTTGACTGGGAAAGTAAACGCTTGGTTTCTCCTAGTATTTGCTTGGGTGGGGAGCGGGGTGGAAGAAAATAACTAAACTTTATAGATAGTGAAATTGGGGGTCTGCAAGGTCAAACCGCTCTACAGAAACAGGCCAGCTCCTGGTGATTTTATTATGGTGGTATTGATATGTAACTCAAGTTCCTTCTTCAAAATCAGTCTCGCTTACTGAGCTTTCATCTTCTCTTCACACAAATGTTTACAACATGAGGCTTCAACCAGAAGCAATCACTCATGTCTGAGAAACATGGAAAAGTGAATATTACTGTAGGAAAAGAAGTGCTTAGAAATTTAAGCAGGGAGATTGTAATTACCCATGGGTGAGAATTTGTTTTTCTGTTGCGTTTCCATTGCACTGCTAGTTGATGGTAAAGGATACCTAACGTGGCTATAACATAATATCCAAATATTTCTCTATAATTTTATATGCAAATTCATCATCATAAATTTAATAGAAATTCACTGGTATTTACCCAGTCTTTCCTCAGAGTCCTCCAAAATACCAAATTGCAGACTTATTCCAGGAAAGCCAGATAAGAAATCACAGATTTCAATCTTTTTCCTTCTTAAATGTAATTTTACTACACTGAAAGGTTCAATTTCATGAGTAAAAAGTCTGAGTGGCTATTGTGGCCCCATTCTACTTCTGAATGAGTACAAACCATCAAATTTTCTAAGTGGCGTGGATTCTTTGTCAGATGTTAGAAGATTCCTACGTTAGCAGGAAGGTAATTTAGAATAAACAACACTGAACTATACAGCGTTTCCAAGAAGCAGTAGATACACAGTGCTGCTGAGTTGGTAGCAAGAGGGTTTTTTTGTAAGGGATTTTATATAAGGAGATGTTTTGGAGATGTTACTGTAAACTGTTGTGCGATTTGTTTCTGTTGGTCTCAGGAAGTACCACTTGCATGAAGAATGATGTGACTGAGGTGGATGTTTTGAATCTTTGGCTTATATGTGGTCTGGGGAAATACATTTCATGATCTGTCCTGTTTGTGAGCAGTAGGAAGGCTAATGATTCTCAGAGCTGTAATGACTAAACATTGGAAGAAAAAAGATGAGTAGAATTATGTTAGGTATGGAATTTTGAATGTTGGAGTGGCAGGAAGTAAAGGGTAGAAATGTGAGGAGTGTATGGATTTGTCTGAGCTGGTTTTATGGTCGTTAGTGTAAGTGTTATTTAGAAATGATCTTTCAGTCTGTGAATTTCACAGGGGTTTTTTTTCATAGTTATATATAGCAAAATACTGTATTCATCAAAACACTAAAAATTACACTGCTAAAATATGCTTAGAAGGTCTTTCAGAGCCCTTCAGACCCCATGGCAAAAGGGAAATATGTAACACAAGAGCTTTTTTTGAGAATCCTGGTTGTTAGTAATGCGGCACGAGTGTTCAATTTGCTGGAAAATATTTAGTGGTTCAGCAAACCAAGAAAGTAGCAAATCTTTGTGGACATAATAAATGCAGAATTCCACAAATGAAAAGCATAGTGGTTTTGGCAGCAAATAAAATAATGCTTCTTCCTTATATACCTTCTCAACGTAAGACAATCTGTATTTTTGTAGGTG
The DNA here is from genome assembly GCF_000708025.1 of Charadrius vociferus. Taxonomy (NCBI): domain Eukaryota; kingdom Metazoa; phylum Chordata; class Aves; order Charadriiformes; family Charadriidae; genus Charadrius; species Charadrius vociferus. The sequence continues at coordinate 2,174,925 of NW_009646934.1, read as the reverse complement.
AAAATTTCGTTTTATCCTGGGATAATCTGGGGTGGACGGGGACGGGCAGTGTGCTTCTGTTGCCAGGTAATGTTCCTTCGCCGCTCTCCACTGAATTCCCCATCAGCTAGCTGGGATTCCCGAATGCTGTTGACCAGCCGCGGTAGCCGCTTTGCATCTGATCCTCTGCCATCTCGGGAGCCAGAATTTGTTGGGCTTTTCTCATTGTCTGCACAGGGAGGTCGTTAAGGGGCATGTTTTTTTAGCATACTTCTGACTCTGCGCTCACGCAGTGTTGTAGCTGAGTGCTGTGGGTATTTTATTGAAGTGATGGTTTTGATTATAGTTGTTTGTGCTAATGGTTTTGAGGTAACTGTACTCTGGCCATATCTTAAGACACTCACACGTTTGGAATGGTGCAGGACATTTGTTTTGTCGTTTGAACTGACTGATATTGCTTGGCTGCAATTTTGTTTATATTTGTTTGGCTGGGCTACACACTGCTTTTCTCCTTCCGAAGTTTTGTGAGAATTATGCCATTAACCACAGTCGGATCGTTACTCATTCCTGCAGATGTCTGTTCTTTGAGTGGGGTTTAAAATACGTGACTGAATCTCTAATGTTCATTTCAAAAGGAATGAGTAGGGTGAATGCTGTTAGGGAACTTGTGTTTTGGATACAAGTCATGGTGTTGCCCATAGGGTTTGCGGTGTGAGGAGAACTTGGGAACCCATATTCTATTCTCAGCAGAGGTCTAAAAATCGAACCTGTTGGTAGTATTGTCTTTGTGCATTTGACGAGAGGAAACAGGGATGTTATAAAAGCTTTATCTGGATGTAGAAGGGTTAATATTAAAATACAGAGTTAGAAGATAACTCCCCAAGCCAGGCTTAGGTATATTATGCCAAACTATTTGAAGCGCAGTCATGTAAAAATTAATTTCAAAGGTTATTTACAATAAAGATAGCAATTTTTAGCGGCGGAGTTTAGTTATTGCTTTGAACTTTCAAAACAGCACACAAAAATATCATACACAGTTACATAATAGGTATGGTTTTGGGAAAGGTGTTTGGAGTATCTGTGGGTGGCATGATTGTGTTATTAAATCTGTTATGGTAGGACCCTTTTGTGCTAAGCACTGTATAAATGTGTAACAAAAAACTCAGTCACAGTATTATTCACTACTATAATAAGTTTAAGTTCATTATAATGCTGCAGTGAAGACTGAGGTATATTGGAAGAGAACTTTCCTGTTTTGTGTCACAACTTTCTGGCTTATATCTGTGTTCAGTTTGTGCACTGGAACTGATATTCAGCATGAAGATTTCTACATTCTTTTGCCTCTTGAATGGATTGAAAGAGTGATTCATATTTTGCATATCAAGCAGAAAATGAACTGAGGGCTTTTTTTTTTTTTCTTCCCTTATCCAACTGTAAAACTGTGATATATACCTGCAGCATCTGCGTTTGCGCTGCTGGTCAAAGCTGTCTGCTGGAGGTACATCTCCTAGGCATAGCGGGGTGCTGCTTGGCAATACTGGGGCATGTCAAGAGTGGAGAAAGTTCTTTTATGAAAAGGACAGTTTGGCACTTGAGGAAAGACTGTTTCAGCATCACTCCAGTATCCCTGTTAAGAAGAGAAAACTTGGATTGAACCACTGAGCTTTGGAGCTGTTTAGCTGTTGGGAAGGGGTGGTGGAGGGAAGAGCTTGGGGTTTTCCAAAAGGTGATATTCTGTGATAAATAATTTCCTAATTTAAAAAAAAAACTTTTATTGTTGAAACCCAAATGGAGCTGTATTAGAGGCAGCTGCAAATTGAAAACAAGAGTGGAAGTTAGGAACCAGTAATTTTGATCCTGTCTCTGAGACTGGTTAAATTGGTCAACTTTGGCAAATGCACTGTGGTGAAATGCTCTCTGAAGACGGTGCTGGCTGAGTGGCAAGTTCAGTGAGCATCGTGGAAAACTTTGTGACATATGTGTTTGCATTTAAACTTCTGAAATACGTTTGTAAATATACCGATACAGGTTTTGTGTTGAAATGCTTGGGAATCTTCTTTGACTCCCGTCTGCATTCCTTGGGAGCACAGTTTTGTACTTGCTTGGAATTTTTAAAGTTAGGTGACAGGTGTTTAGTCGCATATATACAGATGTGCCTATATATCACACAGCAGACATTTCTCAAAAAGGACTTTTGGCAATATTTTATGACTCTGCAGTGAAGACTATTGGTGATTGCCTGACTGTGTAAGTCCTTAAGATTAATGGTGTCTGCTTTTTTTGGTCAAAATTATTACTAAACATTATATTGTGAAATGTGCAGAGGCACTCGGGAACAAGGCCCTGTTCTGTTACTCAGGCGTTTAAAAGAGAGGTTCTGCCACCAGTATATTATAGTTTTAAAAGTTGTGGATTATGATGTCTAAAACAGCTTTTAAAATACGAATACTGTGTTCTCCTGCGAAGTGTGTTTGAGTTTGAGACTTGCAGGTTGGTCCTGCTCCACGGAGAGCTAACTGGTCATGCAGTGCTGATTTTTCCCTTTGTTTTTCTCTGGCAAATTTCATTAAGAGAAGCAAAGATTAAATTACTTTTCTAATGCATTTTTTTTAAAGTAAGTAATTGGTGATGTTGTTATGGGGATAAAATGGTAACCATGGGACAATATTTCAATTAAAATGCCCTCATCTTGGATAAGTGTGAGAAACTCTACTCTCAGAAAGCAGTAAGAACATACAGGTATATGGAATACAAACTGCTGCTGTTAACCGGTTATTATGAAAGATTGTTTACGTGAAGATTTTCTATGAAGGAGCCAAAAGAACTTTAGGTGGGGCAGAAGCACCACCTATTATTATGTTACCTGATGCTTACTATGACACACTCCTCGTTTCAGTTGGTTATTACTTGCCAAATTTTAATTATTTGGGTTCAAATTTCCCATTGTAGGTGTCTGTTGCAGGCTGACTTTTTGGGTGCTGTGGAGGGAGTGAAGGCTTCTGCCAACATGATTTGGTCTTTTCTAAAACTGGCACAAAATATATTCCTATGTTCACAATAAAATAAAAAATGTATAATGTCCTATAGTGCTGCTTTGTAAAAACCTGAGATGTGGTATAGTGTGATGTTTCTGCCGAGGATATACTTGTTATCAACCCTGTGAAAATCTGCTTAGTGTTGGTCAAATTAGCATTTAGTACAAATCTGAAAGATCAGCCCTGCAGTGAATATACTTCAGCCCGAGCTAAATGGCATTTCTGTACAATTTGAAGGCTAGGGCTTCTGCATTCCTTCCTGGTGTGGTTTGGGGCAAAAATGAGAGCACAGAGAATTCCCCTTCTGTACCTCTGATACCCAGTTCCACTTTCCTACCAGCTCACAGGAAGCAGCAACTGAATTGAAACAGACAGTGCAAAATGTAGATTTTCACAGAATATGTAGAATAAATGTGGAGATGAGGGTAGCTGAACAAGGAGATTGAAAAATATTAGTGTTAGAAAGAAAGAAGGGCGGGTATACTGTGTGGATACAAAGAATTTATTTTATAATGCTAATTCAGTTGTTGTTTGGACTACAGTTTTGCTATTTGCATAAATTAGAAAGTGTTTCAGAAATGGAGTAGGGAATAGCAAAAAAAATAAAAAGGCAAATCATACTTCAGTCTATCTTTGATACACTTTATTTTCTGTATTTCTAATGAACACTTCCATGCTGAGATGTAGAGAAATGCTGAATACTCATAAGTCACTCTGCAGACACTGGGTGTTCCATTTTGGTCACATAAAGGGCTGTATATACAGGGCAGAGCATAATGGGGGAAAAATCACTTTTAGTTATCTTAATCTGAATACAAGAAGTTTATAGGAACTTCTGGCTTTCCTGTGTTTTAATGTCTTAATTCTTTGTTAAATGGGAATAATGTCAGAAGGATAAAGACATTTTCTTAATACTCGTGAGGTGCTCAGTCACAGTATCTGTAAGCAATATTGAAAAGTCAATGAAAACATTAAAATGCAGTCTTGAGAACCAGATTTGAGTAGCAAGCAGTAAACAAGGCCTTAGGCCCTATACTGAAGTATTTATTTATCTATCTATGTCCATTAAGCAGCCAGCCTCTGTTCTGCCTGCTCGTTCCGCCAGGTAGCCCTTGGAAAATGTCGTATGTGACTAATAGAGTTAAAGGCTGTATCATAATGCAGACACACAGGAGGGCCAACAAGACCTTGTACAGATACTTCTGTCATTACACAGCTTTTGGGTATCGAACTTTACAACCTAGTATTTGTACTGGAATTTTAATGACTGCAATATGTATATATATTTGCTTTGTGTAACTGGGCATCTTGTATCTCAGTTATGGATGGCTTTCAGACAAAGCAAGTGCGCGCCAGGTAGATGTTGTGCTTTGACTTGTCATGTATTTTGCTTAGTTTCATCAAGACGGGGAGTGTTTTCAGACAACTGTGTGAAAAAGGATCATTTTAAAGGCAGGAGGTGAAGATACTAGGGGTACTTATGCGGTGGATGAAGTGGTTACAAGTGCCAAGGCCAGGAGTTATTTTCAGATTTTGAGCCAAAGATAGCCAATGTGTCCGTGTGTGTGTGTTGCTGCTGCTGGCTGTATAGATTGGCCTTTCTGCTACTATCTCCAAAATGAAAAGAGATTAGTAAATGTAGTAAAGTGTTAATAATCACTTAATACAAGTTTCTGTACTGAAATCATAACTGGCACACAATAAAATCTAACTCGTTACTATCTGTGATGTATGTAAAGTGATTTAAAGAACACAGAGGATCCAGATGCGGAAGGCATTTGCTCTTAATCTCAATTGCTGCTATATTTTTGTTGCTATTGTTATGTGAATGGTAGACCACCCACAGGCACTTGTTCCTTTTTCAGTAAATGTGGATGTGTTTATCCTATACATTAAGTTTACCGGATCAGACTCAAGGCTCTATTTATGTGGCCAGAGATCGCTTGTCCTCCTAATTTATGGTGCTCTCTTTGGTTTTTCAGTGCAGAAGGATAATCTAAGTATTTATTGGTAGGGAGCATCATGAACCTCTTAATTCCTTGTTTTTTCCCCTTCCCAAAATCAAGCATATCATGTTCCTTAGAGGCCATGTAGCAGAAGTTCTTGCTGCTGTTATGATATATAATAAAACCTTGAAATAAGCTTTCCTCATTCTGTATGCGCCATTTCAGATTTAACATCATTTTTGGAATTTCAAGTAGGGTCATTTTGCCTGGAGTTTTACAACATTAACCAGAGTAATTCAGTTATTTCAGAAAACTGATTAGATTGTCCTTTCTCAAGGGTGGAGACTTTTGTATTTGTTCTGTAAGGTGTGCAGTACATTTCTGAGTACTGTGTATAACTAATATTACTGACTTCAGCCATAACTGCAATAAATGAGTGCATAAGGTCTCTGCTATTACATTTTTCTTAAAATAAAAAAAAAGCAAAAGCACCTTTCAAATAATTCTTTTCTGCACACTGCACATGAAAGATGTGCTATCCTTTTTTTCTCTCTGTTCTGTTAAGTCTTTCACATTCGTATAGTGCACTATCATTATCTACTCTCATTTTATTAAATGATTTCTGAGAGTGGGATTATTTATGATATATATGTCATGATACTAGGAAAATGCGTTTTTTCTACGTGTGTCTGTAAGTGGCTTCTGTATTTTGTGCAGCTGTGTTTTATTCCTTCCTGGAGGCTTGAATAAAATGCTTTTTTTGTCTAAAGGCAAAGATAAGGGGTTTTTATCACTATAGGTAGGGAAAATAAATAGATATTTAATTTTATTTTGCTAACCTAAAGGTATTTCAGAGTACTACAAAAACAATTACATAACATTACCTGGAGGTGCAAGCATACCTTAAGATGGGATCACTAGGGATGCCAGAGCAAGTGCGTATTATGGTTTAACCTTAGCTAGATGTATTGGTCCCCATTTTAGTATGCGGACTGACAAATGCAGTTGGTTTCCAAAGTCTAGATAGCTGCATTTCAGTGAACCATCATTTTTTGCTGTAACATTGGCATGTTCATAATATCTAACATTTTTCTTGGGTAGTGTACTCAATGCATTGTAATTAATCTAGATTAAGCGAACTCAGATCTTTCCATACCTGTGTAAATTAATGTATCTTGTCAGTCTTTTCCTGATAATTTTGAGGGAGAGGGAACTAGACTCTTCAGTCGCAGGGATTGTGTCCATACCAACATTCTGTCTTCCCAAATACTTTATTTCTGCATTATGGAAACAACAAATTTTTGAGGCCTTCACATGTGAATTGCTTACAGCTCAATTTTACCAGTACCAAATTTCAAAAAGCTGTGAGACGTGTGCTGCTAGTGTCTGTAGTCCAAAAGGTTTGGAAACTCTGCTTTAGTGAAACCTTTAAGCTACTGGATGGATCCTTGAGCAGTTAAGCTAATGAATGCAGTTTATAGCTTTTATCATTATGGGCAAGAAACGTAAGTAAGATTTTTCTCCTGTTGGGGAGGGATATTTTGGTACAGTGCTGTCTCTCTGGCTGGGTAAATGGCAGCACATGGCAGTAACTGATGGGGCGACTGACCTCTTGGTATCAATAAGAGGCTGAATTATAACTTCTCCTTTCCCTCGGTGGACTTAAAAATCTGGGTCTCTGTTATCTGTCTTGTTACACATTTTTCATAAAACTTGCAGCATCTTCACGACCCTTTAGACTTTTGTGAAATTCAGTTCAAATTGACTTGAAGCTCAAAAGTTACCAGGGAAGGACAGAGCAACCAGTCTCAAAAATGAATTTAGTAGATCTCTTCTTGCCTCTTAAAAGGAATTGCTGGGAAGTTGTGATAAAACAGCTCTTTTCTTGATGTATTACCTGAATTTATTACATACTTAAAACTTCTGTCCAGTTTGGTGGCCAGCCTTTCCAATTTGCGAGAAGAGCTGAAAAATCACAAAGGGTTAGGACAGGCAGCGTGGTCACGGCACGCATTTCCTTAGAGAGCGGCAGGATGAGTTGAATTCCTGCCCTGCTTTCTCTGAGCCCGTGCCAGCTTGACCGCAAGAGGCAATGGAACGGCAAACCCTTCTTCTCCTCTCCTTTCCTGCAATACAGTGGGCTCTTAACTGGAGGACACAGCTGAATAGCTTTGGCAAGGAATATTTGGGTGCTTATTTCTCAGAGCAGAACTGTTTGAAGGGTTATGGATTGTAATGGGAGGCAGCTGGAGAGGCTCTTCCCCCTGCATGTCCCCCATGGCAATGGGTCTCATTCATTTGCTTCGGTTTGTGAATCACGGGATGTGGCTCTTGAAGTGGATTCAATTGACAGTAAATTCCTACCAGTCTCGCTGTAGGACTGCAAGTTGAACATCATTGCTTTAGCATAAATCTTTATAAGAGATGTTAATGTCTGGTTAAAATATGCAAATATTTACTGACTTGTCTACTGTTTGTCAGCTTGGCATGCGAGACCTTGGATCTGATCCTTCTGTCTTGGCAGACATTGGGAATTGTGCCAATAACATTAATAGGAACAGCATTGTGCCCTCTAATCTGTTTGTTTATGAAGTACGGCGAGAGTTATCTGGCTAGATGCTTTACAGTGAATTGAAAAAGCATCTGTTTGAAATTTTTTAGGAACTGTCACATGCTTTAACTTATCATTATCTTAATGTATGGACCCTTTGATTCCACAAAATACATCGGTAAGCGGTGAAGCGTGAAAGTGCACAGTCATGAGTTAAACTGCTGTGAAAGACGAAAATTTTAGTTCACGATGTTCTCTCCTCCTACATTGATTTTTAGTTTGAAGTTGGACTTGGACTGTGGAGTAATTCTTCAAAAGCCTCCTGTGCACCAAGCAGGCGCAGTGTTTACTTGGAAATAAATGACTGTGTAGATGATGTTGCTTATCGCTTTTCCTCCTCAAACTGTCCCTTCTGCCTTTCCCAGCCCCCTCTGCAGTTCTGCAGGGGAAACGTGCAGTTTTATTTGGAGATTAGATTTTAGTTACTCTTTTCATGTTTGTTTACAAAACCCCGTTGGAAAGGAGGAGACATACTCATTAGGGTTATTAAGCCTGAAAGTCATTGGTTGTAGGAAATAAAAAAGAAAAAAACCCACAACCCTCACAGTTCATTGAAAAAACCAGCAAGGTTTAAGTCACAGCAGTTGGAATTAGCCAGATCTTTTAAAGGATACTTTGTGCAAGTTAAACTGAGCATGACTTGGCTTTCAAAGAAATTAAGATCAGTAAGTTTTCTTCTGCTGCAGTGTTTTGGAAATACGAAGTAAAAAGCCAGGGTTTAGACCTCTGGATTAGCCGGTGAGGAAGAGCTGTGTAAACTTCTGTGTGTGCTCTAGTCAATGTGATGCTTACTGTCATAGCAGGTGGAATTCACAGGCACTGTGTTTAGATATTTTACTTAAGTGCATAAATTGGGAGCCTTTCTGTAGGCAGTGGTGCTGCTGTGAGATGATTCAAAGCTAAGAAGTGCTTTCAATTCACCACTGATAATAAAGGCTCTGTTGATAAGACGTTGTACCTGTATTTCTAACGCAGGTCCACCTATCTTGGATGTGTGACTTCAGATAGTGGGAATACGCCTGGTTTACTGTTTCTTCAAAATTCTGAAGATGTATTAAACTTTGCTATTAGAATAAATTGTTTCTCAGATTTGAATTTAGCACTCTCCTGGCATGCAGTTCTCCAGGCCATTTTGAGAAAATGAATAATCCTGACATTTGTTCTGCTACATGCTTAGTATTTTAATCTCAGTTCTACAGACAGAAAAAGTGAAGGGCATAAGTAATTTGCTCAGTTTTGCAAAGAGAGTCGGAAATACAGCACAGACCTTGTGACGCTTTAGCTTTGAATTCTAACCTGTAATAATTTCTACTCTTGGAGTTAATGTAGAAATTCCAGTTTTACCTTTGAAACTTTTGAAAATAAACGCTATAGAACTCAAAATAAATTTCCTTTGACAAGTGTCTGCGTTCCTTGGCTGTTAAAATATTAACTGTTCTGAAATAATTTTAAACGTGTAGGTCAGGTACTACAATAGACTAGATTTTAAGAAAGCATGGTTGTAACTCACATTCACGTCTCAGTTGCTAATTTAGGCACAGCTGAGGGGACCAAAACTAGGAGCATGGGTTTTTCAGGAGTCGGCAGGAAGAGTCGAGTGCCTCCAAGGAACAGCTCAGCGCAGCTGGGTTGGAGCCTGAAGTAGATGGTGCAAATACCCAATAAACGTGCGCGTTTGTGTCTGCGAATGGAATTGAAATGAAATCTGAGAGGCCGAGTGTATCGTTTTCCATATGTTGTCCACATACTGGTTTTCTTTGTTAGGATTAGATTTTTTTAAAACACAAATTACACCGCAGCGCCTCCTTATCTATCACTGTGTCCCATGCGCTGTGACTTCAGTGGGTTTTTTAATTACACTCAAATACTGATAGTGTGAGTCAGTTTAGCCCAGTTAGCCTAACAGCCTGGTCCTGGCTTCTCTTAGCTCCATTTAACTCAATCCACAGGTTTTTGCTTAGGGTCACTTATGTCCTCTGGAGTGCTCCCTAGGTCTTCAAGTTGACCAAAGAAATTGTGTGGCCTTTGCAGTATAGCTGGGCCTGTCAAACCCTTCTTCTCCTCAGCCATGTGAGTTCAATATTTATCAAAACAGCCAACATAAGACAGCTCTGAAATAAAAATGTTTTTCTGTTGGATGGTGCCATGCTGGAGAGAAGGGCAGGATAACGTAGCTTTCAAATGCCTGTCAGCTCTGCCGGGCAGGTCAGTTCCATGGGATCTGCGTATAAACAGTTCTTCGGGAATAAACACACAGAAGCTCTGCTTCTGACTTTTGGTCAAAGGAATTTTGGTTATATGTCAGCCAGGAAGTGAGGAAATCAAAAGTACAGCAGAGTTCATGAAATCCTCTCTTTTCAGTCCCTTAGGAGGAAAACAGAATGTACATGAGAAAAACATCAATTAACTGTTGTATTACTATAGAAGCAAATCCTAGATTTGTAAAATTCACTGTGGCCTAAAATGTTAGTGAAACGGAAATCAGTGTAATTTTTAGTTGTATCTGGAAAGGATCTTTGCATAAACAGCATAAGAATACATAACACTTATATAACTGAAAATATGTGCTTAGGTGATCCAGCTGAGTGTCTTTAATGTTAGTAGAATTACTTCATGAATGAATTGACTCATATGTATGGAAATGCAAAACCTACTTTCTTGTTCATAGTCTGATTGAAAATGGGGACTTATTTTTAGCAGAAAAAGAAATATCTGGATGAATGAGGCAATATTTTGCAAGGTCATTGTTAAGAAAGAGGCATGTATCGCAGATTTGTATCAGGATGACTGCAAAATATTCATGCTTGTGTTCCTTCTTTTTTGGGAAGATACATTGTTGTACATGAGAAATTTCTTTATAACCATTGTAAAAGGGAAGGCAGTTTAAATCAGAATTGTCTTGAAAAATCAATATTCCTATATGTTTCTATATTGATACTGAAAATGAAATTTTAAGAATGGAAGGCAACACATAGAACACTATGTCGTTTAATATAGTAAAAGTCTTGTTTACATTTCTACTGTATATTGGCTTAGGCATGTGTTAATGAGGAAAGTGGGACAGTGAATTATTTTTCCTATAAGGAAGATGCATTTATTTGACCTTCAGATTAACTTGAAGTTACTTTACCTTAGTTTGGTTAAAAACCTAAAAATATAAAGCATAAAGGAAGTTTTTTAGCAGTGAATTTTTAAAGTGGTCTAAACATGGTTATTTGAGACAATCATAAACATTGATATATAATCACAACTATTGATAAGAGAATGCTTGCTAAAAATGAAAATGAGAACTCTTACAGTTTTTCCTCTTTCAGTTATCAGAACACATTTTTGTGAAGTCAGCTTTAAAGTATCGTGTCTAGGGACGTGTGTCATATATTTAAATATTATGCCAATGAAGGGAGAATGTAGATAAAGGTTATAGAAATGCTTTGCTTTTTTGTTTTTTGCCAGGCTGGACGGGGCTTTGAGCAGCCTGGTCTGGTGGAAGGTGTCCCTGCCCATGGCAGGGGGGTGGGATGAGATGAGCTTTAAGGTCCCTTCCAACTCTTAAGCATTCTATGACTCTGCTGTTGGTTTAGGTCGTGGATAACCATTTGTCTGAGTTCATTGGCAGATAATGTTGTCTGTCTTCTATACAGATTTTTATCACAACTGTTTCAAATTTTTTTCCCCTAAAAAGATTTACTTTAAAATGATTTAAGAAGTTCTGCACAAAGGTGTTGGTGTGGCAGGGGTATCTTGGCTTTCTCAGGCATGAATGGAAATAAACCAAGGGAAGGAAGAGACAAGTGGTTTTCTGTTGACCTCCAGTTCTTTCTCATACATCCTCGTCCATCCCCATTGCGCTTCGCCCAGCCGGAGAGAGCGGCTCCTTTCCCTGAGAGTAGGTGAGAAGTGCTTTGGAGAGAAAGGTCTTTCTTGGAGTAAGCGGCTGCGGGTTTGGAGAACGAGCAGTTGGTGGATGACTTGTATTACTTCCGAAGCAAAGGTCATGTTGCCAGTGAAGACCCAAAAGCCTCTATGTAGCAAAGGGCTTAAATCCATGCTGGCTTTAAAATTGGAAACCACTACTTACATTCTTAAAATCAGTCACGGGCTTAAATACTTTCTTGAATTAGACTCAAAAGCGAGAGCTGGGAGCGATGGAGGAAAGACTGGGAAGAGGTTAGGCAGCGAGAAAGCTTGGGATAGGAAATGTAAATGTGACACAGCACCTTGAGGTGGGACTGGAAGTTGGTTGGCAAGTTGTCACTGCCATTACACAGCTAACCAACATTTTATCATCCCCTCTGCCCCCACTCTAGGATTTCTGTCCCTGAGTCATGGCAGACAGAAGACCAGAGAAGTCATGTGAACAAGCATGTGAATCTCTTAAGCAGCAGGATTATGAAGTGGCAGTGAAGCATTGCACAGAGGCTCTCCTTTCCCTCAGCCAGTACCCCCCAGCTCACCTCCCGGAGGCATGCCAGGCAGAAATCGACCGCATCAAAATCGAGACTCTTCTGTATAGAATTGCTTCTTTTTTACAACTTGTGAGTGTGACTCTTTACTAGTATCTAGTGAACTGGAAAGAGCAATCAAATATCTTGTACTGTCAAGATTTAAATAAAATTTAGAGTTTTGCTGTGATTGGCATGGTGGTTTGCCACAGAATCCCGCTTGCTAAAGCATATATGAGGCTTCTGTCTTGTAGTTTTCCCTGATCTGTTTATTTTTCAGGATTGGGACCTCTAAGTAGTTTGGGTTTGAAGCACAGTTCTGTAAAAGAATGAGGAAAAATACTTTTTTAAAAAAATTAAAAAATCAACAAATACTCTAGGAAGGCAGAATATCTGGTTTTAGGGCATTATGTTTGTACAGTTTTGCTGAGTTACATACCAAATTGTGTTGTCTTTAAACAGCATGAAATTAAGGTTGCAAATCTAAACACTCAAAAAACAAAGTTAAGAAATGCCAGAATTCAGGTAGCCAGTTCATACCTGATTTAGCTCCATTTGCACAGGCCTAACATTAGTCTTTTAATACTGGATCATACACTAGTTTTCCATTGCTAGGCTAGAGCATGTCTGGTGAAAGATGTAACTTTTAGGCTCTGGCAGATTTTTACTGGAAATGTGAAGACTGAAGTCTTTGTAAAGGTTTGTAAATGCAAGGCAAGAGGCATAACCCTGAATTACAGGTGATGCCATTGCCAAATTCATGTCCGTCCTTGAAAGCGTCAGAGATCTGCACTTTCTTAAAGGAAAGGACATTACAGTGCTTGAGAATAAAGCTACAGCCTGCTTAATGCACCTGCATTTTTCCTTACCTTTCTGTTTTGGAAATGTTATTACAGATTTACAGGGGCCGTGTCCACCTCAAATCTCCGTGTATTGAGTATGAACAGTTTCATCCCAAGTGGAAAAAGTTTGGCCAAGTTGTAAGACCATGCTGGGCTGCTTTAAGATAAATCTTGCCCGTCTGATTAGAGAGCATTTTTAAGCATTCTTTAAATAGATAGCTGAATTGGACTGTTCAGTGCGCAAAACATGAATTGGGAAACTTCTTAAAATAAGATGTGACCTATCTTATGGCTCCTCAGGGGAAGACGTTCAGAAATAACTAAGGTTATTTTTTTTAAATGGAAGTTGTGTTGCTACAGACTTTGCTTCTCAAAATTACTTACATAGGCCAATATGCAGGTAGATGCTTAGCAGTATTTAATATGTTTCTGACCGGGATGCCTTTGAAAATCCTGTGAAGCACCTACCTGGATGTTCATCATAGTGAAATTATTGCAGTGAGTCTTCAGGGGCTTTGGAAAAACACTGGTAATCGAAACCTTCCTATTAAAGACTTGAATTATATAGATACTTGAAGACTTATAAGTAAAAAAAAAAAAATAAAAAAAATTCCAAATTCTCCTTCTTGTTGTACTAAACGAGGTAATTTTTAAAATCACCACTGATAAGACAGAGTAAAATAAAATACATACCTTACACATTTCAACAGCACCATATTAGTGCAAGTTTAAAAAAAATTACAGTGGCTAGAAAAGAAAGTTAAGTTTTTGTAGTTTTCCTAGTTGTTGTGAGCCACCTACAAACACATATTAAACATATACCTTTGCCCATTCAGGTTCCTCTTTTAAGATGTTTGTTTGCTGAGAATTTGAGAAAGTCAGCATTCTAAGAATTAATTATATTATATTTGACGTGTGACCGATGTTCTTTACATGTTCCACCAAGGAAAAGACGAAGTAATGGATTTTAAAAAGTTTTAAGAAACTTGTAATTCAAGCATGTAGTTGTTTATGCTAACTGGAATAATGCCATTTTTAAACTTTTCATGTTTTACCTTTCAGAAAAAGTATGGGCAAGCAGATGAAGACTGTAGGCATGGTATGCTTATTTCTTTTTTTATTACATAGTGTTATAAATTGCAGTCAGTTGTCTGAATTTTTAAAACTGATGCCCAGATTTGTTAGTTTGCTAACGATGGTTTTTTTTCCAAGTTAAAATTATGTATCTGCTTTATAATACTTTTTCTGTTTTGGTTTTTTTTTTGTTTTTTTTGAGAGAGATATCTCACTGTTTTGTAACTTATATTCAAGTACCAGAACTCAAACGCATGTCTTTGGCACAGTGGTGCTATTTGGCTAATAGATATTTTAGTATACAAATGTAGGATGAATTGATGGTGTTAGGATTCTTGTGAAGATAAAGACAGCTGATTGTTCCATCTTTTTTCTTAGGGACATGGTGGATATTTTGGTTTGCATTTTGGGACTTGGTTCAGAGAAAATCAAGATGATGTACTTAAATGTATTTCTGTTTGTTAAAACTTCCAAATGTGCATATATCACATTGAAGTTGAGCCTTTCGTGTTTCACTGCCTTGTACAGTTGGGGTATTTTTAAAGGAATTAACCATCCTTCCTAATGTTCTGTTATACATGTATAATGCAAGTGATTCAAAACTCACTGAGAACTCTTTGCTGAGTTTGGTAAGTGTTGAAACAGAATTTATCAGTTAGATTTGGAAAGAAAAAGTAGGTAGATCCCACCTTTCTGTTTTTAGTTCCTTAACTACTCTTAAATTTTAAAGGAAATTTCCTCAAACCACAGTTTTGTTACACAGACTGTGTGATATACTATTCCAACGTTCCTGTGCTAGCAATGACAATCTTTAAATTGTTCCTTTATGGTTTTGTGGGTTTTTTTGGGGAGTGTTTTTTGTTTGTTTGTTTGTGTCTTTTTAATGCGTTTGTCTTCACTGATACTCAAGTCATAGTCTGGGGAATTTGTGGGGCTCTGCAGCCTTCTTGTGAAAGGCCATAAAGTATAACTAAGAAAAGTAAACTTGCTTTCTGTAGGTATAAAAATTAAAGTTTAACAAATTTCAAAAGGCTGAACATTGCTTAATTAATACCCTTCTTAAAATAGCCTGGATTTTTTTTTTTTTTTTAAAGCTGCATCTTTTAACTGTTGATATATGCCAAGGGTGTAATATTCCGACTAACCTCACAGTTGTCTTTCATGGTGGCAAGTAAAAGCGAGAGAGACGCATGTGGAAAGATGAATGATGGTTAAAAGAGGTAGGAGGGAGAATGCTGTTTAATGAATAGTATTCTCATTGATGAGATCTGATGGGTTTGTCGTAGGGGTAGATGGGTGACATTCATCTGTGGAACCTTTTCTTGGCATATATGTCAGTTATCAGTATCTCAAAGGAACTGTAATCTTAATTATTTTTCTTCTCTCACTGGACGGATATAGAAGTGAGTGGAATAGGACCACTGATCCCTACTTTTTTTTTAATTAGGTAGAGAAACCAGCTTCCAAATGTATATTAGTAACAAAGAAATACCATCCAGTTTAACCTTCATTTCCTTAATTCATGCCAGTATGTTCTGCAAATATTTTTTCCAGATCTAAAACTGAGGACGTTTTTCAACTTCTTAATGCCATATTTATGTATGTATATAAAAATGGTGTGTGTGTATGTACAAATATATATTTGTATACACACCCCCCCTGAATTTTTATGAATATATGAATGAACTATTCGGTTGTGGTCCCTATGATGTGCTGTTGTCAGTTGTAGCCCAGCATTTGCCAGTTTAGAGTATCTGCATTTATGATCCTGAAAAGTCTTAGTTTCAGTTTTACGTTTGAAATATCCTTGGGAAGAAACAGCCTTAGTGTGGACCACCTGATACTCACACTTCTTGATACTCACAATTTTTTTTAACAAAGTTTTATTCAACCGGCTGGTCTGTCTTTTTAGAAGACTTGACGCATTGCATACCTATGACAGTGTTTTATTTTAACCTGAATGATAAGTACATTTTGGAATAGCTGGAGAGATATCTGTTCTTTATGGTATGCTGCTTGCACTGTTACAAGGAATGATGATAACTTACAATCTGTTAAATTATTCCACAGATCTTTACCAAAAGATACTGGTTAGTCTGTTGTAACTTTTTATGTGCAACTGTATGTTTTAGCATAGTGATACTGTGCAGTTAATGATTTGAAATATCAAAATCGGACATCTAATCTTTGAGGTTAAAATAGCAAAACGTCAAACATGTTAGAGCTATTTCTGGCACTGCTGCTTCTGATTTGGGAAGTAAGCTGTATTTTTGGAAATGTGGTCAGTATCATCAGAGTGGTGAATTCAGACTAATCTTTGAGGCACTTCAAACAGGATTTAGTTACCGTTTCATTTTGAAGAGATGTCTAGTCGTTTTTATGAAAATGTTCTGTGGGACTATATTTTCTTTAGTCTTTCATGCAATTTCTGTTAACGGTGTGAATGTCTGTTGAGTGAGTTTTGATTTATTATTCTAAAATGTAATCCTGAAGTTGTGGTGAATGTAAAATTCGTGTTAGCACTAACAGGAGCTGTTTGCATCTGCATGAAGTGCAGTATAAACATAGATGTAAATGTTGCCTGCAATAAGAGTAATATATATTATAATTCCATAATTTTAAACAACTGTCCAGCCTTCTTTTCCACTCACATGCTTAGCTTACTAGCTTTTTAGTCACTCTGGCATTTCGTTTTCTGGACAGGTAATATATATGATTAAGTGTTATTCCTGCTTGTCTGAAGCACGTCTATATCGTGAAATAAATCCTTTCACTATTGGAAGTGTCAATGAAAGTGTCTGTTTGGCTCGCTATCTGATCCAGTGCTAGAAAGCATTAGGAAAGTTTTCTGTTACATGGAGCCTGTAAATTTCTGGAGCCAAACAATCGTTCCTATATCCTGCACTTTACAGCGTAAGTGAATAAAAGCCCTTTTAAAGTAGCAGGAATTGACCATGAGGAGGTTAGCTATATTTGGAAACGACAGGGCATGCTTTTTGTGAGCATGAATGGATCTTCCTGAGCATGTTTGTGTTACTGAGAGGTTGTTGGTTGCTATTTCTTTTTTTTTCTTTTTTTTTTTCTTTTTACCCTTTCTGTGAAGAGGAGGTCCTTTGTGTCTGTGTCAGATATTTGAATTTACCCTTCCCACATTTAATTTTTGCCTATTTTAGCATGTAAACATTACAACCTTTTTTGAGTTCACGTACAGCATTTTTTAGATGGTGAGAGAGAAGTTTAAATTTAATATTAGACAAGAGCAAGTAATACTTCCTTTACATCCAAGACTTGTCTTTCCAAGAAGCCGTGGATTCAACCCAAGTTTCAGATGTTATTTTCAAGTTAAAGGTGAAAGGAAACTGTGTATAGTTTATTTAAATGTATACTATGCTGAAGCTAATAGCTGCTGGTTTGTGTTGCAGTGCTGGGAGAGGGGCTGGCCAAGGGAGATGGATCTTTCCGTGCAGTGCTCTGCTGCATGCATCTTAAAGGGAAGCTGCAAATTGTGTCTAATGTTCTTTCCAAATCACTGATGGGTGAATCACTGGTAAGTGGGTTTGCTGCAATCTACATAATTTAAAAAGCAGTTTTGTATTTCCGTTTTTTAAAACATGTTTAATAACAAACTTCTGAACATATGTTTGACTGGCAGGTTGCAACAAAAATGATTTCTATGAAAATTACAAAGATAAGTATATGGGAACGCATATGTAATCAGGATACCTAGGTTGCTGCATTACCAATGTTTCAGAGTCGTTATGATTTTGAAAGGTTTTTTTGTTGTTGGCTCTGAATCCTCAGGGAATGCAGAATAATTTGCATACTTGTGCGCTTTAATAGAATAATTTAAATCTCAAACTTTTGCTTAGTTTATTTTTAAATTGCACCTGACACAATTTTGTATGCACTTCAGGAAGTTTAGCCATTAAAGCAGAAAAATCATTGATAGGACTTTTAAATAACTGGCCCATGATAAGTTTTAAGACAGCATGAAAAGCTTGTCAGGAAAAAAAAAAAAAAAGCCTTGCAGTTCAAGACAAAAATAAGGGTTTGAGTTCAGAGTTGCTATTTTACCCTTGAACTGTCAAGACTTGTAAAGATGCTTTTAACTCCATCTGTGTAAGTAACTGTTCTAACTCTTATGTGACTACTCATATAGGGAAAATTAGGGACATATGTAAGTCTTCAAAGGATAGTCTCCTTTTTATTTCTGTAATCTTGATTAAATAGCATGCAGTTTGTCACCATGAACTACTGGTGATGCTAAATCCAGAAACACGTTCATAGCACAGACAAGAGCAGCTCTGGTCAGACCATGAGGAAGATGTAAGTGACAACAGAAATGGTTGTAGGAGAGCCTGTTACACTTAGCTATGTATTTCAGATAAATTCAATTTTGAAAGATTTTTACTTCAGATGTGCTTGAATATGCAGTTATTTTTAGTTACATGGCTAATCTTTGCTTTTTCATGAAAACTCCAAAAGTTCCATAGTCTACATCAGATCAGGGAGAGTTATGAAACTGTAGAAATTAGTGATCTGTAAAGTAGATCCTTAAAAGAAATTAATCCATCACAACACCAGCAGTGACAGTGTATTATATTGATTCCTTCACAGCTGAAGTGTTTCGGTAAACATAGCATGTGGCTTATGTGTAGCGCTTTTCATCGGTAACTTACTGAGTGCTCTGCGAAGACAGTCGGTGTCACTGTCCCCATTTTGCAGACAGGAAACTGAGTCACGGAGAGGTGAAGTGACTCGCCTAAGGTCACCCAGCAGGCCATGCTGATAATAGAGCATAGACCTCCTGAATCCTTGTCCGTGGGCTGTACTGTCTCCAGGGCTACTATGCACGTAGAGTACTGCTCTGGAGGATAGCAATCAATAAGTACTGTAGCTATTAATATTTGCCTTGAGTGGCAGCTAAACTTCGTAAGAATTTTTTTTTCCCCCAAGTTGTTCTACATATGCTGCTCTCCTGCATTGTCCTGTACTGACCTGTTGTCCTGTAAGTTTAGTGAAGTTTTTGGCCTGTGTAAAAATTCCCTTCTTCACTGCAATGTTTGCTCAGTGTTATGTAGTATGTCATTTAAAATTGTGTGTTGTAAGTCAAACTCACTTTTCCTTCTTGCCCTTCTCCTTGGTGGTGGTGCAGAGGGAAATGCTTTGTTGCTGTGGTTTAATGCATGTGAAGGTTTATGTGGTTGATGTATTAATATTCTTTCTCCCCCCAGAACGGGATGGTAACTAAAGATCTGACACGACTGAAAACACTTCTTGCTGAAACAGAGGTAATAATGAGCATATTATTGGGAAAATAATGAGCAGTACCTGAAACAGCTGAAGGGCTTGTTTTCATGTGTCCTGGAGATCCGGGCTCACGATGAACATACTGGTTCACACATTATTGTTTCCACTGATCTGTTGGTCTTTACCACCTACCTATTCAGGAGCCTTTCGTCGCAATCTTGCATGACATATGAGAAAATAAGAAAAGATGCTAATAGGTTGTTGACTCTCTTGAAGTAGCGAGTAGAAAGTATTTATTGTATTTTTCTCTGTTGGAAATGGTTCTGAAGTAATAAACATGACTTAAGAAATTGGTTAACATATAAATGCTCTATCAGTCACCTTTTTTTGTATTAGAGGTTAATCTGTCATGCCCATTGAATTGCTGCTTGGGTTTGGTTTTTTTTTTTCTTCTTTATCATTGATTTGAGCTTTATCTTTAATGTAGATTCAAAGCTGAAAGACATCTCAGTACAGTTTAGACTTTTGGCCTTTTAAAAACTTTACGACAGTCCACATTAAACTGATCACGGGGTGGAATTTGGTCTTGTAAAAATCTGTAAAATTTTCTTCTAATGATGAGCGGACTCAGTGTTCCTGTCAGAATTTCTTTTATCAACAGCTGCAATCCAGTTGTTAGGTTAATATGAAATTCATCTTTGTGACTGGAAGTCTTTTCAGACTTCTGATTAATATTTTTGTATCGGTTGTTCTAAAACACATTTTGACAGCAAAGCCGCAAAAGCAGTTCTTATTGATGGAATTGTTTTGTGTTCCTTTATAACTGTGGGGTTTTTTTTATATGGTTGCAGGCAGCTGGTAAAGTACCATCAGGATATCATGTAGAAGATTTAGAAGAAGGTATGTAACTCAATTCTAAAGCTGCTTCATTTTGTAATGAGAAGATTTGGATCCTGCTTTGCTGAATGCTCAGCATTGCATAGTAGTCAAAAAGCAGAAAACAGGCTTGAATATCATGATGAGCCCTGGGGATTGAGGCAGAATTATCTCATCGTTGCCTGAATTTGGAGGCAGAAGTTTCTATTGGTCAAAGTGCTGTATCAGAGCCTGCTTCGTTCTGCAAATTGTTTGAAACTTGCCTTCACAGCCTTTGTGGCTTTGTTCTAAATGAATTTGTTAAGGATTGAAAATTAATTTGTGGTGTATAATTTTGCTTGTGTACAATACATTTTGGGTTGATGTTTGGAGGTGTGCTTCCCTGGACAGTTCCTCTCCGACTCAGAAATACTTGGCAATTAGAAAAGTAACCTCTAAGTTTTGCCTACTCTGCAGGGTCCCGGGATGGCTGGCAGTTCCGCCCTCCACCCAGGGGAGTCACGAGCAGTGAAGAATATACGCTATGTAAAAGGTAAAGTCATTGCTTTATACCAACATTCGCCAAGGGATCGTAATGTTTCCTCTTTTGTTTAGCTGCTGACAGAATGATTAAGAAGTCAGGAAAATGAAGGTACTTGTTAGAACAAGACTTGATTTGTTCACAGATTTTTGGAAGGGTCAGTTTATATGGAAGCACCTCAGTTTATAAAACGGAATCACTAGCTCCATTTTCATAAGAGAGCGGTTTGAGGTTCATTTTACTAGACACAAGTCAGCATATGTCTTTTTCCCCTACCTTTTCTAATTTCTGTAATTTGAGATGTGAAAAGTTCCCACAAACAACGGTGTTAGCAAACTGAAGCAGAGTGATGTGTGCTTTGACAGCAGATAGGGTGCATGCCTTCAGATAAATGGGCTTTGTTGATAGATGGGCTTTGTCTTCGGATAAAAAAATGTTTGTACAATTTCCCTCTGGATCTCATTATTTCCCTTTTGCGTAAGCTCAAATGCACAGAGGTGAATTGCCTTGCTGAAGATCCAATGGCTCGTATTGGTTTCTCCTCCTCCTATTTTTCAGTCTGCTAGTCAATATTGCCTGTAGTTTGTGTTGTTAATCTTCATTACTTACATAAAACTGTATTAATATATATGGAAAGGAACCATCATTATGCACTTGATTCTGCCATATCTGTAACTGATGTAAATAAATTGTTTTAAAAACACAAGCAAGAATCTGACCGGCTTTTAAACTGACGTGACTGAATTGCTGAATTTGGGCTACTTTTGGCGTGATTTTATAGAGATGCTAAATCTTAGCAACTCTTGTTGATTTTTATCATATCTGGTGCATATTCAGCAGTTTTTAAAAAGCAGATATTTACAATTTTTGTCTTACGATGACTTTCTGTTGAGTAGCATCTACACCATGTTTCCAACCATTGCTCTGAAACATTTTTTCCACTGAAGCTGTAATTAGCTGTATGCACACTGTTAACCCTTACAGTGAGAAGCATGTGCCTTACTCAGCAAATCCATAGGAACAGTGTCGTTCTGACCATAGACTAAAGATTTTAGTTCCTTATGAGGAGGCAGTTACAGGTACTGAATATGAATTTTTGAAGCTGTGGTTTCTTTTTTCCCTCTGTGCCATAAAGCAGTAGGAGTACAGCATATTTATTCTAGGTAATGAAGCTATGGAATTGCAGGAGGTATTAGATAAGAAACTAAAAATGAGAAAAAAAAGTGTCTGTTAAAAACATGAACATTGAGAACTTGGAAAAATTGCATAATGATGACAAATTTTAAAGTAATATGCTTTCCTGTTCAATAATGAAAAGGAAAACCACTTGATTTTAAGTCTGCTGTGTAGCTAATAAGAACAGGTGACTAAATGCTTGCACTCCATTTTATTTGGGCCATGAAAATCAGAATTGTACTTCAGCATTCTAATGCAATGGTGAATTGGAAAATTTACAATAAAAATAGTGAAATTGACTGCCAAGAAAAATGTTTTAGTTTAAAATATATCAAGGAACGTAGGTCAAGAATGCCTTTAGTAACGTGGTGATATGTATCATGCTTAATTTATTTACAAGTTGGGCATGCAAACCTTTAAATATTTAAACTTTTCTTAAAGGAAAAGTGTATGCTGGATCAAATTATAACCACTGATAGAAGTGTGGCCTAGATATGCAGGTACTTTTGCTGCAAGGTTTTCACGTCCTAGTCAGGTGTTATTTTTTTTTTGTCACATAGCTCGAAGTTGGTTCTCTAATTCACCTTACATTACGTAATACATTTACTATGGAAAGGTTATTCAGCCACTGATCCCCTTCTGCTGTCTTCATCAGTAATGTGGGGTCCTGACTTGCTGTATTAATTTAGTTTTGGTGCATCCTTTCTTTTTTTACAGTAACTTTTGTTGTAGGAAGAGATTCTTAATATAAGTATATACATAGATATCCACATGAAATTCATGTACAGTTATGTTTGCAGAGTTTCTGTAGACTTAATATCCTGATAGAGATCAGCCTGCCTGGCTTTATTTATAATAAATATGGTGCTTACGTTAACTCTTTATAGTCTCCTTATGCAAAGCAAACAAACCAACTAGCCTGATCACCTGATGTTTATTCTGTATATCCAATACTTTCTTAGTATTCAGAACTTACACCCCCCCATTTTATTCTTCATTTTGTCATCTATTTTTTAAGTGCGTCAGTTTTGAAGAATAATGCTACTGTCTTGTGTTTTATAATTTTAATACAAGGTTTAATTATAAATATAGTTCCCAAGTTATACAGGCATTTGCCCACACTTGCAATGAATTCTGAGAACTCAAATGATTAAATTGTATACAGGCGTTTGGAATATCATTAATTTTGACGCATCAGCACATGCCATTAAATGAAAGATGTATTTCTTTAACAAATCCTTAAAGTCTGCAAAAATAGATCCTTTTAGACTGATACACTCTTTACAAAGAAGAAGATTAAGCCTTTTCCTGGAGAGATGATTTCTGTGTAGGTGTATTTAGTAGAAGGGACCATGTGATGTCACTGTTGCTCCAGGAAAAACTGCTGAATGAGTATTTATCAGCTAATAACGTAACTGTTGGAGGAAATTTGCTGTATCTTCCCTTTGCCCCTGATTGACAGTGTTTTATTCATAATAATACAGTGCCTAGTCATTTCAGGGATGGTCCATGAT
This sequence comes from Charadrius vociferus, assembly GCF_000708025.1. NCBI lineage: Eukaryota > Metazoa > Chordata > Aves > Charadriiformes > Charadriidae > Charadrius > Charadrius vociferus. The sequence goes on along the minus strand of NW_009646934.1, from coordinate 2,151,660 downwards.
CTCATTGTGTTAATTGCTGTACAAACACTTGATTCTTTCTTCTTTGAAGCTGGAAATTTCTTGAGAAGACTTGTGGCCCCCTATGTTTCAAAGAAATCTGATATATTTTTCTGGACTTTGCAGTAAGAGAGTCTGCTGCCTCTCTTACAAAATGCTGCATAATAATACAGTGCCTAGTCATTTCAGGGATGGTCCATGATCTCATTGTGTTAATTGCTGTACAAACACTTGATTCTTTCTTCTTTGAAGCTGGAAATTTCTTGAGAAGACTTGTGGCCCCCTATGTTTCAAAGAAATCTGATATATTTTTCTGGACTTTGCAGTAAGAGAGTCTGCTGCCTCTCTTACAAAATGCTGCATATATATATATATATTTATATATTTCCACATTAGTTCACATGGACCAAACTGCCTTTAGTTCTGTAAAAGAGACTTAAAGAATGTCCTTCTGGCTTCAAAAGTAAAATTTTGATAAATTTATTTTTTTAATTGGAGACCGAAAAGTTCAAGGCATAATCGTTTTTCCTATTTTATGTAGATTTTTAGAGCAAGGGATCTGCAGGTACGGTGCACAGTGTACTTCAGCACATTCCCAGGAAGAGCTAACAGAATGGCAAAAACGATATGCTTCCCGCTTGATCAGATTAAAACAGCAGAAGGAAAACAAACAATGTTCGGGCAGTTATATGGAAACCTTGATTGAGAAATGGATGAATTCGTTATCTCCTGAGAAAGTGGTAAGGAAAATATACTACTTCCCTATGTGCTCATATTTAAAACTAACAGATGAGCCTGTTTTTGGCCCTTACTATCAGAGCTGGTCGAATTACTCCTTACCAAGAAATTGCCCAACCAATCTGCGTCTCTTTCCATCCTGCCCTTTGTCGTCTTGCAAAGATACCAGAGACGTAGGCTGATTTCTGCAAATGTACTTATTCTTTTCAGAAATCCAGTAGAGTTTGTGAATCAGAGCTTATGGATTAATTGCAGCTTGTTCATGTTGTGTATTTACTATTCCCGGTGCAGGATGGGTCAGCCAAGTCTCGTGGTATTGTTCCTGTTCCTTGACTAGATGGCAGAACTTTGTAAGCTGGAGAACAATAAATGGCGAAGCTTTCATGACTTAGTGGAGAATATTCTTGTTTGTTCATGGCTCCTTTTCTTTGCCTGCAGCTGCAGGCACTTGTATGAAGAACAGCCAATCCCCCACATGTTCAAAAAAGTTTGAATACCGAAGAGTGTGGGGTATGGATGTGATCAAACTTAGCAGCTCTTTGGAACTCCAAAGAACGTTTTTGTGGCATTCGACCAGCTCTACTTACCACTGACCCTAAGGAGTTTTCGGTCCATCTATTGATTAAAAGCTGGGAAGAGTGGACTTTATGCAAAATGTATTAATGAGGAGAAAGCCTGATTCTAGTTTCCCCGGTTTCTCTAGTAGTCTCGCTGGTGTCAGTGAGATCTGGGGTCTTCTGGAAATGCAGTCTTTGGGCCTCATTTTATCAGATCCTTCTTTCCAAATGAAATCCTGTTCTACTTCAAACATTTACAATTAAGTTGGCTTTTGAAAATCAAGTCCTGTGGTTCATTGTCCTTAAATGGACAATTCTTTGCTTACACGGTATGATCTAGTAGATTTGGCTTGCTTGTCTCTCTGAATTAACACATATTTTCATTAACTCCTATTGGAGGCCTTGCATCCATCCTGCGCACATTTAGGAAACCATCCTTTCCCCTTTCTGTTAAAAAATGCTACCTTTTCTGTTAAAAAATACTACCTTTTCCCGAATGTTTTTATTTTGATTCTGTCTGTAGAAGTTTAACATTATCTTCTTTTCCTTTTAATCTAGCTTAGTGAAAGTGTAGAAGGAGTGAGAGTAGAACATAATCCTGAGCTATCGGTAACTGTCACCACCAAAAAGTCTCATCAGACATGGACATTTGCTCTCACTTGTAAGGTAGGACTACTTATCTTTTGAAAGTGAGTCAATAATAACTAGAATGCAGCCCATAACCTTTTGTGATGATAATTCCAATTGCATAATTCTTTTTAAAATAGAGAAACTTCCTAGCACCATCCCTTCTCTCTCTCTTTTCCCAGCAGCTCTGGTGGTTATGTAGCGGCTGCCCAGATTTCTGGAATGCAGGCGGGACTTGAACCTGCTTTGAGAAGTTGAGAGTTCATATAAGCTCTCATGACCTGATTGCAAATGAAGATGTTCCTGAAATAATTCAGTTTTCCAATATACTGTCATTTCAACCTTTGCATTTTTTTTATAGCCTGCAAGAATGCTGTATCGAGTGGCATTGCTTTATGATGCCCATCGTCCACATTTTAGTATCGTTGCAATATCTGCTGGAGACAGCACTACCCAGGTATCACAAGAAGTTCCAGAAAACTGTCAGGAATGGATAGGAGGAAAGATGGTCCAGAATGGAATAGATCATTATATATACAAAGTCAGTATAGCCTTTAACACAGAAATCTTTGGAACTTTTCGCCAAACTGTTGTGTTTGATTTTGGATTAGAACCAGTCCTCATGCAACGAGTAATGATTGATGCTGCTTCAACTGAAGGTAAGGTATTAAAAATTTATTTTGGAATAGTGGAAATCTTTCATGTCATCTCTTTCCTCTTCATATTTCTGAGCAGAACAGCATCTCTATCAACAGCTAGCAATAGTCTTTTGCTATATGTTATGTTCATCATATATGTGAATATAAATAATGGACAGAGGCTTCAGAGGGTCTAAATAAGGCAGATAACTGGAGTATGACTATTACTGTGTCGGGACGTGGCTCCTAAATCTTGTCAGAATGCTGGGAATTTCTAGTTTGGTATGTGTCTGAAGGCAGCACTGGAAGTTGAAATATATTTATGTTTTTATACTCATTCTTGTATTGATGAAAATGTTAAATGTAGCAGAAGGTCAGTAGAGAGAGGAAGTGTTTCTGTGTAAGAATACACCTGGTAATTCATTCATTAATTAAAGCAGACTATCTGAGAAGTTGACTTTTTTCCCCTTTGCAGTATCTGACTAGGGTTGTCAAAGGCAAGAGGCAAAGTAAAGGCCTGTAATTCAATGAATTGCCGTTGACGTGAATTTTGAAAGTGTAAAGAAAATGTAACTATATTTTTGTGTGTGTTCAAGTAAAAAGAAAAATTAACTAGGTTTTACTGTAAGGGATGTGTTCCATTTATGAAATTGGTCTGTGCCTCTCAGTTCAAACCTGAAGTAACTCCATTATCAGAAAGATGTCATTAAATTGAAAGATGTTCGAAGAAGTGCAAAAAAGAAGGAAGCATTTTGATTTCTGGTAAAAGATAAGAGAGCTAAATATAGGTCACCGTGTTACTTGGCAGCAAGCAAGGGGGTGGGATAGAGTATGGTAATTTTTTATTAAAATTTGAGAGATACAAACACGAAAGAAACAGAATTGTAGCACTGGGATGTAAGCAGGAAGAAGAAGAAAAAGGAAAAAGAAAGAAAAAAGATGAAATTAAGAAAACAGCAGTTTTCTCTTCCTGGCCTTTGTTTTCATATAACAAGTTAACATTTGCAACACTAACAAAAAAACCCTGTAAATATCAAATACCAAAGATCATGAACTGATCTTTCCAGATGACCCAAGTACTTGTAGCCAAGAGCAGGAAGGCTGTACGAGTTGTAATGTCTCTTGGAGCAGAGAATATCGCATTGTGAATGAGAAACTACGCTTAGAAGCAAGACTGTGGTCTTTTCAAGAACTATTATATGATCTCCCTGTAACAATATGGGTAATCACAGCTGACAGGCTTCCTAAGGCATTGGGTTTGTGGAGAACAGGTGTCCTTTTATTGTAAACCTGTTTAAGATCAAGAAAACCAAGCCATTGCTTATTTGCAACATCAGAGCTACTGTCAAACCAATCTATCACCTTGGCCCTTGTTGGCTTAAACTAGCTACTAACCAGAGCGATACAAGGAACAGCCAATTCAAGTCCATGTGAAAGCGATGGATGAAGTTAAAATAGCGCTCTGGCATTAGTTACTGGTACTTCCTATACACATGTTGCTTGTCTGTGTGAAAAGGGATACTGAAGTCTTCAAGGAGGTTGTTACCAATATTTAATTCAAATGAAAAGAGTGCTAGGTGCTTTTCATATAAATGTAAGTACAAAATCCTGGGCTTTTTCCTAAGGTAATCTAAGAAGTGTGCAAGCAGGCAAGTGAAGGGGATAACTGTCTTAGAATCAGTGTGAGCTGACACAGGCAGGACGCAGGAACGACCACAAAACCATGGATGAAAGGCAAAGAGCAAATTTGCTCTCAATACCTTGCAGGTCAGGGAATCTCCGAAACAACGCCCGGGCAGAGGCACACAAGCAGGGGATGCACGCACCGCGTAGCGAGCGAGAGTCCGTGTTAGTGAGTGTGAGAGCTCAGGCTTGCTCTTCTCGCCTGTACGTCAGGGGTTCAAGCAGGTGTAGCTTTCCACTGTGCTTTGGTCGTCTTCAACAGCAGGGCAGGAATCTCAAGCATGTTAGTTAAGGTGTCTCTGAGTCCATCACAGACGTGCAGGTGTTCTTGTGAGCATATAAGACTGAACAATGACCAGTGTGATATATGTGTTGTCCAGCACCCCAGGGCCAAGTCACTTGAGCATGTTTATAATCCTCCTCACCAATCTCCTGTTACTTTCCCACAGAATCATAGAATGATAGGTTTGGGTTTGGGTTGGAAGGGACCTTAAAGCTCATCTCGTTCCATCTCCCTGCCCTGGGCAGGGACATCTCCCCCCAGCCCAGGTTGCTCCAAGCCCCGTCCAACCTGGCCTTGAACACCTCCAGGGATGGGGCAGCCACAGCTTCTCGGGGCAACCTGCCCCAGGGGCTCATCACCCGCACAGGGAAACATTTCTTCCTAACATCTCACCTAAATCTCCCCTTTTTCAGTTTAACACCTATGTTGGATGTGGGTCTGTTTCTATTATTTCTTTTACTTCTGGTACATATGGATTGGGATCTCATGGAAGTGCTTTTCAAAGAGAAAGCTGCCCGAGGTCTCTACATTTGCATGTAATTCAAGGACCTGTCTAGATATCGAGGCTGTAAAGAAAGGTCAACATTGAA
>NW_009646934.1:2136930-2143677 GCF_000708025.1 Charadrius vociferus | reverse complement strand
GTTAACATTTGCAACACTAACAAAAAAACCCTGTAAATATCAAATACCAAAGATCATGAACTGATCTTTCCAGATGACCCAAGTACTTGTAGCCAAGAGCAGGAAGGCTGTACGAGTTGTAATGTCTCTTGGAGCAGAGAATATCGCATTGTGAATGAGAAACTACGCTTAGAAGCAAGACTGTGGTCTTTTCAAGAACTATTATATGATCTCCCTGTAACAATATGGGTAATCACAGCTGACAGGCTTCCTAAGGCATTGGGTTTGTGGAGAACAGGTGTCCTTTTATTGTAAACCTGTTTAAGATCAAGAAAACCAAGCCATTGCTTATTTGCAACATCAGAGCTACTGTCAAACCAATCTATCACCTTGGCCCTTGTTGGCTTAAACTAGCTACTAACCAGAGCGATACAAGGAACAGCCAATTCAAGTCCATGTGAAAGCGATGGATGAAGTTAAAATAGCGCTCTGGCATTAGTTACTGGTACTTCCTATACACATGTTGCTTGTCTGTGTGAAAAGGGATACTGAAGTCTTCAAGGAGGTTGTTACCAATATTTAATTCAAATGAAAAGAGTGCTAGGTGCTTTTCATATAAATGTAAGTACAAAATCCTGGGCTTTTTCCTAAGGTAATCTAAGAAGTGTGCAAGCAGGCAAGTGAAGGGGATAACTGTCTTAGAATCAGTGTGAGCTGACACAGGCAGGACGCAGGAACAACCACAAAACCATGGATGAAAGGCAAAGAGCAAATTTGCTCTCAATACCTTGCAGGTCAGGGAATCTCCGAAACAACGCCCGGGCAGAGGCACACAAGCAGGGGATGCACGCACCGCGTAGCGAGCGAGAGTCCGTGTTAGTGAGTGTGAGAGCTCAGGCTTGCTCTTCTCGCCTGTACGTCAGGGGTTCAAGCAGGTGTAGCTTTCCACTGTGCTTTGGTCGTCTTCAACAGCAGGGCAGGAATCTCAAGCATGTTAGTTAAGGTGTCTCTGAGTCCATCACAGACGTGCAGGTGTTCTTGTGAGCATATAAGACTGAACAATGACCAGTGTGATATATGTGTTGTCCAGCACCCCAGGGCCAAGTCACTTGAGCATGTTTATAATCCTCCTCACCAATCTCCTGTTACTTTCCCACAGAATCATAGAATGATAGGTTTGGGTTTGGGTTGGAAGGGACCTTAAAGCTCATCTCGTTCCATCTCCCTGCCCTGGGCAGGGCCACCTCCCCCCAGCCCAGGTTGCTCCAAGCCCCGTCCAACCTGGCCTTGAACACCTCCAGGGATGGGGCAGCCACAGCTTCTCGGGGCAACCTGCCCCAGGGGCTCATCACCCGCACAGGGAAACATTTCTTCCTAACATCTCACCTAAATCTCCCCTTTTTCAGTTTAACACCTATGTTGGATGTGGGTCTGTTTCTATTATTTCTTTTACTTCTGGTACATATGGATTGGGATCTCATGGAAGTGCTTTTCAAAGAGAAAGCTGCCCGAGGTCTCTACATTTGCATGTAATTCAAGGCCCTGTCTAGATATCGAGGCAGGAAAGAAAGGTCAACATTGAAATATTTTAATGGAGGAGCCTCCGTTATGCATTTTGAAATCTTTATTTGCTGTGGAAAAAGAGAACTAAGAAGTTTTCCATGCACTGAGAATGTACAAAATGCTCTTTACAAAAGGGTCACCGTGTGTGCAATCTGTGCCAGGAACTGTTTATGCCAGACTTCCAGTGGAAGCCTCTCTAGTTCTGGGAAATAAATGGCCGTCTTTCTAGCAAGCAAGAACTCAATCCCAGCATGATTACTGAGCTTTTGTGATCTGAGGTATTGTTGGTACCAGGGAGACCTTCATTTATGGTGAGATGTTTCAACCACAGAAACCACACAAATGTGGACTTTTTCTTGCTATACGACTGTAGTTACTAATATGGTTCAGGCTCGAGGTAGGTATCTAAATGTGGCTTCTTAGTGAGCACATACTTATGAGATTAGCCAGTAAGATAAGCTACATTCCCATAGTCATAGTCAAGCTGAACTGAGATTTCTTTTGCTAAAAAGCTGTTTTCCTTCCATTTAGAATAAAGACAGTCAAGATGATGTTCAGTATTTAATTTGAATTTGAAAATGTCTTTTGCACATTTTTTCAGCGTTGGTGTGATATCCTGGATACCTATCTTAAATCTCACTCAGAGATAATACATTAAGATATCATAGCTTCAATGTAAATGCCATATATTTTCAGCTCTTCAATTTAAGTGCATTTCTGTTAACTGATGCGCTGTTGTCAGTGGTTTGTGGTGTTAATGGATATAAACACTGTAGAAAGTGCTTGGTCTTCTGTTTCTTGTTTAAGCTATATGGTCCCTGAAAAAACAGTATATTGAAATATTAGTTTCCTCTTAATTTTCTGACTTTATATCATGTTAGGTTACGTTTCCAAAGTTTTTCCTAGCAAACTAACTCTAGCTATGTCATGTAACTGTCTGCAGAGCGCACACATTACAGTGCTGTAGATTTTTTTTTTTAAAGGCTTTCACAATGTTGCAAATTCAATGATTTCTTACCAGCTAGTTTATCAACTTGTTTTTATTACCTTCTAAATTTCATAGTATATAATTGTAAGGTTCTTCACTACTTCATATTTTTGGAATGACATGATGTTGCAGTTAGGCTTTGAAAGCATCTTGTGATGCGAGTTCCTTCAAAGTTGCTTGCAATTATTAAAATAAAAGTGCTTTCCTTGTTTGTCTGTATTTATTCTATTTTCTATCTGTAGAATATTTTATTTTCTGATATTGTTTGAGAGCCTGCTTGCTATCTGTGTACACCTGAAAAACATGGTAATTTCTAGCAGTGAACTTAGTAAAGCTATTGTAGGCAGAGGAGATTCTTACCTGAATTTAGTTCATTCTCTCTAATGGGGTTATTTGGAGTAGTGTTTTTTTTGTGGTTTTGTTTTTGTTTTGTTTTTTTCATTTTTTTAAAAATAAAAACTAAACACCTACGGAGTTGGAACTTACTTCCTTTCCCTCCTGTGTATCTACATGCAGATCTTGAATACCTGATGCATGCACGGCAACAGCTACTAACCACAGCTAAGCGTTGGGATGCTACTTCTAAGACTATTGTAGAATTTGAGCCTAATGAAACTACTGAATTGGAGAAGAGCCTTCTTACCAGATACCAAATCCCTCTATCTGCTGACCAGCTATTTACACAATCTGTGCTGGACAAATCATTGACCAAGACCAACTATCAGTCACGGCTACATGACCTCCTTTATATTGAGGAAATAGCACAGTATAAGGAAGTTAGCAAGTAAGTGGTACCTTTATAAAAATACTTGTAGATTCTATTTCTTGCAGTCCTATTAAAATGAGGTTGGCAACTTTTCTCGTTAAACCTGCATGATTGTTTAACATACTATGTCTCCCTGGTGCTTGGAAATGAAGTTGAATATGAGTCTGGAAATAGTAACTTTTGATAAAGGTCACTAGCACTTAACAAATGTAATTTACTGATACTCATTTAAAACAAACTGTATGTATCAGTCTATGTTCATGATTGGAGGCACCAAACAGCTATTGTACAATGTTTTGTTAATGTCTGGATAATTATTTTTGTTTATAGTTTTTTGTCTCTCTATACAAAAAGATACTAATAATAGGAGTAATATTTTTTTGTTCCTTGGTGAAAGTAGGTTATAGCAAATAATATGTGAAATCTTTGCATAAAAGGCCTCGAGGGAGTGTAAAATAAATTTTTTTCTTTTTTAAAGAAAAAGGTTGAATTGTGGGTGGGTCAAACTCTGATCTTACAATGATGTGGCAGCTGACTTTACTTTGCTGGTCTGAAAACCAGCTTCTGAATAAAAGTTCCTAATAAAAGGCATATAGGCATTTTTTTGTTTGTTTTGTTCTGTAATATCTTCAGGTGTTATGTACATATTACCCAACTGGATTAGCTGCATGAACAAATGCAGAGTTAGGAAGAAGATGAGAACTTCCCATGTTCAGACTCCCACTGGACATTTTTTTCTGTAGTCTGGTATTTGTGGTTAAAAAATTTTGCCAGCACTCCTGTGGCACGAAAGAGTTTTAAAGCGTTGCACTACTCGGAATGGAAAGTCAAAAAGGATTAACTTCCCTTTAACCTAATTTGGTAGCAAATTTAGTTCTATCAATTACTTAAGTTCCAAACCAGAAATGTCTTTTTAAGACGAACGACTTCTGGAGCTACAGAGGTTCAGCTGCATCACCCCTCTGGAATTTAGGAAGAAAATACTATGAGTAGTTGTATTTCTGATGCTTTTAAAGCAGAAAAATGGTTCCATTTCTTTTTTTGTTTCTCACACGAAGGGCAGTATATTTGAACTATTTTCTTCATCTCTTTCATCACTGCTGTGCTCTGCTCTTGAGCTGGAATCAAACATACAGAGGAATCATGCTTGAACACTGTTTTCAGCAAAGAGAAATATTCTTCATGATACGTATTTATCATCGGGTTGACTTTTCTAAGGATTTTTAAAACGGAAGCGGGTTTAAAGTAAATAATATTTTTACTGCGTGAATTTTCACAATGAGAATTACACTCTCGTGCCCCGTAGGGAAGCAAGCAGTAGCATGGCTGTGGAACCGAAAGAATAGTAAGTGTATTCTGTGTGTAATGCTTCCCCTTTGGACAATTTGGTGCAGCAATAAGTTACTGCTCTTCTTTTTCTATCTAGGAGATTGATAAAAGTAAGTTTTAATAATGTTCTTGAAATCATCTGTTTTGATAGTGTTGATGACAGAAATAGTCTTTTGATCTTGTAGCTGACCCACTTTATTGCAGCAAGGCTCAAGCTAGCACACTTTCCTGATCCTCTGCGGCTGAGATCACACACTTGGTATTCTCTAGTGAAGTGTCAGGGTTGCAAGCCTAGAAATGGGCCCAGAAATACGAATGCAAGTGGGTTGTAACACCTCTGAAGTGGTGCTGTGAGTGGAAATGTTGATGAGCTGCTACTCTCTAATGGGTTTGTGTATGTACGTTGTAAAACTAGTAGCGTTGTCAACGTGGTCTCTTATGACAAGACTGGAATAACACGAGTGTCTGCAGTTCAGATTGGAGTCAATTGTTGAATTTTAAGAATGTTGATGATTTCTCACTTTCTAGGAAAACACGGTTTCAGACTTTACGTGGATCACCTGAGGGGAGCTACTGAAAAATACTGTTTGAAGGTTCAGTGGCTTTAAAAAGTCTTGGGCTCATTTCTAAGGCAGTTTCTGGGTAGCCTCAGAGAGTTTTACTTTTAAATCATGTTTATTCTAATATTTCAAGAGGCATTTCTAAAAGTTACTCCACATGGGAGAGGCATTTCTAAAAGTTACTCCACATATATATATATCTCAAAATAGAATAATAAAGGTTAGAATAAAGGACCCACTGCTGTCTAATTTCCAAATGCAAACACTCTGTAAGAAAAAGCTAAACAATGTTCGGATCTTGAGACTAGTTTGGTTTTGGAAAATTTTACCCCCCCATACATCTGTTGATGGTTTTAAAACTCTTCCTTTCTCTCTTGCACATTCAAAAGAAAAACAACACGCAATTGTTAGAGTGGCGAGAACTTACTGTGTATTTTCTTGTACGAACATTAAATTGTGTGTGAGGTGACATATAGCTCCTTCCATGCAGTACAGTGTCTGCTGCCAGAATTACAGAGCAGATTTATCCTCAAGGCTGTGAAAACTTAAAATACTGGCTTTGATGGAAAATAAATTTGTTGCTGTCATTACTATGTCTTCCATTTATCAATACATAGGTAGGTGTCACACTGCACACCCTGGCTGAACTCTCCGTGTATAAATGTAAGAGGAAATGTGCTGAATGTACTTGTAAGAAAGTGTTATATGGGGCTTTGTTCAGAATGGGTTTATTTGCCTTTTGGGAATTTGCTGTTTGCTTTGGTACTGGAGTGATTAATGATTTATGAAGTCTCTCTGTAATTTCTGTGTTTTGAAATATAAACAACAGGCTTTTTTTTTTAGCTAGTTTCATTAATACTACAGTTAGACTGGGATTTTGCAGGGTTTAGGAGGAAACGTACGTTTTTGTTTGTTTGATTTGTATAAGCCTGACTGAAAACCTTATTTTTTATAAATCTGCAAAGCAAGGGTGAGGAACGGATGAAAGAATCAACTACTGGTATTTTTTTTTTTTTGAAAGCTAATCCTTTGAGGATTTTGTAGTTTAACAGTTTGCCAGAAGGTGTCAGCTTACTCAATAGAAATTGCTTGATAATCTCTAAACCTCAGATTCCCTTTACCACAGCAGATTCAGTTTAGTCGTTTATAAAGACACTGACTTGTGCCTTGTCTCAGAATGGCAGTAATACTGTTTTCCAGCACGTTTTTACAAATCCAGATTTGAGAATGAGCTGATGCATATTCAGTAGCATAGGGATTCAACTTCAGGAAAGGTTTAACAAAATAAATTTGCAATAGCAAGTCATTGTATCTTAGTAATAATGCCAAACTCTTGGTTACTGTGTTAAATGTTTTATATAGTATTTTAACAATCATCTGAACGAGATAGGAGCAGTTTGAGATGTTGCTAACTTGCTGACAGCTCCTTTGGAACAGTGCAGAAGAAAGCTTGGGTTTGGTTTTGCTTTGTTTTTTTTTAGCACATGGAAATTGGAAGAATTACACTTAATTCTAGCACGCTCCCGAAGTACATGTTTTTGAGTGATTGCTTTAACTGTGGC
>NW_009646934.1:2073956-2136917 GCF_000708025.1 Charadrius vociferus | reverse complement strand
CTGCTGAACCAAACCAATCCGTGTTCAGGAAGAAGACATCTCTTGCTTTTTGAGAGTGGAGTATGAAATTTGAGTGACTTAATACCCGTATTATGTGAAGAGGCAACTGTTACCACAAGGGGGCAAACCTGCAATTTGTGTGCAAGACTCATGATTTGCCAGATAGGGGAAAAAAAATGTATTTGATTGTTTTGGTAGATGATTAATTACCAAGTGAGCTAAAATGTTGGATTTTATTGCTACGGGCTTATGATTATTGACACTACAGGGCTTAAACAATAAACTACCAGTTTATTAGGTTAAAATAGAAAGTACAAAAAGAACAGATCAAATAAAAACAATATGAGTATGAAAAGTATTATAAGAAAATGAGTTTTTTTCCAAGGGATTTTATTTCATTTGTGAAAACCTTTGGGTTTTACTTTTTTTTGTAATTTGTTGCAAATTCAGGAAGCATTGCTGATGAGAAGAGAACTGAGTATTGTTAGCATGGCAGACTTTTTTCCCCTTTTGTTCTTTTTAAAACCAGGTTGAAGCAATCTGTTTAAAAATACCCCCAGCACTCTAGGAGGAGATTGCTATGTATTGGTGAGAGGTCAATGAAATGTGCTAATAAGTCACTTTAATGTGTTACGCATGTGACTTCTAGAAAATGGTAACTACAAAGAATGAATTTGTTACGTCTCTGATTACTGGAGGAACTTGCTGCTAATAGGAATTCTGTGGATAGATGGCTTATATGGCTGAGCCTGTGATGCCATTCCCTCATTTCAAATAAAATTATCTCATTTTAATGCCTACATTCTGGGTTTTTTTTAGGCATTTTAATCAATTCCTCTGAATTATAGGTCTAATACCATTTACCTTTTAAGATGTAGATTACTATCTTTGGTGCGCAGCCTGGAAGAGATACGTGAAATAAATAGGGATCTTACTGTGTTCTTTGCCTGCATGTCTCTCCTTGAATACCTAACGTAAGCTTACAAACTATTTAAATAGAAGTTTTTACTGCCTTGGGACATGCACAGCAACTCTAATTCATCCTAAAATTATTTTGGTCTCAAAATTTAGTATTTGATTCATTTTTGTGAGGCTTCTTTTTTTCAAGCTTCATAGATTCTTTTGAATGTATGTTTTTATAGACTGTAATCAAAAGGAAAATGTGTAAACATTCAACAGCTACATACTTACAAAGGGCTATACTTGTTTATGTTTCAAAGTTACTCAGAATGTATAAGCAGTGAATCTTCAGTCTGAGTACATGAAATTTCTGAATGTGAGAGCATTTTCTGCACTGACATGATGCTTTTTCACTTAGGTTCAACATAAAAGTGCAATTGCAGATTGTAGCAAGCTTCATGCTCACTGGTGTTTCTGGAGGTGCAAAGTATGCCCAAAATGGACAGCTTTTTGGCCGCTTTAAGCTCACTGAAACGCTTTCGGAAGACACTTTGGCTGGACGGCTGGTGATGACCAAAGTCAATGCTGTTTATTTATTGCCTGTCACTAAAGAGAAGTCAGCACAGACCCAAGGAACCAAAGAGAAGGTTTATGAAGCAGCTATTGAGGAGAAAACAAAGGATTATATCTTCTTGAGGGTATCCAGGGAATGCTGCGAGGAACTTAATCTTCGGGCAGATTGTGAAATGCAGGTAAGTCTGAGTGGAAGTGGTTTTGGAATGGGAGTGGTTTGCATTGTGTCTGTTTTGTCTTCAAGCAATTATTTTGGCTGGAGACATGAAAAGCAATTTTGTTCTTCATCAAACACAGAAAGCAGAGCACAGATGAGAGTTTCAGATAGGTGAAACCTTTTTATATGTAAATATACATGTGTATGTTGTGTGTATAGATGAGTCTTATTTGGAAGAGAAATTATTTTAGAAGTGCTATAGAGTAAAAACACATTTTAATGAATTTAATTTCTGGTAAAGTTGTTCTGAGGTGATTAGGCATTGCTTGCAGATTTTTGCTTGTATATCTCATGGTTTTGAGAGTGTGATTTGTAAGTTGTCTTGGACATTGTTTTTACATCTCTGGTTCAGATACAAAGACCTGTCTATGGACTTGTAAAGGAAAGCTTTGTCTTATTTTTATTTTCCTGCGGGTAGGTGTTTGTGGGTAGTTCATAGGCTTTCTTCCACCAGGCCTGCCCACCCTCTCCCCTCTCTTTCTTAAATCACTGAATATATTATGTACTCCTGCTGCCTGGACTTTTCGCAGCTTAGTCTCTCTGATGTGGCTTCCATCCTGTCCATCATAGCTATTCTCACCAGAGACCCCAGGAACCTTTTCTTAATGAAGTCAAAGGAGGGAGTTTTCTATTCCTGATTTTTTTTTTTCCTCAAAAAAAAAAAAGAAAAAAAATATCTCTCTGCTCTTTACATAGGCAGCTAGAATTCGGTCTTTGATAACTTGCTTCTTGGACTCCTTATTCTATATCTTCTTATTCTTTTTGTTTGTGTCATTGTGGATTCCACTGTTTGTTCCTAGCCCTGAGGTGAGATTAATTTTTAATAAGGTCTGCTGAGGTTATGAATGGGCCTCGTGCTGCTTTCTGTGCCCATGTCAAAACAAAAGGAATATTGTCCTTCAGTGGAAAAGTCTTCAACTTAGTGTTTCCTTGATGAAGATGATGAGGGCTGGTAGATGGAGGCATGAGGAAGGTGAATAAATACTTTTACTATATGTATCCCATGTTTCAGAATGATAGTACTTGCCTCCATGACTCTCACTCTCCTGACACATATCCAAGACAGATACTTGTCTGTCTTGGAGGCATTCAGCCAAAAAATGAGGAGTTACTACACTTTTGCTGGAGAAAATTGTGTTGGCAGTAAGATCAGGCTTTTGTTTACTTTGCAGTTAACGTGAAATGAGTGAGGGTACATTTAAAAAAATAATTGTGTAGTTTGCAAACAAGAAAGTGCATTAGATGTAAAAGCATGTAGGGGAAGACAAAGCTGTAATTAGGTTGAATACTTAAACTCCTCACCCATCCCCAGTGTGTGTCTGCTGTAGACCTTGTGATTGATCTTGTTACCAAACAGAAATAACCTCAAATTAAGGTCACTGGAATTGCTTGAAATGAGTGCATTTTCACTGAACTGTTGCGTCCTCCCATTCATTTTGTTTTGGGGAAACATATGCAAGAATCCTAATGTCTTAATTTAACATGGGTAATTGGTCTGGGAAGACTTAGGTTGTTCTGGGCTCTTGGCTTTGTGTTTGTTTTCTTAAAACAATAATTAAACTTACTAATTGATTCTATCAGAAACTCCACTGGAATGCAAAATGAGCTGGGGCTTCAGTAACTGGCTTATTTTTCTTCTAGTGTTGTATAAAACTTTGCCTGAGGCAGCAAATCTATTCTGCATTAAAAATTGGGTCCTAAAGCTATGTGTAAGATCACGTAATACTTCATACATATATCCATGAACTGGTGGTCAAACCCTTAAAGTATTACCTATATTTTAATGGATCCTAATTGTGAGGAAATCTTTTCTGATTAAGTATTGACTGAAAATTTGGAAAGGGATCCTCAGGTAAGAGCTAAGGATATTCTAATTCGTATGTATAGCGCTTTTATTAAAGATGCTGGAAATTCTGCTGTTGTCTTCAGTGGAGTTTATATTCCCTATGTGATTCTTAAACACTGACAAAATTGCTTTTACTTCTGTAGGTTTTGGATAATTTAGGTGGTTTGCTTCCTTTCCGCTTCTAATAATTCATCTCGGAAACTTAGAATCATAGAATTGTCTAGGTTGGAAGGAACCTTTAAGATCATCAAGTCCAACCATACACCTAACACTGCCAAACCCACCGAACCTCCTGATCACTTGTTTGCCTGTTGTCCCGCCTTAACTGTAATAAATACGCAATTCTGCTTTTATCAAGCGCACTGTTCATGACAGTGGGATGGAGTGAACTGGTGCTTTAAACCCCCTTGGCTCCTGCTCTTTCTGGTGACCAAACTCATATGCGACTGTTTTATTTTTGGAGTGGTTACTCTGTTCCGTGTCCTCTTCTGTGAAACTGGCAATGGATTAACTTCCTTTCCCACTGTTTTCTTATTGTGGAATATATATTAAAGCAGGTTATGTGCCTCTCCTTCACAGATGGCCTCATTCAGTTCTCTGCAACAGCAAATACAACTATTTGTTTCAATCCAAACAGGATTAAAAACCAAAACAAATCGCAAGCTGTTAAAGAAAGTGGTGAATGCAGGTAGATAATAAGAGGTATTTAATGCTAGACACCTTGCTTAGACTCCCAGAAGGGGCTATTACAGCGTTGCTCAGATGAGCATCACAGTTTTTCTGCATTTAAATTATCGTTGTTATGTTGGGTGGTCTTTTGTTAGCCTTGGATCTGTCTGAGGAAAGATATTTTTCCTGTGTAGATCAAACTGTGAGGTTGGGACCAATGCCATTTGCATGGAAGTCTTTTTCCAAACATCTGTGGAACATTGCTGGACGGACAAATGGGCGCTGGGTAGAGTTGTTTAGGAAGGAGCTTTGAAAAGAAGCTTGAGGTCCCCCTTGGGCAGGATGGACTGGTGCTGTCAGTCTTGACAAATGCTAAACCACACTGCTTTTGAAGATCAGCGTATTTACTGAGGTAGCGGATAGGCATAAATTTCCCAGTAGAACAGTGGGGGAAAAATGTTCATGTGTCCTACTTAAGGTTTTCCTAGCAGTTACAGTCACTTCAGTGAACTCCGTGCTTAATGCTGTACATATTTGTTTCTGCCCTTTTCTTCAGAGTCAGGGTTATACATCTTGCTGTAAAACGTGATAGTCAAGATAAAAATTTAATGTCTTTATATCTGTCAGAGACTGAAAGTTAATGGCTACATTCTGCACCAGTGCAAGCAAACGTTGTTTATTTACAGCAAAGCTAGTGTTGATTTTACATGCTACATAATAGTATGAACCAGTGTAACATTTAAATATACTAGAAAGGAAATGCCAAGAGCTGGGTTTTGCAAATCCTTTTGAAGGAGATCCTCAAGTAGGAAACATTGCTGGTGCACAAGAGGGTTTTTGCAGGTGTGAGCCCTGTGGTAGGGAGTGACTTTGTGGGCAAAGGGACGTCAGGTCCAACAAGTAGCTATATCGAGAAGGCTAAATTATTCCTCTGTAGGAGGAATTCTCCACAGGAGAAGGTTCATGAGAGAAGTTTATATGGCTTTGAATGAGGCATGTCGTGTTTAGAGAAGCAATTGTCTGCTTTTCCAGCTCTTCTCCCCCCCAAGTTTGCCATCTTATTTTGATAACCACAGCTATCTTCAATACAACAAATTCTTTTTTATTTGTAATATATAAGGAAAACTTATTTTAGTTGGCAAGGACTTTTTGAAGTCTTTATATAAGTTGTCAGAAAAGATAATTACAAAAATATATTCTAGCATTGCTTTGTGTTTGTTGAGCTTTCTTGTTGGTAGCAATAATTATCACGAGATTAAAGTGTGATTAAGTAATAATGGACTGATTAAGAGAGAATCAGTGAGTGCTACAGGAGAAAATTAATAGAGCTGAGACCAGATCTTCACTTTGGGCTTGGGGAGGGGGATACATTTAGAATGACTGTGTCGCCTCTGTGGCATTTCTCTGGGACGGCATGGGGTACTCATCAGCAGCTCTGCCCCGTCGTCTCCGCAGCGTGATGGTGCCGATGTACCAGCTTCAGCTCGTCTTTACTCTCTTCCCATTTTTCTCATCTGTTTATTGGTAGTACAGAGCCAGCTTCTGTGAGGTGGTTGTGAAAGCTGTCAGTAAAGATGACCATAGAAATGTTAAATATTAGCGGTACGCTTTCCAGGTAAATGAGGAGTGCTTTTCTAGACAGGTTGCAGTAATTTGGCTGGCTGTTTGTTAGCGTGCTCACAGCTCATTGTAAATCTCAGGAAGATTTACTTATTTACTCATATTTATCACAAAATGCTCATTAGAGTTCCAGTACAGTAATTACACCAGCATTTAGCGATAGATAGCAATGCTTTGAAAAAACCTTAAAAATGTATGTCAGTCACTTGAAGTCCTTCAGCAGCTTTGGGTGTTTTATATTAGTGCAAATCTGTGTCAAATTTTGTATAAAGGCTTCTGTGTCGTTCACACTCAGTCCTTTGGCGCAGTGCTCTGATCATATTAATTTGTTCTCGGAGAGATTAATAATTGAGAATTTAAATACGTGGAAATGATAATCTGAGTGAACTGGTTTTATGACTGGCTTCCCCAGGAACTGCTTTTATCCAGTGTGCAAATGTATGGAATGTATTTTTCTCTTGCTCTTTTAGTATATGTATATATAAACTAATTTCACTACTGATTGTTCAGTTCTGAATTTAATCAGGGATGTTAATGTGCTCTGCATGTTTTCTCTGGCTTTGTACCAGGATTTTGTTGGCATTATCTTTCATTTACTAGTATTAAAACATATGTAATTGAGAAAACAAAAGAAATATCAATGGATTGATAAGCAACTAATTGTTAGAAATTAACTTTTGGAGAGTTCTAATAATTGAACATAAAAGACAGGTTATATTATTGCAGAATGACTAGAAATGAATAGGTTTTGGGTTTTATCTCTGCTGGTCACACATCTGTTTTATATCATTTGATGATCTGTAAAAATTTCTCGCCTGTCACTGTTTCAAGGTTGTTCTTACAATAAGGGGTGGAAGTTTATATTTTTCAAAACAATATTTTAGGACAATAATTTTTTCTGTGAGTACTTTTTGTATTTTAAAAAATAATTCCAAGAATATTTCCCCTTTATCTGGAAGTACAGTGGAATCTAACCTTAAAAGTCAAACAACAGAATTACATTAGAGCAAATGCTGTGTTTGTCTTTGCTTCAAAAAAAAAAAAAAAGGAGCAAGTTAATTTTATTGCAAAGCTTTTGATTGAATGATGTTTGCTGTTTTCTTCTGAGAGTCAGTAGTTTGCAGGAAGATAAAAATGTATCATATGCACCAAAGCCCTAATGAGTGTTTTCTGAATTAATCATTTTTTGGTTCACCTATTCATTTATTTGTTCATTTTGTACTGCAGGTTGAACTTCAGTTTCAGTTAAATCGCTTACCCCTCTGTGAAATGCATTATGCCTTGGACAGGATTAAGGACAACAGTATTTTGTTTCCAGATGTCAGCATGACTCCCACCATACCCTGGAGTCCCAACAGGTACAAGAATACAAACACTTTAATATCAAAGATTGTATGGTAATGCAGTACTGAATTTCTCATAACAGATGGCTGAAATCTGCCCTTGAACAAGAAACATGCCTTGCTCTTCATTAATGGTGAGGATGGTTCAGAGGAGGGAGCGAAACTGTTCTAAATAAAACAAGAAAACTGATCCTCTGAGGACTAGAATCTGTTGATTGGTTTTCCCTGTGGTTGAGCTGTGGTTTTATAGGCATTGCAGTTGTATTGTAGCTGTAGAAAACAAATCTGCTGTTGTTATTTACTGTTCTGCTGTTCTTCACTGAAAATATGTATGATACTTCGTAGGAATGTAAATACCAGTTCGAAGGAGTTTGCTGTGCAGGATCTCAAGCGTGCAGTTTGCAAGGAGCGATCCATTAGTGCCTTTTGAGTTTGATGTAATGAGCCCAAATTTGGACATACGACTGAGGGGGCTGACTTAGAAAGATGTGGGAGTGATTCTTGGAAGGACCAGCATTGCACTTGCAAGCAGTCCTGAGATTCTTTGTATACATGTCTTACAGTTTCCTTTATGAAACGTAAGTCCCTATGTTATATACATACTTTTAAGGAGGCTTAAGGCTGATGCAGTGAAAATAGTTTGTCTGGAAGAGGAAACGTGAGGCTGTGTTGCTCAGGGAATATGGTCAGTATTCTTGCTGTATAGGGAAGGATAAGAGAGGCAGGAGGTTTCTGGACTTGGAAACCAGGGAAATGAGAGGTATGTGGAACTGATAGCCTGTGCAGCGTGCCGTGAGTTGTGTGGTGTCCTGAAGGTGAGAATTAAGAGTGTGATTGTGATGCGGTACGAATCAGAAGATAGCTCAGGGATTAAAAGGAAAGTGATCTGGCCAGAAACCTGAGACAGTGAGATAATATAAGACAAAAGTTACTGGAAAAAATTTAGTTTGTCTTTGGCGAAGTGTAGGAGGGACAGAGGCAATAAAAGGGCGGGTGCAGTGTTCTGGGTGAGGATGCTGCATTCATCAAAGCTTGGACAGTAAAGGCAGAAAGAAGGGAATGGGGTTTGCGTAGAGTTATACTACAAAGCTAATGGAGGTCAATGACAATCTTTTCAATGGCTTAGTTAAGTTTTGAGAATCTTATAAGGAAATAGTGTTTAGGAGTAGTTTGGAAGTAAGCAGCGATTTCAATAAAAAGAAGGTAAGTCAAGTAAGCTAGGACTTTGCTCTGGTTTATGTCAGGAAATTTATACTTACGGAAGTTTACATATCAGTTGTAGTTGATATAATTTATTTGTATGATTTTCTTATGTTTTTATATACATAAAGGATAAATATAACGGTTGTAGTTCAGTTTAAGTCAGTGTAATGAGCATGTATTTTTCCATCTGGTGGCTTGGTTTGCCCTACCTTAAGATTCGGGACTTCTATCTGACTCGGAACTCTCTGTCCCTCTGCTTTGCTTCTGTTTTTGTTTTATGTCCCTATTACTTTTCAGTATTTCCTAGGGTCTCCTGCTAGCATGTTGTTCATAGCTGTCTTAAATTTAGGAATTCAGGCAATTCCCTCTTGATTTTACTCCCTGTTGCAAACTACTACCAAATAGAAACTTTCCCAGTGTGCAAGAAGCATAGTGCTTGTACCGAAGCAGATCACATTTCTAAAGTATGGCCATATGTGCAGCAGTGACAGGTGGTTTTTACTGTGCATGTCTACTTTTAAACCTGTCAGTGGGAATATTAAAATCTCTGTCTACAAATCTTTAACCTCTTATGCGCATTGGAATTTTCTGAAAGCATCTTACTCTTAATGCTGGTATCACTAGCTGGTTACAGCAAAAATCCTTTTTTTAGACTGCTTTCCCATTAGAGATATGAGCCTTAATGATCTCAAAAAAAAAAAAAAGTTTATAGTTAATGGGTAGCCATTAGTTTTTGAATTGTCTTTTAATTTCATCATAGATATTTTTTACCAAGCCCTGGCGTTGTATAACTGTTGGCTTTTAAAGTTGGCAATGTAAATAATGCAGGGAAGGAACATAACTATTGTGACATTTTGCATAGTAGAAAATTATCACGTCTACTTGCTTTTGTTATCAGGTGATGGTGTAGCATATAATTTTCCTAAATTGTGTACTATTCAGCTTAATTATTGTTAGGTGAGATAATGCAAATTGATAAGTAGTTAGATTCCTTTTGGACACCCCCCCCCCCCCCCAACTGATTTGCCGCGAATATTCTCAAAGTATTGTGATTAAAGCATGTGATTGTTTTGCTAGATTTGTTGATTGGTTGCGGTGTGCCTCTGAACGACACAATCAATACAGTAGCATAGAGGCTCTTTAATTTCCTTAAAACTTTTAAAATCTTGCCTCATTTCATTTCTGCCTTGCGGCGGATTGACATAGCTTCTGTTTTTAACCTCTGTTGCCTCCTTTTGTACAGACAATGGGATGAGCAGTTGGACCCTCGACTAAATGCTAAGCAGAAAGAGGCTGTTCTGGCTATCACTACTCCACTTTCAATACAACTGCCTCCTG
This sequence comes from Charadrius vociferus, assembly GCF_000708025.1. Classification (NCBI taxonomy): domain Eukaryota; kingdom Metazoa; phylum Chordata; class Aves; order Charadriiformes; family Charadriidae; genus Charadrius; species Charadrius vociferus. The sequence goes on along the minus strand of NW_009646934.1, from coordinate 2,127,208 downwards.
TTCTTATCATCGGTCCCTATGGGACAGGAAAAACGTTCACTCTGGCTCAGGCAGTCAAGCACATACTCCAACAACAGGATACTAGGTGAGATGGGGCACTAAATGTAGAGTAATACTTGACTAGCAGAGAAGATGTAATTCTTTACTTAAATTCAGGTGAAAGGTAGAAATACAGAGTTTCCATCCAGCTTAAAAAGAAACAAAACCCAAGCTGTCCATCATTGTTTTGAATGATAAAGTAATTTTATTGTCTTAGCCTATATCTTCCATTTATAACAAAACTAACTAAAATTGACAATGTGTAGAATGACTGTGATTTGCTCGACATGGAAAGTTTTGCAGTATGCTAGATAATAAAAGCTGTTCCTTACGTAAAATCTAGTCTAGATTAATAATCACAAAATAATTATTGAAGAACTGCGTGAATTTTAAATCTTTTTATGACTGAAGAATTTGAGTTAAAGGGCTGAATCATGCAAACTATGGTAGGTTAGTGACTAGTTTCATTAAGAGAAATGTGCAGGAAGATGGCCACTGTTTCCTTTTTTTTGTATTCTACTGCTTTGAATTGTTTTCTGTTTCTTCATTGCTTTTTTATTTGCACCATTTATTCCAGCAGGATTCTCATTTGCACCCATTCTAATAGTGCTGCTGATCTCTACATAAAGGATTATTTACATCCATATGTAGAAGCAGGCAATCCCCAGGCAAGACCTCTCAGGTATTTTTTTAAGGCTTATTATGTATCTGTAAAATACTATTCTTAAGAAAAGGTGTCTATAAAAAAGGTTAAAGAACTTATAAAACATAAAAGCATATTGGCGTTACCAGCAGTGCTTTTAAAAACATAGACAAAAAGGAATGTGAAACATTGTCAACATAATTTTGGGTCGTTTGTTAAATAAAAATAAAGACATCCTTTTTTAAGCTTTTATTATTCTATTGATAAATGTGTCTTTCCTAATGAGCAAACATTTGATGTGCTTCTCTGAAAGCTACTATGATAAAATGAAATGAACTTTTAATTGTATTTTAATTCCATAAAATTTTGACTCATACTTAGAATGTTAATCTGGAAACTGGGGGCTACCCACCTGGCTTTTTGAAGAAAATTTTTGATGTCATAGGAGCTATGTATTTAGAGAATCATGTGAAAGTAGTTTGGCCTCTTCTGAGAAGTCAGCTTGAAGTCATTGTATATGTGGTTAAATGTACTTACCGTGGGTGTTCTGGGGAAATCAGTAAAGGAAAAAAATGAAGACGAGGTGGAAACTTTAAGAGAAAGGGGGGTAAACCTGCATAGAAATAGTTAAGGAAGATTAATTTATGGGCAGAAACCTGCTCCGTGGAATATTTTGTGCAGTAATCACAATGTATACCAAGCTAGCAGTATACATTATATATTTTTTAAATTATGGGCATCATTTTCTGAATGCCAGGATATGAGTTTATTTTATTACTAAAAAAAGGACTCTGTATGTTTACTTTTTAGCTATTAGAAGGCATCCTGGACTTATATTTTATGCAATGTCAGCCGAGCCAAGGGAGTTATACGAAAGGGCTAGATTTACAACAGGTGTAAATTCTCCTAGGTTTGCTGGCTTTAGTTGCCATGTGACATTTTACAGACACTGAGGATCTGGCCAAGGCAAAGAAGGCAGCTTATTTTTGAAAAGTTACATTTGATCTGGTTGTATTTTAACACAGATTGTCTTAAGGTGATTTGTAAAGCACTTTGTGATGAAAAGCATTATAGTGTCTTGATTTTTGTGGTTGGAAAAAAATGTGTGTAATTGACACTTTTGGGAAAACAGAAGTGTGATTTAACAGCGAGAGTTAAAGTTAAATACAGTTTTATTGTGGTTGCCAGGCTTTTCCTACCTTCTTTTGTCTGCTGTATTCAACTATATAGTCCAGTCTCAGAAACACTTACGAAAAACATACATAAACAAAAGTGCTATTTTTCTTATGTTTAAAATATATATACATATTTGCCAAGAAAATTACAGCACATAATGTAAAAGCCGCTGAAAGTTCAAATATAATTCTCATAGTATTTGTTATGAAGCCCTTAGAAACTGCTGCTGTAGGTTGTATGATATTGTTCAAATAGTCATGATACCTCTATGAAAAGTTAAAGTTTTAGAAAATGGAGGCACCTCTGGAATTGTGTGTCCCTGTGTATGTATATATATATATTTATGGATGCAAAGTATGTATGTTTTCAAATTAAAAAAATTACATATAATAGAGAAACATGTATTGTTTGAAAGCTAACGGCATGTCGACCTGATCTGGCAAGAGTTAAAGGGTTAATTTATCTGAACTGAAAGCTAGGGCTGTGTGAGACTCCCAGCATAAAATTAGTTATGGCTCTGTTACTTTTCTTATTGACTGTTGTCAAGATATCTTTTCAAATTAAAATCATTATTGTTAGTTTAAACTGGGTGCCCTGAGCCTCTTTCTATAGTTTAAAGGAAAGATCAAGTGGAGTAGAAGCAGTTAATTATGAAAGCTGCATGTGCTGCTTGCAGAGTTTGATGTGTTTCTAAATGGCTGAACAGTTTGCTTCAGATTTTTTTTCCTTATTTACTCTACAAGTGATGAGTTGGCTGTATAGTATCCTTGCTAAAAATGTTTCTGTAGCTTAGTGGGGAGCACCATAATATTTATGTTGGTTTTAAAGTAGGAAGGCTTAATTATTTAACACTGACTGAGTTCTGAGAACTGTGTAGATATTTCTGTGGGCAAGATGTACACTAAATAAATTATCCTGTCAGTGGTGCAACACAAAAGTTTGAAGGCTGGAGTTTGAGGTTTTTTGTTTAAATATCATGTTATAAATTCATATTTTTTCCTAACAAAATAGCTTTCTATGCCCTTTGGAAAATGCAAAGTCAGAATGAACACTGAGAATTTATGTTGAGTCTAAGTTCTGTGCCTAAATAAAATACCAGTGAAGCCTGAAAGCCAAATTCTCATAGTCCTGATGCCCATAAACAAATTCGTACCCGGGAAAAAAACCCAACAAAACCAATGCCCTTGGGTTTGATTAGATGATTCAGCTGTATTAGGGGCACACTCCAAAACTGGACTCTTACTGAAGAAATTTGACATTGAAATCATATTGTTATACTTATGTAAATTGATGCAGAAGTGTTTCTGAAAGGAAAAAAACCCAACCCTAACCTACAGTTAGGTGGAAAGAGTCTTTGAGTAAGGCTTCTGTTAGGGGCTAAGACACTTGATTTTAAGTGTGGAGTAACAAGCACCTTTAGAGGGTGAGTCAGAGCCATAAGAGGTAGTAATTGGCTCTGAGTTTTTATCCCCTTTTACTCTGTGGATGTGCTTGTCTCTCTCCATCAACTGCTGGAGCCTTCAGGAGGTGTAGGCGCTGTAGCTGGATGCTTCGTGTTATCGCTGTCTCCTAAGAACTCCACTCAAGACCTAGGGAGCAGATAGCAGCAGTCTTTTTGTGTTTTTCTGGGCATACAGTGATTAAGGTATCTACTGTTTATTACTATTATTTTAGTTGCATATTTCAAATTTAGTTGTATCCATACGCTGGTTTTGTATGGTTCATTTTTTAAATATTTTGATCATAACATACGTGCGTAAGTACTGCATGTAGCCTGAAACCAGGTAACTTTAGTATGTGGCTACTAGCTTCAGGAGATACCCAGACTATAAGAATTCATCAATTGGAGCAAACCAGAGATTGAGTTAAAAAAAAACCCAAAACCCAAACCAAGAACCCAACGCATTTTAAAGGACCGTTGCCCGTTTTCCCAAATTGCCTGGAGTAAAGTTCTCATACTGAAAACAGTATTCATTTATCTTATCAAATGTTAGTTTGTAAAATAAAAGCCTCTTTAGCCAATTACTTTTTTCCTTGAAACTCTAGCTTCTATCTCATGCCATCCTCCGAGAAAGATTGATTAAAAAAAGTTAACTTTCAGGTTTTTAAGACAGGTCTTTCACATGTTTTCTGCATCCCAAGGAACGTACTTCTTGTAAGAATGATCCTCTCTTTGGAGGTGGATCAAAAGAAATGGAAGAGGGAATTCAGGTGCTTTTAAAGTTTTCTTTAGGCTTCTTGGGACTACTTAGATTTTTTTAAATTTTTTTTTCATGGTCTGTTAACAGAGGGATGAAATGAGACTGCTAGATTCTTTTTCTTCTAAGCTTCTGTGTTCTTTTTGCTTGAGGGATTTCAGGTGAGAAACAACTGCACAAAATCTGAGGAGCTGGGATTGGTGTTTATCCAAGAAGGGTTCTGTGGAGCACAGCCTGAAGGGAGAGTCCTGGCCTTTTTATCAAGAACTGGGAGGAGTTAGTGATTTCCAGTTCAGAACAGGGAAAAGAAGTTTTGAAGAACTTAAATGTAGTCCCCATTCACGCTGTTGTAAGGAGTCGTGAGGAGTTGCTTTTGTAGGAGAGGAGTGCAAATGAAACTGTTTAGCCTCCCTCAGAGGTTCCAACTCTAGATTCCCCCTTTATTAACTGTTAGAAGTGTATTTTAAATGATTTGGGAGCAATCCCAGCCTGAAACATGAAATGGTTGTGAATCTTAATTACTGATATAAATTCTCAACTTTTGCAAATAGTCTATTGTACAAATCGATACTTTGATGGAACTTTATCACTGGAAGCAAAAGACGAGGAATTAGGAAATACTCAATTTTGCTAACATTTAATAGAAATATTTGGTCAAATTTCTTTTTTGATGTAATGACTGGAAAGTTGATGGAAACATAGATAAGTTAGCTGTGAGTTTGTTTCATTCTTTACCTGATTGGCGAGAGGTCCACAGAAATGAAGGCTTTTGTAGTTATCCAGATGCCACATTTAGAAATAAAAGTGGTACGAATTTCCACGCGAAATGCAGATTCTCGGCATGTTAACCCAGCATTAGTAAGTACAGTGGATATATTCAGTGCTTTTGTTTGCAGAAGATTGAGTCCCTAATCTGTAATCTTCTGGGATTTCCATTTCAGTGTTGTTCCTTGTATTTGCTGGTAGTTTCACTGCCTGCGGTTTGGGTAAACCTTAGCCTTCAAGGTTTTAATTTCTCCAGAATGAAAGTCTTGATGTGAGGGACGGGATGTGAGAAAATACACTCTCACGTGAGCTATGGCTGGGTTTTGGGTTTGTAGCTGCAGTTTTTGCTCATCTTTGTACCTACAGCTGCACACTAATAGAATGTGTTGCAAGTACGAATGAATGTGTCAATGAGTAACTGCCCGACTCCGCTGGCATTCAGGTACTTTGCTTACGCAGGTGTTAAGATTAGAGGTTAGTTGCTTGTTTAATCAGAAGTTGAGGGTATGTTGCAGGGTGAAATGTTATGATTTGTGTTAAGCTGGTAGAACCCATTTTTGTAATGGGTTCCTCGAGCTTTAAGGAGAAAAAACCCCCACCTAATAATGAAATTACAGGGGATTTCATTAGCCCAAATTGCACCTGAGAAAGAAACGCCTTGTTCAGTGTGGCTTACTTCTATCACGACATTTTCAAAGTAGTCGCATCTGTCAGGTGTTTTTATGCCAGTGGTGAATAATAGCTCTGGGATACCTTTTTGATCTTACATCAAAATAAAAGAAATTAATGGGTAAGCAGCAATGCAGTTTGAAATGCTGTCAGCCAATCTGTGAGTCACACATAGTTGAATTTTCGTAATAAAAGACAGTGCATGGTATAATAATGTCTAATAACCATAATATTTTGCATTTCAATAGCACCTTTCATCCAAGAATCTCAAAGTGCTTTACAAACATAAACTCACAATAAACTCATTAATCCTCACAGTACTCCTGTGAGACGGTAGGTAAGTATTACCCTCAGTTAAGACTGAGAAACTGAATCACATAAAAGCGGACTGAATGGCTGGGATAAATAGAGCAGGGGTTATCTTGCTCCTGCTACCTTGTTCTGGCTATTGGGCCACAACTTCATGTTGTTGCTTTGATGGAATAACAGTTTATCAAATAAAGCTTAGCAGTTTGATGGCTGATAAGAAATAAATATATTGGGATAACATTAGGAGGTTCTTGTTCTGAGAACGACTCCGGAGTGTGGTATTTGCTCCTGCACCGGACCCAGTCTTAACTGGAGTTTCCTTTGCTCACGGAGTGTCAATTTTGGTCGGTTGTGTTGTCAAATGAAAAAGCCATTCAGAATACTGCACTGTGTTTGCACCTCTGCATTTCATTTTGTGCTTATTGTCCAAAATGGACATTGCATTTTCACAACCCAAATTTATTATAATCCTAATAACCGTTTCTCTCACATTATATGCAACTGAGCTGTAATTTTCAAACGTGGGCGCACACGTTATATCCAAAGTCCAGCCACTGCAATCATGTTTCGCACTTAGGTGCATAATTACACTTTTCCAAATACTTCATTAATGATTTGGGATTTGTAATATGGGCGCATGAGAAATTAATCAGAATAAAATAAGTGATGAATAGATAAACCAAACAGCATTAAATCCCATATTTAGAACTGAAATTGGTTTAAATAATTTTATCTTAATTTGCTTTGGAATAAATTAAAGTAACTTTAATTCTGAATATCTGTATATAATTCTTAATATCTGTACTGTAGTTGAAAGGGTTCACTGTAGATTGACAGTTCGTACTTGATCCAGATTATATTTTTGAGGAGCACCCCATACAGAAGCCCTTTCATAGAATCATAGAATGGTTTGGGTTGGAAAGGACCTTGAAGAACCATCAAGTTCCACCCCCCTGCCGTGGGCAGGGACACCTCCCACCAGCCCAGGTTGCCCAAGGCCACATCCCGCCTGGCCTTGAACACCTCCAGGGATGGGGCCTCAACAACCTCTCTGGGCAACCTGTTCCAGTGCCTCACCACCCTCAAAGTGAAAAACTTCTTCCTAATGTTTAATCTAAACCTGTCCTCTTCCAGTGTGAAGCCATTCCCCCTCGTCCTGTCACTCCACACCCATGTAAAAAGTCCCTCCCCAGCTCCCCTGTAGCCCCTTTAGGTACTGGAAGGCCGCAATAAGATCTCCCTGGAGCTTTCTCTTCTCCAGGCTGAAGAGCCCCAACTCTTGACATCTTTATCCAGATCCTCAGCTGATGTGGTTGGGTATATCTCTACATGCCTCAGTGGATTTATTTATATGCTGTTTTCTGGGGCATACTCCTTGTAGTCTTCCCTGTTCCTCTTCCATTTAGCTAGACTGGCCGTAACATTTCATCCTTTTTTAAGAAAAACTCATCACTGATCTCATGATATGGTGATTAAAATTATCTTATGTGTCATGGAAAGATGTTTGAAGTCCAGTGCTCTGCTGACAATGTCCTGGTATTTTAGGCTCTACTCATCCTTTTTGGCACTATTTTCTCATTCTTTTATACAGTGTATTGTAATTATGGCCCTGAATGATAAAAAGATGAATATACTTCCCCTTTGGTTCTTAGAACTCAGAAGACATATGGTGTGTGTGTAAGGAAGTACAGGATTTTATTCATGTCTTTTGAATTATCTTTTTTTTAAAGATCCTATGGCTGCAGTTGAAATGTGCAGCTCTGTCAGTGCCAAGACTATGGGCTATATTTATATTTCATCTGAGGAAATACTTCTTTTAAATGGGTTTACTGATAGTTTAAAATGAAATAGACATTGATGTGAGGGTCACAGAACTTAAATGTACGAAGAATTTACACGTTTTCACATGTGAATTATCCTTGATAACTGTTTCATGTATGTAGTATTGCACTGCAGCTGATAGTGGAAGGTAAATCCAAGGCATTGTGGCATGTAATTCTGCACAGTTGTGATGGTTTGCTTTCTGAAGATAACTTTTATTTATCAGAAAACAGAATATTAGCATTTGAAATATTAGACTGTCACTGTGTTCAAGCTGTGTAGAAAATAAGCCCCCTTTTTCTTTTTTAGGGTATATTTCAGAAATCGCTGGGTAAAGACTGTCCACCCAGTTGTGCATCAGTACTGTTTGATTTCAAGCACACATTCCACCTTTCAGATGCCACAGAAAGAAGACATTCTTAAGCAACGAGTAGTAGTTGTTACTTTAAATACATCACAGTATCTGTGTCAACTGGATCTTGAACCAGGTAAGATAATTCCTAAACCAGAAGTGTCCATACTTTGAGAATTATCTTCCTCTTACCAGTGTCAGGTCTTTACTCGATTCTTTGAACTGTTAAAAAATAAACAATAATAATCTTAAAATGGTCTTCTCTTTTTTCTCTTTTTTTTTTTTTAATGAATAAAGGTTTATTACAAAGCTATAAACTGTTGGCATTCAAAGTAACCTTTTGCTTATTCTGTTTTTTTTTTCCTTATTAAAACAAAAAATAATAAAGAAGCAGTACTATCTATGATCTGATGTTTCTGAGATCCAAGAGGGAAAATTCTGTTTGAGATACTGACTTTGAATATTATGCTCATTACGGTCATTACTCAGTGGAGCATGTAAGCATAAATACATACGGAGAGCTTTTTCTCTTGTTTTGTGAATTGTTTAGCTTTGCAAACAACTCCCACACGTACAAACCCATGCTATGTTAACATCATACTTCACGGGTTGTTTTCTAAACTGAAATATATTAGACTGATTTCTTGGAGGCAGAGGCTGCTCAGGGTTTACTGTTTCCTTGATCTCCAAATGAAATCCATCTGCTTTTTTGAGAATGTGGAATTTCTTCACTGAAGTTGTAACGGTTAATTTTTTATGGCTACATTTAGGCATTTGTTGCAATAGAGAAAACCAATATGGAATTCAAGGTAAATATTTTCAGGTCTTTAGGGCCTTTAGTCTTTCAGGACTTTAGATGGAAGTAACTGCTGTGTGTTTGGCAATGGGCTGCATACAGTCGTGCCATAGTAAGGTGTGTGCAGCTGTATGAAATTCATGTTTTCCAAAGAAAATTGCTACATTTTTATGTATATAATCTTAATTGGATGGTACACTAAGTCCTCTAATACTTTGTTTTAAACCTTAATATACATCTGTGTATAAAAAGCTTCTATACCTATCCTGAATTTACATTTCATAAAATATAAGCCTACTGTGGCCCAGTTTTTTTTCAAGTGCTTGCTATCCGGTGCGTAGATTCCCCCCTGCCCCCCAACAAACCTTTTGGTCCAATATTATCATAAGATTGAATTGAAGTTTTCCTTCACTTTCTGCTCCTTTTTTCCCCCCTGACATTCCTTAAAGCCCATAACCAGCAAAGTGCTCAGGTATGTGTGCAATTTTAATGGGAAACTTAGTGTATGAAATAGTTAATAGGACTCAAGTACACGAGGAAGTCCTTTTCGTTGCCATTGTCCAAAGCTCTTCAAGCCTCATGGTGATGATAAGATTTTCAGATTTGAGAGATCTACTGAGGGATGTCTGCCAAGAGATGTTTCCTCTTGGTATAAGGAGAGCTCGGATAAAACACTTGTTTAACTTCACATATAGCAGCAGAGGCAGATCTGTGGCTACTGCTAACGTCACTGGCAATCAGTTGACCACTGTTGGTCATCTGATGGGTTTGAAAATTGTTTGTGTGGTTTCTAGTAGTTGCTAGAAATTAATTTGTATAAGCCATACTGATTTTTTCCTAATTTGGATCACTATCAGAATACAGAACTTTTAGTACAATTTCTTCTATTGTTATAATTGTTTATTTTATCATATTTCAGGTTTCATTTATTTGCCGATACCTCTGTTTTACAGGTTTTTTTACACACATTCTGTTAGATGAAGCTGCGCAGGCTATGGAGTGCGAAACTATTATGCCTCTAGCATTAGCTAATAAAAACACAAGAATTGTCTTGGCTGGAGACCATATGCAGGTAAGAGCTGTAGAGTTTTTGAATGTAAAGTGCGTATATACAATATTTGCATTTATATATTTAAGGTATTTATCTGCTCCAAACTTCTGTGGTATGTGAATACCTCATAATCTCTAACGTAAACTCCCAGTATTTCTGCCAAGTGAGAATGTGCTGTTGTCTTTAGTTTACAGTAAGGGAATTGAGGGGCAAAGCGTGTGAGTTGTCCAAGGTTACATAGGAAATCTGTTACAGAACAGACTTGGACTGGTCAACCACTGAACTATATGCAAGTAAAATTTCATTTTAAAGAGGGAGATGCATACATTTTACCAGTCATATCATAGATGGGGAAGCCAAGGAAAATTCAAGGGATTTTATTTGCATAAGCTTGGGTATAATTATTATTACAGTCAGGGCGGAAGTCTCTCCTACGTTTTATGAGTGGTGTTCCCTGTTGATTTCTGAAAGAATTGAAGAATAGGGAGAATGAGTGTTATGATTTAGACAACTTTTTTTAATTGGAAGTATCATAATCTGAAAAGAATTTGAACAAATGAGAAACAGAAAACTGAAACTAACCAGTGCCTTTATGTTACTGCGATGCGCTGAGGAATTGCATGGTTTAAAGAGTGGAGGAGAGTTCAAAAATGCTGATTACATATGTCACATGTCACGAGAAAGCATGCTTGGAAAAGTCAACCTTACTTGCTGTGTTGATTTAGGCCAGATTGATTTGTTTTTAGAGATTTGCCTTTCATTCTCTTGACATTTCACAATAGCAATAGAGTGGATGTTTGCTTTGGTATAGTAATAAACTTAAAGTAGTGTTGCCACCTGTGATTTAATCATTTCTACTAGATCATTTCAAGTCATGATCACAGTAATCCCAAGGACTGGGAAGTGCTTTTTAAATACAAAACTCGAAAGTTGTTTTAAAGAGGTTGGAGTTCTTGCCACTTCAGGCTAGATCGCATCACCCCAGCTGGGTGGCTGGAGTCTTGACTTGGCCTCTGTGTCTCAGGCTAGGTACGTAAAGAGCTGTTCTATAGCTCAGGTTCTTACAGAAGGTACTCTGTGAGGTATCCGGGATTTAAATTTCTAAAACTGATACTTATCTGAAGTGGCGCTCAAACTCAGAATCTGAATCATATGTATTCTAAATGACAAAAGAGATTGGCTTAATTTCTACATTTTAAAATTTTATTTTAAAAATCTTTTTTCATTATCTCTCTTTCTGTTTTTCCTGCAGTAATAGATGATGTTTTTATTTGTTAAACAAGCCCAGTAGTAATTTAGTGTAATAGTAACTGGGCTGTTTGGGCTTTAGTTTTTCAAAATACTTTATATTTAACATTGTGTTACAAATGTCTATATTTTCTGATGTGTATTATTTGTGGTAGTAACCTAACAGTAAAGTGCTTGTCGGAGTAATTGTGTAATGTCATTCAAAACACAGGTTTGGTGGTTTGTTTTTTTTTCTGGTCAAACAGCGCTCTGCTTTGAGTTACTCACCTGTGCAAGCCACAAAGAAAAACCATAGATGTAAGGGTTCTTCTCTCCTCTTTACATAGTTACTGAATGTTTTATTGTTCCTTTAAGAGCATGTTGGTCTTTTGTCCCTTTTACAGTAGGAATGGGCATTTCTATGGAATAGCCATGGTATATGTCTTCCGACTATGAATGTACGGTAAAAGGAAGGTTTTATTTTTGTTTTGATGCAAAATACATATGTTGGGAGCATGAAATTCCAAGTCCACGTATTTAGTTACGTTTTCTTTGTGTGTGTGTGTCTATTACAGCTCAGTCCTTTTGTCTACAGTGAATTTGCCAGGGAAAGAAACCTTCATGTTTCATTGCTTGATCGGCTCTATGAGCACTACCCTGCAGAATTTCCATGCAGGATCTTGCTGTGTGAGAACTATCGCTCCCATGAAGCTATCATCAAGTAGGTGTGAACTTTTTCACTGTATCATGCTTTTCTTTGGTGTGAGTGAGCAAAATAACTCTGAGTCAAGCACAACTGAATGGAGAGAGAAGCATTATGTGTTTCTATAATGAAATCATAGTTGTTTCAAAGTTAGTAGAGTAATTCTTTGTCACTAGCTTGAAATTTGGTCTGCTAGAACAGACACCAGGGGTTCAGTTAGGCAGTTGCACTACAGACCCCTTTTTCAGGTGGGGATGCTTTCACTGCCAGACTTGCACCTAAGCCAAAGAAGAGCTAACTTTCCCTTTTTAACTGTTGTGCAGTATATTATATAGTGTCTGTGTTTCTTTGAACTGTTTCAGAATTTTAGAATTACTGGGGTGGATTCTCTTGGAATGGTAAGCAATGTGCAATGTAAGGAATGTGTGGATATACAACTATGAACAAAATTTGACCTATTTTCTTCTGGGCATGTTTCTTTCCTGTTGTCTTTTTGTATTACTTCTTTCAAGACACATTAATCAGTGGGTTTGCATTTTTATGCTGTGATAAACGAATGGCTGCTAGTGTAATGAGCTCATCCATGAGCTGTGCTAGAAAGAATAAGTGCAATCATGGGGAAAAATGCTAAAGTTTAAATCCTGGCTCAGATATGTACCGAGGAATATTATGTTGGTATCCAGTCGTACTAATTAGGTTATCACTGTGTTCAAAGCAAAAGCAGAAATATTTAAGTGCTCCAGGGAATCAAAAGTGGGAATGTAACATATTTTGTTACACAGCTTGGTCTGTCTTCATTATGTGGACTTTGTAATAACCGACTGAGTGGTGCTAAATTTCTTACACGTTTCTTGAAATTGTAAGTTCAAAATGAGAGAGAATCTGAAAAGGAAGGGATCATTTCAGCTTTTGGTTAGAGATCACTTCTATGAAATTTGCCTCAGAAAGATCATGAAAATTCACTTCGGCAGTTGGAGTTCAGACAGTGAGTTCCTAGAAAGATGCGCTGTGTTGAACACCGAGGTAAGGATTGCAGAAATACCACTGGGGCTAACGGGCTGCCTAGTGAAAGTCCAGTCTGCCTGATTCCACTAGAAAGTATTGCTCTGTGGAGTGAAACCTGCTGAATGCTCTGACGGTGGTCCGTTTAGGAGATTGTCTCAAGTCTACGTCTTTTTATAATGTGGAATTTCCCCTGACAAATGGGACCATGGCACTTAATACAGAAGTAAGTGTGGGAAGATGGTTTGTGGTGGGCTCATTAATCATACCTACTGAACTGAAGTAGAGACCAAAAGAAATTAAGGAAAGAACAAGCCGTTAGTTCAGCCTGACTTTGGAGCTGTACTTGGAAAAAACAGTCCTTGTAGAAAGGTTGTTTTATTGTTTAATGAGAACTCATTACTAAGAACTAATTAGCAGAAGAAATTGTTAGTTTTGCTCGTTGGCAGCAGTGGACTGCTGCAACTCAACCCACAGAAGAGTTGTGTATTCTTCAGGGTTGTCCCGTGTAAGCCAGTTCTGGTCAGCAGTGGGCTGCAGTTGGTTGGTGATGATTTGGTAGCAGACTAGTTTCTATAGCTTTTCCATGACCAGTTGTTTACATCTTAAGCTATAATAATTGGAAGCCTGGAAGCACTCGGTGGGCCCATTGACTGCGTGGTCCCGTTTCTGGTGTCTTCATGTCAGGCTATATTCATGTTAGTGCATCCACAGAGCTGTATCCGAAGAACGTTAAGGTTGGAGGCTGAGCATTCGAAGTTAGATTATACCACTTCACTAATTAATGAAAGCCAGTACATTACTTCAGCTCTACTGTGCACGCAATAGTATACAGTACTTACGGTACTGCCGATAGTAATCTGCAGTCTCTTCTTGCTGGCTTTTTGTCTCGTTCCATTCAGTTTGCCTTCTTCCCTCCTACTTTTCACCATGAAGGTAGTTCTTGCCTCATTTCTTTTTCAGTCAGCCAGCTTCTGCAATGCCTGCTGCCAGCAGAGGAAGCACGTTCTGCTTGTGTTTCTGATGGCTAGCAGCATGGGCTGGAGTAGAAGTCACAGAGGGAAAGTTTCCTTGAAAGCTGAATACTTGGCCTGCATTGTGCTCCGTACGCATGAAATCTTTAGTAAATTTGTCTTCCAAGTTCAACAACTCTTAACTGATGTAAGCGGGCTCGTTGTCCAGACAGCAAGCTTTTTTGCTCAGTTTCAAGCCACCAGAACTTCTGAGTGAAACACTTGTGAGAACGTTAGTAACTTTGTTGAGCTTTAGATTAGAAGAAAATACTGCCTTTGTAGAAAAAGTGTTGGAAAAGGGTAATTTTAGTGCCTTCTGCTCCATCTGTAGTATGGAAATAATCAGTTCAGAGAAATCACTAGAAGATACAGAATAGTAATCAGTGTTTCTGTTTTTCTTATAAAGTATTTTGTGATTGCATATTTTATCAGTGAGATTTGCATATTTATCAGTGAGCTCATATGTAGACTCCGCATTTTATTCTGTTTTGCCTTGTTACAGTTATACATCTGAACTTTTCTATGAAGGCAAATTGATGGCAAGTGGAAAGCAGCCAGCACACAAAGATTTCTACCCTTTGACTTTCTTCACAGCACGTGGAGAAGATGTGCAAGAAAAAAACAGTACAGCTTTTTACAATAATGCAGAGGTAACTCTTCTTTGGCTTTATTCTTGATTTTTTTTCTTAAAGCTCCCCCGCACGCAATTTATTGGTTTATGCTCAGTGTGGGTGGAAGACATAAATTGTCCTCTACTATCAGGGGGGAACGTGGAGTTTGCTAAACATGAAGTAGTGAACATTGCAATTGTAGTAAACATTTCCACTAATTTATCTAATTTTTTTGGTTGTTGTTGCAATTGCAAGCTGCATATAGTTCTCTCAGGCTCGTTCTTCAGGATGTCTTTCCTGATAGTTTTTGTGACATTCTGATGGATGTATCCTAGCAACTGAGAGTAACTGCAATTTGAAGTAAAACTTAAGATTTCTTTGTTGTAGAAATGTTCCCACTCAGATAAGAGTCCTCTGGAGTAACATTTCATATTTGCTTTAATATGTTTAGTATCAGTGTCTAACTGATCATGTGCAGGTGAAATTTTTGTTGGTGAGAACTCACTCTCAATATGTTTGTTTCACATAGATTTATTTGTATTCTTTAAAAATTACTGCCATTCTCATGCTTGCCTTTGAGTTAAAAAAAGCACAAAACCCAACAAAAACCCAACACCCTCCCACCCTCCCCCTGGCTCGGTAATACGTTGCATAGTGGAAGATGCCTTTTTCCAGTCACCTCAAGTTAGGGAGGAGTTGACCCAACTCCTTTTTTTCCCCACCAAAAAGATGTCTTAAGAGGTGTCGTTGACATTTAAAGAAAACCAAAGAAATATCACTGATTTTATTAAGCTTATGAGGAATTTAAACACAGTTAGGTTGCTGTTTAGCAGCAGTGTTTGTTATGAAGCACTGCAGAGCTGTCTGCGTTTCACCTTGTTGATCATGGTGCAGTTCATCTGATGTGCAATTTTCAACCTTTTTGTTGTTGTGCTGCACTTCTTATGCATTCTTTGATGTATTAGAATATCTACTTAAATAAGAAACTCCGATGACTTCTGGACACACTACTGAAAAAAAACCAAAGGCACCTGACTACTTCCATTAATCTACTTGGATTGCTTTGCCATTTAAAAAAAAATTGTAAAAAACCTAAAAATATCTTCAGTGGCCAAGCAACTGTCTGAAAATTGTGAGTCATTAATAGCTACAGGCAGAAATGAAGGACAACAGCTGCTTAAACACCAACATGAAAAACTGAAATTCAGATGAGGAGGGAGATTTCTTCTGTGTGACCCTTGATGGATGTTTGCACTGGGGCATCTTTTGGTTCATTGGTTCCTGCATTAAGTATTAATCAGGAAAATACACTTTCTCTTTTTGGTCTCAATTCTAAAATTTCCCTATATGGTGTTAATTCTAACTACATATCCAGAAGCTATATGCTTTCATAAAAGCTTGCCAAAATACCTGCAAAAGATCAGTACATTTGTGCTACAGTTTTTCTAGATATCAAAGTTTATTCTAATAAGCTTTGTCTGTAAAATTAGCTTTTAAATACAAGAATTTATGTTGCAAGAAGTTATATTCGGGACTTGCTCAAAATCAGCCACATATTTTCACTGCCCTCTGAAATTATAAAAATTAAACTATTTGTGACTTTTTAAGCATTAACAGATTTTTTTTGCTTTACTAGTTTCCTCCTGATTTTTTTTTAATCCCTGAGTTTTTCAATAAACTGTTCCAGTTTAGATTCATTTTTTAAAAATATATGCTTAAATGAGAATGTGTGCCATATAATGCTTAGAAGCCAAGAAGTCAGCATGAAACAACAGATTTTTAGCAGTTAGGAACTACTATGCTTTATACTATTGTGCATATAGCCATAGTAATTTATATCACTTTTCATGTTCCTGAAATGTCCATAAAAGTCACTAGAATTCTCACTTACCAATTTGAAGAAGAGATAATATAAAAGTTAAGAGCATTAAATTTATTTTTAACGCTCCCTTCCCACAGCCAAAGATAACTGGATGAATGCGGAAGAGGAGAAAGTTAAGAATACTTGAGCTTCCATTAAGAGGCTGTGCTTGGATTTGTGATGCTATAGGAAAACTGCATCAATTATCATGCTTTAAATAGCTGGATAAATATTTATTGAATGACATAATGATACTTTGAAAATGACACATTGAATGTAAATGTTAAAAAAAACCCAAACAAACCCACAAACCTTCCATAAAGTTATTCAGAAATGCCTTCTGCAGTGCAGTATCGCTGTTCAGTGTGTTGAAACAGAAGCAGCTACGCCTGGCCCTTCTTGGCAGGAGGTTACTTTTGAGCCTGTCTCCTCACAGGAGGAGATTTTCAATTTTTATTAATCATTACTCTGTTCAGGTAGCACACTCGGGTAGTATTTCATAGAGCTGAACTAGCAGTTGATGACTAATCTGAAAGTCTTGATGGTATCCTTTGGAACGGAAAGTGATTGTGCTCTGGTACACATACTCTCTCTCTGGAGTTATCAAACTCTAATATGGCATGTATAAAATTTAGAATAGAAATAAAATAATCCCTATTTAGGCGGTATATTTAGTTATGGAATTTAGTTAAAGTATGATAAGAAACGTCCAACTCCAGTTGACATTTTTGTAAGAACGTAAGCATGAAAATTAAGGTTATTGATATAATTTCCCAGCTTGTACTTTAAAAGTGACATTTTTGTGGGCAAAATTTTATTTCAAGATTAAAAAAAGGTACTGTATAGTAAATACACTGGTTTAATACATGATATTTTAGAGTAATAGTATAGAATACAGTAGTATTGCTTGTTCGGTAAGGCTATGTAATGCTGTGACATATAAATGTTTTAGAGCTTTAAAATTCAAATTCTCTTTCCATACCAAAGAATGTTCTTCAGTGGAGCATACTTAAGGATTCTGACTTTCTTTTAAGGTGTTTGAAGTAGTAGAGCGTGTTGAAGAATTAAGAAGAAAATGGCCTGTTGCCTGGGGCAAATTGGATGATGGCAGTATAGGTGTCGTAACACCTTACGCTGATCAAGTGTTCAGAATTCGGGCTGAACTTCGGAAAAAAAGACTGTCTGATGTCAGTGTAGAGAGAGTGCTAAATGTTCAGGGTAAGTAATACTTATATGTCTCAAAGATATACTAAGGAAGTAAGAAATGTGACTGGTGAAGTAAGTAAGACTTACTAAAATAATTTTAAAACGATCAGAACAAAAGGAGAGCTGTGATATAGCCCATAAACCCCAATGTATCAAAATGAAACTGGCAAGTATGCTGATCAGATGTTATTCCAACATTGAATACCAAAGCAATAGACTCATGGTTGTGAAATTTACCTTTTTTCAAAATTAAGTTCAGGCATACAAAAAATAAATTGATTGAGTGAAAAACATGAAACCTGATTGATTTCTATTGCAAGGGGAAAAACAGAGTTCCAAATAAAAAGGTGATGAGCCTTTAGCCTCAAAAAGTTTTACTGATTTACTGACTGTAAAATGGGGTCCGTAAATTTAGATATTTGTTCTGGGGATCACATTGATAACAGGAATTTTGTGTAGGCATAGCCTGTTGCTAGGTTGCACTTTTAGTCAGTAATAAACAAAGGAAAATAATAAAGTAACTGCGTGACAGTGAGTGGTGTGTTCTGGTTTTTTATGGTAGATATTCGTATATTTGAGAAGTTTTTCAATATGAAACAAGAACGTCCAGAACTTTTTTAAGGTAGAATAAATAAATCCGAGGTTTGTTATTGGCAAGACTGTAAAGATAATTGGCATTTCAAAAAGTTCTGTAATGATTAATATAAAGATGAAAAATAAGTTTTGTAAAGAGGAAATATTCTTGTAATAGCATATGCTATTTATAGTGCATCTCTTAAAATTTTTATATCTTATTATTCTTGCATAAAGCTCTTCATTGTGAAGGGTAGCTATCAGTTCTTCGGAATATCTAGGTGTGGAATCTGGCTGGCAAGTGCAATGGTCTGACTGTGTTACTAGCAGAAATAGCTGCCGTTATCTCAGACACTTGTTTTTTGTTTCATTTTAGGAAAACAGTTTAGAGTTTTGTTTCTCAGCACAGTACGAACACGGCATACATGCAAACATAAGCAAACACCGATTAAAAGGAAAGAGCAGTTACTGGAGGATTCAACAGAAGACTTGGATTATGGTTTTCTGTCTAATTACAAACTTCTCAACACTGCCATTACAAGAGCACAATCCTTGGTAGCTGTGGTGGGAGATCCTATTGCTTTATGTTCCATTGGAAGATGCAGGTACTTTATACGTGTCCCTCAGTTAATCAGGGCTGAGGGTACTAGAAAATGTGTTTATCTGTGACTGATGGATTGAGTAAAATGATGTATGTTCTTTTAGGTCCCAAATAAGACACAATATATTTAAACCCTTAAAATAAGTGTATAATTAAATTGAAATTCTTCACGTTTATATCCATAGAAATACCATAAAGATGGTAAAGCATTAGTTGTGTTCCCAGCTCTCGCAGAGGCTTGAGTCTGCAGGCGTGATTTCAGCTGCTCCACAGTCTGCTGCTGAACTCAGCCCTCCGGCGGAGCGGGCAGTGGCAGCCCCGCATCGCCCGGGCAGTGCCGCTCTGCTCCGGCAATTCCTGCCATCCCGGCTACCAAGTCTCCTCTGGAGCGGGAAGCGTGCGGTTGTGCAAGGGCCACTCTGTCCCCTCAATAGTAAGTCTTGCTGACAGGGAGGAGAAGGGACTATTTTATATTTTTATTCAATGATAGTGAAGAAAACCTGATGTAAGAGACAGAGCATTTTAAAGTCCTCTACGAGTGGACAAGTCCGGCTTTTTTTGTTGTTGTTGTTTTTGTTTTGTTCTGGTTTTACCTTCTTATCCAGAGTCACAGTGTCACCAAAATACAGAGAAAAAGCATGAGATACCCACTAACTGGTCATTGTGAAACTGTCTTTGAATGAATTTATAGTTGCTCTTATTTTTACTTGACAGTAACAATTGATGATGCTTCATTTAATTTTCTAGTGGGTTTTTTGGGGGATATACCTGTTACAATTTTATATATAAATAAACGTAGTATATAATTTGGAGTTAAAGATTGTGATGTAATGTATTTTGAAGTTGAATATTATGGTGGTTATATAAAAGTAGAAGACTTGAAACCATTATTTATGTTTTTATGTTTTATGTGTCTTCATGACACTAGGAAAAACTTGTTAAGATTTGAGTGAATTTACTTTTTATAGACCTAAACGAAGAAATGTAAAAAATGCTGAGAGATGTAAACACTGATGTTAAGGACACCAAGTTCTTGTTCTTCAAAGGTTTCTTTTTCCGTGGAAGAGCTGAAATGTTGAGGTGATCAGAGATAAACCCTGAGGCTTCTTTCTCGAAGAGAGGAAACACTGCACTGACTACATTATTATAATACAGCTAAAAATATGTATTAGTCAGTTGTTATATCTACATTGTATTCTACTTTCCTGAGCAGTATTATTCTGCTGTGTTGAAAATGGATGTGGTTTTCAAAGATCAGAATTGAAAAACCCAAAAGCAAACCTAAGCTTTGTTTACTGTGTTTATGAAATGTAACCTGAATTTAACCACTTATCTGCTGGGGACAGGTCAAGAGTATCCATACATTAATACAGTGATCTGCTCTGAACTGCTAATAACATCTTCTCAAAAGAGAAATAATGGTTGTGGTTTTATTTCACGTTTCCCATTACCTGCTTGTTTTTTTTAAACATGATCTGGTTTACGTAGCTAACGGATGAGAAGGAGCTCTGTGCCTCCCGAGCCCTCGATCCCCAACTGATGAGTGTCTGTTACAGCCTGCTGGTGCAGTCTCTAGCTCATCAGCTTACGCTGCAGAGATACATGACTTAGCTGTAGAGGTTGCCATGCTGTGCTGACCGAGATTTCTCTTACCGCTTGTTCAGAAATTACTCTTAGTTGATAAATTTTGCTTCTCTTCCCTACTATGGAGTTCAGGATGTGCAGTGTTACCTAAGTCAGAGTTAGTTACTCCCCAGTTAGTCTAGCTAGCACCTAGGGCCTTTACTGGTTCTCTAACCATCTGTGTAAATACAGGTTTTGTTGGAGAATGACCATATCTCTTACTGTCTCTAAATCCCGGTGGGGAAGATAGGTTCATGTAAAAATTCCAGAGGTTGAGTGATGAAGTTTTAAAGTAGATACCCAAAGGGGACCCACTTTTCAAATGTGGGGGCTCTGCAGTTTTTCCAAGTATGGCTCCTTCAAAATATCTGAAATAGGGCATGCAAGAAACTTACTAAAAATAAAAGTATAGGCTATCAGCCTGGTACCTAAATTACAGTCTTGGCAGTTTGGGATTCAGTTTGTGTTTCAGACCAGCAGCTGTCTATATATGTATAGCTGTTCAAAATTATAAAACAAAAAGATAATTAAAAAACAAGGAGCACTGGAGCTTTATTAAGATGTATCTCAAGCTTTCTCTTTAATACACCATTGTCTTGTTTCACTGAATAATTGAACATTCACTGTTTGAAAATAGTGCTGGAGGGGTTCAGGCATGCTGCTAGAAAGATGGTTCTTTTTTAGTACAACAGGAGTACAGAAGTCTGAAAGAAGTGACATTTCGTTAGGAAAAAACAGACCTCAAAAAAGTTTAGAGAGTACTTGAATTTTATAAATATTCTAATACCTGTCAAAATGAGTCAAGACTCTGTAATGATAGTTGTAGAGAGCTTTGTGAAGTATGCCCAGGGTAATCATTACATTTCTGTGTGTTACGATCGGACAAGACAGGGCTGTTTTGGCAGACACTCCCTTTAAACTGCAGAGCACACTGTAAGACAGAGACAGCAGTATTTTATTCTCTGTTCTTACACCCCAGTACAAGTATTCCATGTGTAGAGAGAGTGCTTGGGGCATTTTAAGCAAAACTGGATGGGTCTCAGTGGATTTGTGGTACTTGGCAGTAGGTTTGGTGACTGAATTGATTAATCAGAGGGAGTTCCATCATTAAAGCACCCCAGTGAAGTATTTCATTTTGGTTTTTAATCCTCACTTAAAACCTTGCAAGACATATTTGCCTTACAGCGACATGCAGAAAAAGGGCATCTTGCATCCTGAATTTTAAAAGAGCATTTCTTGCCTGTATAAAATCACAACAGAAGATGGGCTTTTAGGAAAAACTATTTTGAATTTTTAAATACATCAGTAACATTACAGTATTCTTGCAAGAAAGACATTTCTTCTTTTCCACTCAGCAAAATGTGATCCTGCTGTTAAAATTAGTGTGCAGCAATCTCTCATTTTACAGGTTTTGGGAAGACAACACTGAAATAATAGTGCTTGCTTATAGGCCAGACCGTGTTATGGAAGGGTGAACTAGAGTGAGTTGTAGTCAAGCACGCCTTTAAGATCATTGTCTTTTTAATCCTCTTTTTCAATACTTTCGTTACTCTTGATTTTTTTTTTGAAAGAGAACAGCTCAATCAGGTGTTTTTTTTTAAAGTGACCTCTTCAGATCTTGTTTAACTGTCTTTTAAGCTTAAGTAACTTGACGCCCCCAAGTTTCTTTGAGGTTAAAAAAAAGTAAATAAAATTATCGTAAGAGTGACATTTTTATATAGATCCTGCTGTGGATGTAAAAAATGTTAAGACTTTTTTTAAGCAATAGAAAGAAGACATGTCATGAGAAAGCGGAAGACAGGTAGGAATGTTCTTTTATTACAGGTTTGAATAACCCCTCCACCCTCCAAAAAGTTGGACACAGAATTTTCACAGGGAAGGTCATGTGTCATCTGATGGTTGTCTTTCTGCCTTGAAATTTCTTCTATATGTTAGAAATACCTGACAATGCAATAAAATTTATGGGTTTATTTGTTTTCCGCCAGAGGATCTCAAAAGCCCTCTTGATACTCCTGACATGTTAATCTTCACGTGACTCTAAAGTGTTTCACAAGGGTAGTTTTGAGGGTGTATCTCAACTTTGGTACTTGTGACACTGGAATTGAATGATCTGCCTAAATTCATAGAATCTTTTTGACATCTTCTGGGATAATCCCTGTGATTCTTTGAGCTTTAATAAATTCCATAAATCACGTGCTTTCCAGAATTTTAAGCATTGTGTTCACTGTGTTTGGTCTTCTAGTTAGAAATTTACATGTCCATGACATTACTATTAAATGTGATAAACACCCAGTGCTGCCATCTGATATGCATGGGCAGACCAGTATGTCCATTTTAAATGATGGGGGAGCTTTGCATTATGCTGTGGGGTTCAGATCAGGTTGCAGGATGGATGGCTTGGTGTATAAAATGAGCATACAGGAAAAATAAAAATGCCACACAGTTGTGTTAAATCTGTTTTAATTTTAACAACAGCCATCGAGTCTTAATCCTTTTTATTGTTTTTAAAAATTGTTTCTGTAGGAAATTTTGGGAAAGGTTTATTGCCCTATGTCATGAGAATGAAAGTCTCCACGGTATCACATTTGAACAGATCAAAGCTCAGTTGGAAGCTTTGGAGTTAAAGAAAACTTATGTGTTGAACCCACTGGCTCCCGAATTTATCCCTCGAGCTCTTCGGCATCAACATTCAGCGAATACCACCAAACAACAGCAGTCACCACCAAAGGTAAAGTTTTACTGATCGTGAATTTTGTCAGAAAGTGAAAGTGAATGTAGAAATGCCTTTTGAGAAATGATATAAAAGGTTTATGGAACAAGCTGTTATTTTAAAATGGCGTCAACGTAATCAGATGTGAATGCGAATTCCAGAGGAATCCTCGGCATTTTCAAGTGAAAGCTCTCGACTTGTATTATGGCTTGGGGTTGTCCAAGCCTTGTTTCCACACTAAAACGTATTATACCTTGGGTCACTCTGGCATGTTCATTGACTGGGTTGCAGTGACCCTGACGAGCTTCAGCCGTGGACCTTAGCCTTGGTATTTAGATAAGCCAAAGGAAACCCTCTGAACAGAGGCAATTGCTGTCCCGGGCATCATGTGCTCTGACTCTACGCCGAGAAACAAGAGATCGATATGGACAGTGGCAGGGAGTATAAGGGAACAACGAAATAATTGCCAAAAGTGATTTGGTTTGATCTAAACCCCACATTTGAAATTCAAGGACTTACGTAAGATAATTGTTTGATTTAATTAAAAATATGTTGTAAAACAGTGTATCGCCTAGATTAGCTCACTGATAATGTCCTTCAGAAGGCCAGATTTCATTAGCATCAAGAGGGCAGAAAGATGAAATTGCCACTCAGCCGTAATTTTATCAGCTGTTTTTATGAAAGTGGATAAAGAAGTGATGAAAATACGTACCTTCCTTAGGATGATAAAGAGTAACACTAAATTTTGGAGCTTTTTGGGGGGGTGATACATTAGTAATCATTTCCATTTTAATAGTTCTTTGTAGTTTATTTCAAAATCATTTGAATTATAATTTAATTAAATTGTGTTTAGAGATGCAAATAAAATGCAGGTTGTCAGCTTTATGATGAATTCTGTTGTACAAGAAGGAAGAAATGTATATATTTTCCATACCTTTGGATTTTTGTTGCAGGCTGTATCATTTAAATGAAATTCTTACAACAGGCTTTTTAACTTTAATGGTACAAAAAGGAAAGCCTTCCCTCTGGCAGTCCTTCCCAAAAGAGCGTTTGTAAGTGAGAACATTTGGTTTCTTCATCAAGATGCATTACTTTCTGAAACAAACACCAGATTTCTAAAGCATCTAGTCATGTGTCAAAACACTAGGCTTACAGAAAACCGTAAATTAAAAAATTATTGTCTTTAAAAAGTCATTGCTGCACTCTCATTTTTCATGAGTGCTTCAGCCTTGAATGCATTTTCTTTAATAATAGAACATCACTATTAGTATTTTTTGTTTTCTAAAATGAAAGAGAAGTATTTGAAAATGCAGGTATAGTACATTAAAAATAGGGGGGGGGGAAGTGAGTGTCTTGCAAAAAGGCTGTTCTTTATTTTTCTTCCAGTTTGTTAGTAAACTAAGCACTTGTGCTGTAGAAATCAGAAGAGACACTTTCAGACTGCCAGCACTGTATTTTCAGTTTAAGATCTGAAGTGTTTTAACCACCTATATCATAATTATAATGAAATCTCTTTCCTCTGAATACAATTGACAGCTAGCATGTGCGGTAACAGCAGTAAAGCGAGCAGGTGATACTCAAACACATACAGAACATGGTTGTGATAAGTGATACATTTCCCTTTGCTCAAGTTTTAAAAGCAGATGGTTAGCTTTGCTTATTTTAGACTTCCCAAGTACAATATTTAACATTAAAAGATGTGTAGGGAAAAAAGAAATTAGAACAGCCTCTGATACGGTGTTTTGTGGTGAGTTTATGGACATCTGTGCAGCTCAGGGCTTGTTCCTCACATGTGATGAAAAGTGATTTTGTAAAAAAGGCACCTTCTTATTCAGCAGAATTGCTCTTGGATTTATGCAAGGACACTAAAAACCTCTTTGCTGTTTATTTTTTAAAGAAGAAAAAAAAGTTTCTGCCTTCGCCTGCTGTTGTGTGGCGTGGCTGGGGATGGGGGCAGTGCGGAAGGAATGGCAGAGTCGGAGAGGCACAGCCTTTATTAAAGGTGATGATGTGGAAAGGCAAAGTTTTCAGAACGGGAGCTTCCGGCAGGGTAGTGAGTGCACAGTAAATTAGACTCTGAATTTTACAACTCTGCCTATCTCCTGCTCACTGCCTATGCTCCAGCTTTTCGGCTGGATTCAGGCACTTAATCGGGATGCATTGTTGTCCTAGATATTTATACAGTCGGTGAGGACCACAGGTCTGATTAGGTCTCTGGAGAATACTCTCTTCTCCTGTCTGTTGACTAAAGGGGTATCCTAGGAGTGATGAGGCTGTTAAGTGCCCGAAGTCACCTGAATCTTGGTCTGAGTTTCCTCTAAGTGCCTTTATGTAATGTGGATTTTTATAGTCTGAAGGTGGAGCGAGGTTTTAGAGCAAACTGAGTGTATCCGCGCTCCAGTGCTCTCGGGCAGCATCAGTGAAAGTGTAGGTTTAGGTGTTCTGTAGATGGGTAGGGAGATTAACCTTGGTCTGGAAATCTTTGAGAATCTTAACCGTTAAGTCATTAATAGACTATAATAAAGTCATTAAGCCATCGAAACTATTAAAAGACAAAAGAAAGCCAGCACCTCCATTCCCCAACTTACAAATGGCCCCAGTTGACTTAGATTTACCAATCTGATACTGTTACATGCTGAAGCTGCAGTTCAACAGAACAACTGTTCTTACAAATTTATGTAATTACTTGCTATTTCAGTTTTAAAAATATGGCCCCTATAAAATGCAAGTATGGTAGGTAGAACAGAGGTTTGTTAGACTTCTGCACAGAGAGCTTGATGCTAACCGACGGCATAACAGATACAGAAATGCCTTGTACTAACCATGAGTGATTAAGGCATGTAGCTCCTCTACATTCTTAGACTGAATCTTGCTCTCTTTGGAGAATAAACAGGTTTCTTTTGTTTAAGTACTACAATGAAAAGCAATTATTATTTTATTTTTCAATTATTCATTTTGGAAATGAGAGGAAAATTCAGAGACCAGTTCTTTAATCTGGTTTCTGCATGAGTCAACATTGTCAAACAGCCTGTCTTTGTACCCTGACTAATTTGCTCAGTCTGCTGGAAAACTGCCTAGACTTATCTCCTGGGCAAGAAAAGTTTTGCAGCATCAAAGGATTTTTAGATTTATTTTAAATTTGTGAATGTACTTAGGTCCAGATTAAGGTATTCCTTTCCTGCAAAAGACTTAAGAGCATACCGGCATTTCAATATGTGCTCACAGTTTATGACTATTCACTAATTAGTTGATGCTGTAAACTCAGGAGCATGTGGGAGGGGTAACTCAGTTCTGTTAACCTCCTCTTCTAACATACAATTCACCAAGGAAAAGCCGTTTCCCAGAGTACTCTGGTTCTTGACTCTACTATATTGCATTTCTGGGGGAGCAGTCACCATGGGGCCAAAGTCCAGAAGCAGATATGTAAGATGGGGTGAGGAGGCAATGTCTACTGAGGCTGGGTGAGCAATGGAATAAAACTGGTGGCAGCTACTTTGTCTCCAAGGTTCTTGAGTTGAAACTTGGAGAAGAAAATGGATCATGCTTCCACTGAGAGCTGTCGTGAAAGAGGAGTGCTGAGGGTTACGTTAATACTGGGTGCTGCTCCTAAAAGACGTGAGAGCGGGAAATGAAATGGTGAGAAAGGAAACTCGAAGTAGCTTGCTGTAACTCTCCTTGGATCTGAAAACAGGCCTTGGGAGGGAGTATCCCCAGAGGGACTGGTAATGACCCACTGGTTAATTGAATTAGTGGTATTTAATGTCCAACTTTGTGAGTTCACAGTCAGGTGACGGAACTGGGCAGTTGACTAAAATGTTGGGCTAACTTCTTTCAAACTCTGTTTTATATTTAATTATAATGTTCACTTGAAATAAAAAGCTTTGGTTTATGTAAGAATGCAAAGCATTACTATTATTGTTTTTCCTTTTAAAGGGCAAAGTCCATCATCATAACCAGAATGACCATTTCCCGCCTGATGGAATTGGTGAGTATCTGTGCTGTTACTGAAGGAATTCCTCTGAGCTCACACCAGCTGGCTTCAGTGAAGCTGATACTCAATTTATGTCAAGTTACTATCTGGTCTGTTCTCCATCTGAAAGCCATTTACTTCTTGTGTGCGTTTGGGAAACAGGTTATAGACTGTTAAGTGGGCATTAGGTGTTTCCGAGGCTCTCCCTTTATAGGTGTTGTGCGCACTGACTTCAGAGCCTTAACACAGCATTCTTCTTGGCTGTGTTTGAAATTCATAATGCAAAATACTGTACCAGTGTATTTGCCCTATAAGAGTTAGGATGTTCTATTCCTGTCATGGTTTGGGTGGGTTCTGTTTTACCTCAGACCAGGACATTGTACTGTCACATATCCAGATATTACTGATCATATTTTTGCAAGGTAGCATGCAACAGGGTAATAATTTTGTTACTAATTTGAAAAAGCACTAATTTAAAGCTTGTCTGCTAAAGAAAGGAGCATGATTCTAGGTTTTGATGCAGTGTTTAGCAGCTGCTCTGACTGTCAGCATATTTAATTGGTTTGGGACCTTCTTTCATTAATGCAGTTACCAGCTACCCGTTTCTCTATATCTCAGCTCGTGTCTTCTGCCTCTTCAGATTTTTGAAATGGGATACAGAATTTGATTAATGCTTTCTCTCGGTGTATCAGACCTGTGCTGTTAGAGAGTTGCACACATACTTTATACAGATAGATGCTATTAAGATGAAAAAAGAAAGAAATGGTTTTCATGTTCTTTTTGTGTATATAACGTCTTTTATTTGTCTGTGTATATCTTTTTTTTTTTCTTTCTTTTCAGTTCAGCCCAATCCTTCTGTTCTAATTGGAAATCCTATCCGAGCATATACTCCTCCCCCTCCTCCTCTGGGACCTCACCCCAATCTGGGGAAATCTCCAAGTCCTGTTCAAAGGATAGATCCGCACACTGGGACAAGTATTCTATATGTACCTGCTGTCTATGGAGGAAATATGGTCATGTCTGTGCCTTTGCCTGTAAGAAAGCATTTTCTGTTTACCTCTCCCCCCCTCCCCCCCAATTATTGTATGTAAAAAAATGAATGCCAAAATCAGTTAGTGAATATTCTGCAAGCATTTTCAGCGCTTTACTTCAAATACTTCGGCTTAGCTGGCTCTCCGAGTGGATGTGCAGAGGACCACCAGAAAATGAGGACTTAAAAACATTGCCCCCACAAATAACTCCAGGCAGCCTAAAAGCAATTTCATGTTCATGTAATTTGGTGTATTTTCGCAG
Organism: Charadrius vociferus; assembly: GCF_000708025.1. Lineage (NCBI taxonomy): Eukaryota > Metazoa > Chordata > Aves > Charadriiformes > Charadriidae > Charadrius > Charadrius vociferus. The sequence continues at coordinate 2,098,996 of NW_009646934.1, read as the reverse complement.
CTCTGGGTTTAAGCACACCAGTGGGATCTGTCTCATCTGACGTGAGATACCTGCATCTGAATTAATTGCCTGGTCCAGTTCTTAATCATTGGAGAGACATAGGCGATTCAGACAGAGCTTGTTTCTCGTTATTGGCTTCATACAGTTTAAATTACCAGCTTTGGATGTCTGCAGTGCAAGGTGTCTGAACTGAAGTGATAAGAAAAATAAGCATAATGGGATGTTTTCCCCTTCCAGAACCTTGTAGCAAACCAGTTTCCTCTCCAATCCTTTTCCTTAATGACATTTGAGAACACAATGAAGATCCCTAATAAGGTCTTTTAGACAATATTTATGTATGGAATTTTGCATTACAAATAAAACTATCTCACCAAAACTTACACAAATTAAAGAAGCCGTCTGCTTTATTTTTAACCTCCACAGTCACTTATTGCAGGAGGACAATAGGGAGGAAAGAGCAAAGGCTGCAGAAGGGATGTTGCGGGTTGTACACAGCTCCTGAACTCATGAAGGACATGGAACCCACACATGCAGATGTGTTTAACTCCATGTGTAGTGCTAAACATTGGCATACAGTTCATTTGTTTTTTAGTAATTATGTGAGTCCTCTATCGTATTTAGGTTATGGATGCTTTGTAGGGGACTTGCTGTAGAAGCTCTGGTTTCAGTTGTGTATGTTAGATCAGCGGGCAGCTATAGATTGGTTTTCTTTGCCAAGTCAAGGAATTTTCCTTTTTCCTAGCTTACTAGAAATCTGCATTTGATGGATAAATTTAAATGCAGTGAGAAGGCCAGCAGCTGTATCTTTGTCATGCTTGCTCACATTATGTTAATATCAAACGAAGATAATTTAAAAAGTTCTGTCTTATTGTTCCAAGGTTAATATATTTTTATGTGTTTCCAATCAAAAGAAATATATTAAAAATAAGTATTTTGAGCTCACCTTCCCTGAAGATGGATTTTTTTCAATTAATTAAGTGGGAAGACTAAAGTACTAATGATACAGCTGCTTTTGAAAATTAGCTTGTTGGAGATGAATTGAGATTGTACAGATGCAACAGTAGCCTAAAGCTAAAGTTCAAAGTGCGCATTTCAAGGGCAAATACTAACTTAAAAAAAGAATTGCTTGAAAGTTGTTACACTTACAACAAGTAGGGACTGAAGGAAAATGTGTTTATGTTCATGTAAGATAAAATGATCTCTTAGCTTTGTTTAAGGCAGTTCCCATATCCAAGGTAAAACCATGAGGAGGTGGTCTGCTGTGACCAGTAAAGGATGCTTCGTCAGCCTGAGCGTTGATGATTACTTTTCCTGCACTCTCCTTTTATTCTTACATTTTCCTCCTTTTAATAAATTCCCTACAGGGTGAGATTGAACTAATTTGATCCAGAGCTGTCTTCCTTTGCATTCCTTTTAGGAATAAAATTTAAAGCGCTGTAAAAAATCCCAACTTTTTTACGTGCTTTCAGGAGGTGGATTTTACTTCAAATATTTAGGAAGGTGATCTGCAATATGTGTGCCATGTAGCATAGACACTTTGGAGTGGCCCTGTCGTTCTTAACATGGATAGTCTCTTGATTCTGCCAGTAGTCCTGTTAACTTCACTAAGTGTCTTGTGGGTGCAGAGGTGTGGTATGCCCGCTCATTCTGTGTTAGGAGATTGTAACGCTAGGTGGTAAAGGGACCATAACGAATCCCTCAGGTTAGAGGCTTCTCTGTTTCCCCCCTGAGACATAGCCTCATGTCTCAACTACCAGGAGAAAGGGCTTTTTATTTTCTTGAACTTCACCCGCTTCTATTTATTTAGAGAAGAGATAACATAAGATTTACTAAAGTACAATTTGTCCATCAGTCTTTTCTCCTGAAATGTTTAAGCCACTGAAACAAGAATGGGTTTTGATACGTGGGTTTTTTTCCCAGGGTAGTCCTTCAAGATCTTTGCTCTCTGCCCCTTGCTGCTCAGCCTCTCCTTATTGCTCTCCCTTTCCAGCACCACCAGTAGTGTTAGTGCGTCAGGTCATCTGATGCATGGAAAACTGCTCGTTGCTGGTCTGATATCAGTGTGCTTCTTACTTTCCTTCCTTCAATGCATCGTAACAGATTGTTGTTTTTTTTTTTTAATTCTGTAGGTGCCATGGACGGGGTATCAGGGTAGGTTTGCAGTTGACCCTCGAATCATTACTCATCAAGCAGCTATGGCATATAATATGAACCTGTTACAGGCACATGGGCGTGGGTCTCCTATACCTTATGGCCTGGGTCATCATTCTCCCGTTAGCCTAGGACAACAGCAGCAGCTTCAGCATCAAGACAAGGAGCAACATGAACAAAGTCGAAATGGTTAGTTGTTGAAATTGCCTTGCAAACTCGTTTTGTTTTGAGGGAGTTTGTACTTTAAAATAGGGTAATGTGGAAAGCGTTTTTTGTTTGTCTCTTTTAAGACATCAAGGGATGTACAGAGTTGGGGAAGTAACCTGTGCTTTGCCTTTACAAATAGAAAAAGTAAGATATTGTGGGATTCAGAGGAGGAAGTAAACAAAGTTGGGCTGTGTGTCTTGAGGGTATAATTGGTCTGTCTGCTTTCTGCAGTCCAGTGGTAACTACTGCTGATGTTATTTGCAATTATGTTGGAAGAACGACTTAGTGATGATTAACGAACAAAGGGCAGAGATTAAAGAAAAGTGTCATTTGGGTAAATTATATTAAATGTCTATGATGCTGTAAATGCTATACAAATAAGTCTAAATTTTCTGGTGTCTGGAAAAAAAAATAAATTTCCATCGAAACCAATTAATTTCTTAAATGTTTTTAGGTAAAAGTGAAAACACTGCTGGACCTGAAATCAGTAAAATTCGAACACCTGAGAAGAAACCTTTGGAATCCAAGCAGGTGGGTTTGTCTTGTTTGGGTTTGTGGGTGTGTTTTGTTTCATTTTGTTTTTTTAATACTCTCTCTCTTAATGAATTTATTACTTACTGACATGTTTTTTGTTTGTTTTCTTTAATGCGAAATTTCAAAGTTTTTCATTCTCTTTTTCTAGGTTGACTTAGAAGCAAATTCTCAGAATAGAAGCCCAGAGTCACGTTCCAGTGTTGGTTATCCTAATGCTAAATTTCATCGCAAAGATAATCTTAACCCCAGGCAGCTGAATCTACATCTCACCCCACCCCACTCACAGTATGCAGTTCCCAACCGCCACTTCCAGCACCTGTCACAGATACCGAGGCAGCCGTATCCTCTGCAGCAGCAGCAAAACCTTTTAAGTCAACAACAAAATCATTTGCCTGAACAACAAAACCAAATGCCACCCCAGCAAAGCCAGGTAGTCCAGCAGCATAACCATTTGAGTCAGCAGCCTCCACAACCTTCGCAGCTTTCCCCTGCTTTCCAGGCAGGCCTCAGCCAGTCTTTTTTTAATAATCCGATTCCCCACCGACCACATTCTCCTGCTGTAGATGCTGTGATTTCAGAACAACACCCCCCACCTATGTTACAAGAAGTCAATAATCCTTTGAGGCCTATTGCACAGCACAACCCTGTTCTGCCAACCCACTTGAACAACTTCATTGAAGAGAATCCATCAGGAATGCCCTTAGGGGACACTTTAGGTAGGTGACTTTTCTTTATTTAAATTCAGAGCGTGCAATTATAACTACATTGAAGTGAAAATGAAGGGAGGTATTTACCTTTTCAGGCGGATTGCTCTGAATTGGGTCATTGCTGGGTTAGTTTCCATAAGTAATGTCATTGAGCATAATTTGCTGCCTGAGGCATGTTTGAATATTCAGCACTTTATTAGAAGATTCATGTTTATATGATTTTCCATATGATTTAAATAACCAGGTTATACACTGCAATGCAGTTAGTGTCTAATAGGCCCTGGAATATACTGTATAAAAAGTATTCTTTTTTTTCTGACATAAAGATCTTTAAAAAGGGGCATTAGATAAAATTTTTTTTTAAAACTATTTTTGTAGATCGTATGCATGGAAATGTAGCTTTGGAAACAATAAGGCAGCAACAACAAGCCAGGTTACAGCAATGGAATGAACATAATGCCTATCTCAGTCAAGGCACTATTCCATATCAACACCATCACCATCCTCATCTACCACATCTTCCTCAGCAACCAATTGGATTGCATCAACAGCAGCAAGTTAGGGCAAACTGGAAACTTGCCAGTAATACAGAAGATGAAACAGAGGCCACATATTCAAGGTATTTGTTTACTGAGTCATCAGAGCGTGTATAAAATTGAGCAGTGGGCACCTATCTGTAACACTGTGAGCAAGTGCAAGACACTTAAAGGTATTGCTTTTTGCTGCTGTTATTATGAAGGTTAAAGTAGTTGGCAGGCTGACTTACAACTATGTTTTTACTGTGTGTTATGCTTTATTCTGTTAGTATATTGGGTAGTAAAGCTGTAGTGGAAAACATACTTTTATGGAGCTTTTCAGTGCGGTATTTATGGAATAAGGAATAGATAGTAACAACCTTGGGTTTATAAAAGAGGTGTCTGAGTGTAGTTAAGGCCTGTTTAAGTTGTAAATTCTTCAAATTGAATTAGCAGTCTCAGATTTCTGTGCTTGAAAAGAAACAAACCAACCCCTCCCCAGACACTGCTCCCCAATAAAACGTAAACTTTTATTCTTTTTCGAAAAGCCTTTGCTTTTAAAAGCAGATTTGAAAAAAAATGCTTATATTTAAGATACAGCATTAGGGGGCAAGAAGGGAAGCTGTTGAATATAAACAGGAAAATGGTCCCAGCAGTCATCAGCTTTAATCATGTATATTGTAAAGGCTGGATTTTTAAATTGCCTCTGTTTACTGTCATCTCCCACTATGCTTTATTTTCCATCTGGTTTGTTATAGCCATGGTAAAGCATCTAAGTGCTCTCTTATCTGACTCTGTGAAGTACTGACTTGAATATTCTTGACCTTTTGAAGAAGTCTGGAAGTATATTGTGCAAGTGAGGGGAATCCCTGATTGTTCTGGGTTTTGCCTTTTAAGGGGTTAAAATTTTCTTTAACTATGCAAAGTTTTTTACTTTGTATAATAAAGCAGGAAATCCTTACCTTAGTTGTCTCTTAAGAGATAACAAAAAATTGATTCTTCTGACTGAAAAGAAAATCTCAAGAGTTATTAAAACTTTGAGATGATTCGGGTAGGTATTTCATCCAGTTAATCCTCTTGTGCCTAATTTCTGATTGCTCACAGTCATATCCTTTGAAGTTAGGGTCAGTAAGCGCAAAGATGAGTATATTTAAATTCAGTGTTTTGTGCTTTGAGTTTTCTCCACCTCAAAAAGAGTGGGATTTCAGCAAAACATTTTTTTCTTTTTCTTGATACATTTATTCTGTCAATACAGATTCCAGGATTTGCTCAGAGAACTGTCACACCGTGATCAAAGTGAAAGTCGGGACTTAGCCGAAATGCCACCCCCTCAGTCAAGACTGTTGCAATACAGACAAGTTCAGCCCAGAAGCCCACCAGCACTCCCTTCTCCTTCCTGCAACTCTAACCACAGCGGTCACTTTCCTAACTTCACTGAAAACAACAGAGACGTTGAAATACCCAGTAACCCAGCATTTCAGCAGCATTTACCCCAAATATACAATCCCCCTTTCTCAATGCCATCTGAACATATAACCCCATCTCCCTTGAAATACCTGCAACCTGATGGATCGTGGACTTATGCTAACCTACAGCAGAATCACCTTATGGGGCAGGGCTTTCATTATGGTATACCTCCATTGCCCCATAGGTCGCAACAAAACCCTTTTATACAAATACAGAATCATCAGCATGCAGTCGGTCAGGAGCCATTTCATCCACTCGCATCTCGAGCAGTATCTGCTTCTTCGCTCCACAGCTTAGAAGAGGTAGGCATTTTTGTCTGCATATGCAATTGTCATGTCATTTTAATATCAAATTATATTTTAAAGTGGTCATGAATGCAAGATACCTCAGGTATTGAAAGCTCACACTGGGAATTTCTGTGCGGTAAAAATTTTCTCTACGTCTTCTCTGTTCACCTTGTGCGTATTCGTGGTTCTCATCACTGCAGGTATCACATTTTCTCTACTAAACGGGAGGTCTTGGCTTCTTGAATGTTACTCAGAGTTTTCTTGCAATCATGGCTCTATTATCTGCATGTCATTTATCTGGAGTGCAAATTAACCGCACCCCAGGTGAAAACTCACAAACTGACTCTCTGGAAAGTCAGCTTGACTCAGCCAGCCACTTGGCTCAGTATTAAACTGTGAATATGGTGGAGTTACTTTCCATACGAACTTGAGACCAGAGCAGTACAGTTGTTTCAACATGGTCCAAAACCTGATTCAGTAAATCCCGCCGTGCCTGATCTAATTCTGGGCAAAACCGTCCTCTGTATTTTGGGGGTTCAGAGTGTTGGAAATCAGTGCGGAGATACCCAGCTGTGCTGCGTGGCTGTGGGTCCAGCACAAACCCTGCCACACCACAGCTGGCTCTATCCCTCTCGAGCTTTTTTTGTTCTGGACTCTTAAGGGGGTGCGTAACGGGATGCAGACTGTGCAAGCACACACAGCTGGGACAGGTCACGTTCTGACGGGAGTTTTTAATCCCTGTTGGAATGCGGAGTGCTAAGGAGTGTGTGACACATAGACATGGAGTATGCTGGAGCCAGGTTGTGTTCCAGGAATGTTAGAATTAATATTCTCAGATAATCTTGCACTGACTGCATGTAATCCAATATTTGTACGTGAAGTTAAGTGGCTCATTCGGGGATGTGATTTTGTCAGGGTTTTTACAGAAGCCGTGGGGGTATCCCTGCTCATCACTATCCCACATAATACATATTTAATTGTCTTTTGACTTCTGAAAATAGAAAATATTTAGTTTATGTGCCTGAGCAAAATAACTAAACTTGAATTCCAGTGCATTTTACAGATTTCTGTCTTATACAGATCTGGAGAGGTTAATGGAGTCCTCAGGCCCAGCTAGAGCTGTGGGAAAGTTTTATAGACATTTAGAAAGTCTGTGTCTCGGTCGATTAGGACATACCACCTTGTCTAAAATCTAATACGTTGTGACAACAGTTAATGCCATCAGTACAGCGGGATGTAGGAACAATGGCTTTTCAGCACTAATAAACTAATAAATAATCCTATAGAGTTTGTGACAGCTCTTGCTATCTGAAGACAAATAGAGTGGGCCTTTATGTAATTAGTGCAAGTTCGTTTTAGTTCTTATTTCTTCTTCCTTTCAAAATATGTGACAGAAATGCCAAATGCAGTAGAAAAGTTACAAGACAGACTTGCTTGTAAAGTTTCCAAGACTGCTAGTTCAGCTGGTAGGTAGGACTGAATACACAAAGAAACCAAAATTCGGTTTTAGGTGTATTTTTAACAGAGATCCCTCATATAAGGCAGGTATCGGGGGAGTGTCATGACTTTTGGTATCCTTACTAAACTGCTTTCTCAATCACTATTTATAAAACTGTTCACTGACTTGATACTTGAAAGCTTTTGCATGTATTCAAACCAGATTTGAACTGCATATCAAGGGGAATATTTTAAGTTACTCTGCCTGGTCCTTTACTTGCAGGTGTCCAGAACTTTGATAACTTCCTGATTGCTTACCAAAGTTGTCTGTTAAACTCAAAAAAACAAAACAAAAAAAACCAAACCAAAACAAAAAAAACCAAACCAAACCAAAACAAAAGTGTAGTTTTTGGGTGTGGTTCAGGCAGTAACTTCTGAATTCTTTGTTCATTTGTTTGGGTTTTTTTTGTTCTTGTTTTTGTTATGGAAGAATATGCTCAAGAGAGTAGAGTGACCGGCTATCTGAGGGCTGTTCCCTTGATATATCATGATAGTGTGGCGGCTATAATGAGATATTACAGTTTTCGTTCATGCACTTCTTTTTTTTCCTGACTATTTTTTGTGGATGATATAATAACAATATTGGGGCATTGCAAGCAAGTTAATCTTGAGAAAGTTTAGGGAGTCCTTAAATGCGAACTCTTGCAGCCAACAGGTTCATTAATGGAGCTCCTGCCGTTTTCATCTACGTGATCTATAGGGTTTATGGAAACAATTAGTTTCTGTGGTTTCAGATAAAATTCTCTGCGTTATTTCTCCTGAGGGCACACACTTCTCATACATACATGAAATCCGATGTACAAATGTATCATGCTTCCCCCAAATCCTGGTATACCACTCACTCATTTGTCCTTTGGAAACTGAAAGCCATATTTTTCCTCTGTGCGTTGTAATTGAACATTTTCTTTTGCTCTTGTATGTTTCTGTGCTTCCTTTGCAAATGCGGAGTATCTCCCTCCTTGCCATTTGGCACACCTCCCACGTAGGAGTGTGAGATGTAAAGGTTGCTGAGAATTAAGGAATCTCAGTTGACACCCTTTGCGCTTCCTTTAGAATTCTGTGTCTGTTTTGTGTGATTAAAATACATTATCAGTGACTGCAAGATACAATGTATCACTTGAAATATATTACATTTTTTTTTTCTAAATGCAAGGGACAATTTTTTTCCTTTTTTCTTTTGTAAGACATTGCAGGGGAGAAAATCGGATGGAAAGATGGTATTTGATACATGCGGTTGAATAAAAGGAGCAAAAGGCCTTTTTTTGTTTTGTTTTTCTGTTCACAGTATGAACCAAGAGGACCAGGCAGGCCGTTGTACCAAAGAAGAATTTCCTCTAGTTCAGTCCAGGCTTGTTCTGAAGAATTAAGCACTCCTCAAGACAGTCTTGGTCAGTGTAAAGAGCTTCAGGACCACAGTAACCAGTCATCTTTCAACTATTCATCACCTGAGTTGTGGGTAAACTCCTCCTCATCTGCCCCGTACCCAAACATTCCATGCAACGGCGCCAACAGAGCAGTCCCACCCCGGGAGTTGTTGGGTAGGTACAGACTTCAGCTTTGCTTCTCTGCTTCTCTCTCTGTTCTTTTAAGTAGACTATTTGGGCTGGAGCGAGCAAGTCTAAATGAAAGGGTTTGGGGCATTTTTTTTGTAGTTTTGGGCTTTTGGGGGGTTTAGGGTTTTTTTAATTGTTTTTTTGTTTTTTTTTTTCTATCCCCAAAAATGTTTTCTGCCATCTCTTCAAATCCTGAAACTAACTTAAGCAAAGATTTTTGAAGTATTCATTGTCTTAGGAGTTAAAGGTTTGCTTAAAGTAATCCTATTTTCATTTGCTGTCTTTTTAACATTTCGGTACGTTGCTGATGTCTAAAGGAGAAACTGTTGAGTACTCTTCATCTGCAAAAAACAATACCGCTTTTTAGTCTTCTCACACAAGTTGTAGTAAACCCACATATACTCTTACAGTGGTTTCTAATGCAACTGAGTTTTTGCTAAAAGGAGCTAAGGTAACTGGTGGGGTTTATTTGCAAGATAGATTAGTTGTTTCCAGAATCTGTGATATTTCTTGTTGATATTACAGTCAGGGGGAGAAACAACCAAACCCAAATTAGTAATCTCAATGTATTTCCTTGTAAATTCTGGTACTTCATCAAAGTAATGCTGAAGTTTAAACTCTCGCTGTGGAAAAATGACACTGGAACCTGGCTTCCCTGGTGGTAGTAGCAGTGCTGGTTGGTTTAGCAGAGAGAAACTAAATTAACTTTTCAGGGATTAAAAAAAGCTGCAAGCAGAGAGTTGGAGCAGTGCAGCTATTCTTCTGTTCTCTGTATTTTTAATGTTTGTGAAAAACAAAATTACCAGGATAGTATGGTTTCTTCTCCATGATTTTGCTTTGAGGTCTTCAACGATAATTAAAAAAAGATAATTAATAAAAACATGAACAGTTTCAATGTGAGTACTGAAAACATTTAATAATGTGAAAAATTATTTATAAGCCAGTTTTATTGCCCTTAAAAGATCTAATTGCTTTTGGTCAAATTTTATAAACCTAAAGCATCTTGTAATTTCATAGTATAGTAATTGTGAAGTAGAAACATGCAGTGTAGACTGAATGAAGAAAATGCTGTTTAATCAGTGACAGCACTGAAATTAAATTCCTAATATGCATTTTCATTTCTAAAGTGTGAAAGTGTTATTTTACAAAGCCACGCTTATGGCAGCCTCTTGTGTGAAGTTCAGTGCACCTCCTTCAATCTATTTATATTTTAACTGAAAATCAAGGAGCTGAATGCATGACAGTACATGTCATCAGGAGTGCGTCCATCTCTGAAGTTGCTCTCTGGACCCTGTGGCTATCTAGTGGGAGCCCAGGAACCCTGGCAAGAGTACCTTGGGCTCAGCTGATACCGCGTCTCCTTGCTTTAATGGAAAGGCTGAGAACATCTTTGCAAGTAAAATCCTCAGAGGAATAAGTCTATGTGAAAAGTACTGTATCTACACATTTGCTGTCAAATAATAAATCCTAAACAAAAGGAGCAAGTTTCGACTAGTATCTGCATTTGCTATGAAAATATTTTTTATTGTAGTTAAGTGTGTTTCTGTTTTGTAAATACATGGATATGCAAGGTTGCCCTGTATCTAATAGTTCATGCAAACAAATCTCTGGGTTTATGGCCGCTGTGCTTTTCTGCATTTACAGCTCACTGGCTGTGATGATCATATTTAAAGCCCAAATGTGTTTTATAGTGCTAAGGGTTAATGACCAGGAACTTCAGTGTTTCTGCTTACTATTGATTTTTATCCATGAAATAAAACCCCATGAGAATGAGATGCTACAAACTAGTCCTATGCATTTGTTGCCTGAGAGTGAGCAATCGTGACACCAGACTGTTCACGGGTTTGTATTTCCTGCACATCAGAAACGGCCGCAGCACAAGTATTCAGTTAAATCAGCGTGGATTTACGGAGGGCAGGGAGAGCTGCTCTGAATTGCTCGGTGGTCTTGTATGCAGGCGCTTTCCAAAATTGCAATTGGAGACCTTGATTTGTATCGCTTTTTCTGTTGATAGAAAGGAAATGATTTAAGTTCTTATTCAAGATGTTTGTTTCATATTTTTTCTTCTGTTCGACACCTCTACCACACATAGCTTTCACCTCTGCCCCTGCTTTTCATTACATGCCTTCTCTTGAGTGCTGTGGTTATTTCTGGGAGGTTTTTTACTTGTGTTCTGGTTGGGTTTTTTTTGAATCGTAGCAACCTTAGCAAAACTGTTTTGCTTGTATTCTTTCCGTATTCATTTTTCTACGGGTTGGATTTTTTTTTTTTGAGTACTTTGATCAAACACAAGCCTGTGTGTGACCCTTCCAGTGAGAAACTTAACTGTATGCTTTATGTTTCTCTATTTTTTCTACTTATTTGATGGTACGTTTTTGTATGTGCACTTTATGCATTTAAAGATTGAAATAATTACAGAATATGTCTGTTGCCCAACTCCTAGGCTGTTTTAGATAGAACATATACCTGCATTTGAGCGTAGAGTTTCTCTAGCTCCACAAGACAGCAGAATTCTCCAGACAAAAGTAAGATACCTCATTAGGATTCAGGAAACTCGCTTGAAAGCGGTTTTATACCTATGGTTTAAAGCACCATTTTTTCTGATAGTTACCGGAGTTGTTAAGTGTGGAGCAAGAACATATCAATTAGCAGGAATTCATTCAGACTAAAAAATCAATAATTAGTTGGTTGGCATTCAAGAGTCTGAATTGCTGGTTGAGAATGAATTATATACGGTGCTGTAAATTTTAATTTTAGGCTATTAAGCTATAAAGCAAGAAGAATGAAGTACTCTTTGTGCTGTCTCAGCGGATAAAGTGTTTAGAGTATATCCCCTTCTGCAGCAGCTTACCTTCAGCGCACCTGCTAAATCCGCCTGGGCAGAATCGCGCGTTCGGAGGGACGAACTCTGTAGGTACACGGGTGTGGAGAAGGCGTTTAATAATGTCGGTCTTCTCGGCATTGCAGACAAGGATCATACAAGATCCAATAGTTGGAAATGAAGCTAGATAGCGTAATAAGACATTTTCTAGGACCCAGAGCGACTAAACACAGACCGGTGGTGGTGGTGGGGAAGGTTACTGGGAGAGGTAGCTCCCGTACCCCTCCGTTCTTGCTCTGGGGTTGCTGTCATAGATTTCCTCAGTTGGAGCTGTTCATTTAGCCAAACTCTGGTTACTCCTTTCGCAGCTCCTCCACCGAAGACGGTCAAGCCCCCAGAGGAACACCTGAAGGCCGAAAACATACAGCTCTCCAATTCCTTCAACTACAGCGTGCTGCAACACCTCGGCCAGTTCCCCCCGCTCATGCCCAACAAGCAGATCGTGGAGTCGAACAGCAGCAGCCAGCAGAACGCCGGCGGGAGCAAGCCTGTCATGTCCTACGCAAGTGCTCTGCGGGCTCCGCCAAAGCCCAAACCTCCTCCTGAGCAGACAAAAAAGAATAGCGACCCTTTGTCTTTGTTTCAGGAACTTAGCCTAGGTAGTTCATCAGGTAGCAATGGCTTTTACTCCTATTTTAAATAATCAGATTATTTTTTTTAGAGAGAATTTAATTTTTATTTGTGTCCGTAGATCTAAGATAGTTGGGGCTTCACCTGTAGTTGCAAATATTCCCTTTGTTTATATTAGTAAATATATCCTCACTTAATTGCTTTGCTGCTAGACTTGCAACTAATTTTTTAATTATATTCCATTATTTTGCATTTTTTGATGTGGGTCGGTTTTTTGGAAGCTTTTCTGTAGGAAAACACACACACGTTATTTTTTAATTTGTGTAATGTTAATGATATGTTGCATTAAACTAGCAGCTGAGAGGTTACCTGTGCAACTTTAAAAAAGGAAAAAAAAAAAAGGAAAAAAGAAAAAAAGGAAAAAAAAAAGTTTGTCTAAATTGTATTTAAGAAGATTGTAAGTAGCATTTACATTTATTCAATAACATTAGCATACTATGCTGGGTTTCTGTACCAGAAATGGCCAGTTAATGTAAAAATGTATGTTATTTCTGCTTAAATTCATTTAATTTTTTTTTTTTTTTAAAATAAAGGTGCAGCATCTTCTAAATACTTTCAGTTTTATCAGCTTTTTTGTGAAGGGATGCTGCATTCTCAGACTTTTATAGGTTTAGATTCTGTATGATGTGGTATTGTATTTTCCATCCACTGTAGGGTAAAGTAAAGGCATTCTTTGCAGACACCTATGCCATTGTTTGGAAACATTCAGATAAAAAGTATTGGTATACTTTAAAAAAAATAATAAAAAAAAAACACAAAAAAAACCCAAACAAAAAAAAACAAACAAAAAAACTCTACATTTTATTTTTGGACAAGCTAGTAATATAAGCTTGTTTGAAAAGTTAATTTGATAGGTTTTTTAAATGAATCATGAAGCTGAAAATAAATTTTTAGGTATGTTGGTGCTTAGTAGATTTAATAACTATTTTAAAAAAAATGCGTGAATTTAGTAAAATACTTTTTCGTTTGTTTGTTTAATTTTTTTCCACTATGCATGTGTAAATGTTTGTAATCTGGCTTTTTCCTCCCCCCTTCTCCAGTGGTATAAAGAATTGTGCCGCTTTATTTTTTTTTTTTTCCGGTAAAACTTTTGGTACATTATTTGATGTTTACATTAAAATGTGACATTATACAAGGAAATTCAGATATTTTGCTAACTGTTTTGTTTGAGGAACATCATTAAAGAAGAGATTTAATGTTTGTCAAAGCTGTATCCAAATTAATCTAAATCTTTTGGGGATAAGAATGGTTACCAGGTTATTTATCTACATGAGTTCTGATAAGTTCTCCACAAACCTGGCCCTTTAGGGATACAAACTGAAAAAAAAAAAAAAATTATGGGATATTTAAAAATTAAAGAAAAAAGTGTGAATGAAAACTCAGAAGAGAAACTTTGTCCATAAAGATTTCTGGTCTTGCGCACTGTTCGTACTTCTGCAGCTGGGGAGATGGAGAAGGGTGTTTGTATAGTTTCTCCAGATAAAGTAGTCCTCCTTTTACACTTGAAGAAATAACTTTAAATCTGGGAAATATTTTACAGGGACTGAGCTGGGTGGATTTGCGGTATTCCTCCACTCGCTACATACGAGAATTAAAATTTTAGAGCTGTGTGGGGGTGAATGCGGATTTTTACAGCTGTCCATGGGACACATTACTAATGAGCAGTGGCTGCTGCTGTATTCAATCAGATTTTTGCTCTGGTTACAATCAGGTTTTGTTTTGTTTTGTTTTTTTTTTTTTTGCATTGGACTTCATGTTTTAAGGCAAAGGTCTTTATATAATGGGGTTGGTTTAAACTCAGTACACTGCAGAGGTTTGCATATAAATTTTTATTATAAATCTTTGCTGGTTCATGATTCAGAAACTTATCTGAAAAACTTTTTCCTTCTTTTTGCTGTAAAGAAAAGCACGCATAACTCATTAATTTATTTCCTAATGTCTATACCAAACAAAGGATGCTGGGAGAGGGGAAAGCCCCTGCCAAGTTACGCTTAGCACTTCAGCGTATGGCATCAAATCAAGAGGACCCAAAAATGAGCGGAGGCCAAATTCTGCAGCCTTGAAGCAAGCAAAACTACAGTTAAATGGGTTTTTGCCGAGCTGACGGTTGCAGAAATAGGTCCATGGGAAATTCACTTGGAAGGGTCGGGCATGCGCTCGGCGTAAGTTCGCCTCGGTCTTCTTATTTCAGCGGAGCTGTGGCAGTTCTCCTGCCCGGAGCGCCTGGCGCTGCGCTCGGAGGAGGAGACTCCGTCTGCCTGCGCGCTGTAGTCTCCGAGTTCTTGATGAGGTGTGCCAGGCTATGGCAGAGGAGAGGTAGGGCTCAAATGCACTTCACTTCGCCGAGTCGGCATTGTAATTTCAGGGGTTTCAAAATCACTCATTTATATGGAGCAGTCTTTTGATTCTGTTCACCATATTTGAATATTAAACTAATAAACATCACTTGTTAATTTACTGCTATCTGTCAATTAGTTAAGGGGGAGATGGTCACATCTTGCCACATTTTGTTCTGTTTTACACCGGCATTTTATCTGCACTGAAAACATTGTGGATAAAAGGAGCATTTTTCTCTCTGGCTTACGATTTCAATTCTATAACTTCATGAAAATCTCTGCTGGTTTGGGTTCCAGATTTTCCTCAGCGCTCTCACCCAGGAGTTTGGGGATGGTATTGTAGAGATCTTCTGACTACCAGCTTTGGAAATGGGTAGCATGAATCAGTTGCATTTCTTAGAGTTAATTTTTTTCCGAAAGATTATTTATTTTGAAATAACTTGTCTAGCCGTTATATGTCACGTATATAGCCCTGAGTGAGATCTTTTCTGTTTAGAGCAAATTATCCAATGTTTATTGAAGTCATAGCTGTTTAAAAAAACCCAAAACTGTATCGTAAACTCTTCTAGGGCTTTAATTGAACTCTTATTAAAGTCAAATTAAGCCTTACTGATGGCTCCGGTGGGCACTGGCTCAGGCTGCACTGTAAATATGGAACTGTTGCAGTTACAGTGAAAATTCAGAATTACGAGTTTAGATTCTCGGTTTGTGTAAATTGTCTCAACTCAGAGGAAACGAGCGGAGGCCTGGGCATACACACCAAGTGAGTGTTTGGCTCCTTCATGTTTTTATAGCTAAAATGGCACACTTAAAAGTACAATTGGTGCCAAATCCCATGCTTCTTGTCCAGGAATAAACCCCCATTGTTGTCTGTGAAAAATTGAAATGACGAGGTCATCATGATCTAAATTTAGAAAGCTTGTATTTAATATCAAGAATAAGTTCTGGTTTTATTCTCTTGTAATTCCAGTTTTTCATGAGGAAAATCAGGATGCCTCATGGGAGGTTGTCAGTGTGGCGCTAAGAACTAAAAGAATTGAGAGAAAGACTTAAAAAAAAATTATGTGAACTCAAAAGAATTAAATTTTTCTTTTTTTGCATTTCAAATAGAGCTTCCACCCTTTAAAAAGCTCCTTACTGAATGCAGCTGGTAGGTTTCCCTGTATGTGTCTGAAGACCGAATTCTTACGAAGCGGCAAGCTTTAGACTTGGCCTTACTGAGTCCAAAGGAAAGCGGAGGAGATGCTGCTCGCTTCCGTGGGCACAGAGCTTACCCGGGAGGGGGATTCCGAAACAGCGGTTACACCTTTCGACGGTGCGGTGCTTCCCTTTGGTGTCCCGGTATGCCGTTACCGTGTGGATAGGGATGTGCTCGTCCACCGCTCGCTCCGTTTGCCTGTTTCTGCATGGAGCTCCGCTGCAGCCGAGGCCTCGGGCAGAGCTTTCCTGGTGTGTCCCCGTCTCGCTGCTGTGGCTCTCCGGCCGCTGTGTGCTCATCGGTTGTGTGCCGCACTCCCGTCTCGGTAGGATGCGTAAGTGCGGGGGACCCACCTGGGGACACGTTCTGGGGTCTGCCCGCAGTGCCGAGCTCCTCGTAACCGAGAGCACATCGTGGGGACAATTCCCCTCCCCGTTCCCTAGCAGAAATCGTCACCCTTTATAATGCTTAGCTGCTCTTCAAATGGCAGCCCGCGGTGTTTCCACAACGCAACTAATAAATAGCTGTTACACAGAAACGCTGGCTAGTTAGAACCAAAGCTCTGCCATCCATATTTTCTCCTGGAAGTTGTCATCTAGCGTAGTTGGTACTGTTTTACTTAATTGTGTGGGCTATGGCATTGCTGACCCCAAGCAGTACACCAGTGCTTCCATCGACGTTATGAACCCTGTGAGTACTGCTCCCTACTTTGATTAATTAATGTTTTGTTCCCAGATTGGTCAAGTTCAGCTGTTTTTTTTTTTTTTCCCCACAGAGATCACGCTCTATAAGCAATTCTTTTGCTATGTATGTAATATCTCTGAGTAGCACTGAGAGCAGTGTGTTTGACCGCTCTGAATTTTCTTTTTAGAGTGAACTGAAGCGTATCAGAGTCCACACATTTCCAGAGCCATAAGCCCACGGTGCTTTGTGCTCTGTCCGTATCATCGTTCAACTCATTTCATTTGTTTTGTTAGGTTTTGGAAGTTTCTAGTTTTCCTAGAAAAACTGGGGACAATTAACTTGTCGAGACGGATGGTGGTGATCTATGGTCCCTATAAAAATTTGCACATCGTATTCCTTGACATGAAATATGGGCTGTTTCTGTTGGTACAGCAATGCTCGCGCCAGCATCGTTTTGTTCGTTGTGTCAGGGAGCAAGGCTGGACTCATTCGCACTTTTATTTCATTCGAGAGAGGTAAAAGGATTTACAGCAAATGCGATGGAAATGTCAGTTCGGTGTGGGTGGGTTTTTTCTGGCAACTTCAGCTTTAGTTGAGAAATGTTGAAAAGTTTTTACCTCATTAAGAATTAATACATGCTTCTGATAAATTAACAGAAAATGCTCTGTGATCTGAATTATCCAAGACTAGATAGAAGATGTTCTCAAGTCTATTTTCTGTAAGACTTGCTCCTTCCTGAAGGGCAAATGCTTTCACAGGAGACCTGTTGTAAACCCATCAGGGTCTTCCCAGTGTTCCCAGTGAGACCGGTGGGAGTGGATACACAACTGAACCAGAGCCCCAGGGCGCAGCCCTGCCAAAACAGACTTGGGCTGCCGGGTGGGTCTGGTAAAAGGAAAGCAGGCCAGAAAGCAGAGTTTATTCCCTTCTCTGCACTTCTTTGTAGAAGGCAGAAAAGCAGCTCGCTGTCTCTCTAGATGCAGCGTGTGCGTAGGGGATGTCTCTGTGGCTTGAATTTATGTTCAGTAGCTTCACTGGAGCCAGAACATCCATCAAGCCTGACAAAGCGAGAACAATCTCATCCTCAACTTCAGTCAAAACAAAGACGTGACGCTCTTTTCTTGCCCCTTTGGTGATAATGGAAAGGGAAAATAATTTGAATAGGTGCCTTTAAAACCAATTCTGTTGCTGCGAGTGTAATTTGTGGTACAGAACAGCCTAATACTCCAGTATTTAAGTTATAGAATTAATAATACAGCATTCAAAGGGCCGCTGTGCCCCCATGGAAAGCAGAAGCTTATTTTAAGCGAAGTTGAAAATGAAGTTTATGCTATAAACAGTTTCTGCGCACTGGTTGGGGTCATGGCACGCCAATGCCAGGATGGAGCCCGAGGGCTCGGTGTCCATCTCCAGGGCCCTCCCCGGGGCTGGCAGGGCGCAGCGCTGCAAACAGCCGTCTCTTGACGTTGGTGACCTCTTGTATCAGGGGTGTTCCTCAAGAGCTGTCAAGCCCTGGAGAGAAAGTGCCCCTCTGCAGCGGGGCCGAGGACCTCGTTGCGGGGGGGAGCAAACATTCTCAGATCTTTCAGACCTTCTGGAAAGAATTTCCACAGCCGCCAAAGTAGGAAGAAAAAAGAGGTGATGGCCACAAGGAAGCAACAGAGTGGAAACGGATCAGTGAAAAAAAGAAGTACTTAAGTAAGTATTCCTGTGCTTTTATCACCTACATGCCAGGGTGGTCAAACACCTGAGCATCAGGCGTATGCCGGCACTTTTCAGGCATAGACTAAGGGAAAAGTAGGGTTTGTACCAAGATTTCTGAATGTCCCTTTCCCTCGCTGCATGCACCCATCTCTGCACCCTCGCACGCTGTAAACCCCCGACCTGCGGGCTCGGGGCGAGCTCGTCCTCGCCGGCCCGGCTGGGGCTGGGTCGTTCCTGCTGCTCTTTGCCGATAAAGGCTGGGCTGCGAGCTCAGCCAGCTGCTCGCGAACAGGCGGTTTTGTGCTTCGGGGTTGTTCGTCTGGCACCTTTGCTGCACATTAAATTCACACAACGCAGCATTTAAAAATAAGGGAAGCAGATTCGCTCCACGCCTTGTTCCTAACAGCAGATCTTACTCTTACATAAACCAAAATCTTCACGCCTTCTGTTGCATTGACTCTGGGATTTAACGCTTGGGCTTCGCAGTGGGGCGGGCAGACTTCAGGAACTGAAATCTCACAGTGCTGTGTCACACGCGATGCCCCGGGTCACCTCCGTGTGGGTGCCCTGAGGAGGGGACGGGCAGTGATGTTGGTTTACGGAGTGGCAAATGGCACGTGCCCGAGGGACCCATGACCGAAGGTGTCCATGGGTCTGGTAGCGGCAGGACCAACGCTCAGGATTTCATGGTGGCTGGTGGTGGTTATTTGTTCTGCAGATTAATTTGCCCTTCCTCTCCCTGGTGCGTGTTTCCCACTCGGTTCTGAGGCCATCTCCCAAACCCACAGGTGCTCCTCTTGGCTGTGCTGCCGACAGGTTCCTATCCCCGTTTCGCTCTGATGACCCCCTGCCAGCAAGAATGTTTCTTTCATGTTTTCGTGCTACATTCCTGAAGTTTTGGTGGTCGCTCACTGCTATTTGCTCAGCTGAGAGAATGAAAGCTCAACTGAAAGCTCAACCCCCACAACATTATATTCTTCTTTTTCCCTTATGAAGGCCACTTACTTTTATTAACTCTCTCAAAACATTATCATGTCCATGGCAGAGAGGTTTAGCTATGGCAGAACAAACCTGCTGTAGGAGCAGTGCCTTTCCCACTGTGAATACCAATGACCAATTTAATGCACAAGTCCCTTGTCAGCGTTTCTTAATATCTGGAAAATGAAAATGAAGTCATCCACATGCTTCTCAGTCTTGCAGGGACCATACGAAGTAGTGAATGATCAAAAAACTCAGAGCAGAGAGTGAATCAAGCTTAGCTAGTTTATGAGCTTTAGGAGGCGTCTAGCTTAGCTGTCTTGAGTTGCCACCTGTAGGTTTGGGTCTCGCTGCCGTGAGCTGTGTGTTTTCTTTGCCCCATGAGTAAAGTGAGCCCAGAGAGGCTGTAAAACCTCTGGATCCAGGCCAAAGCCCAGCACTCACCGGGAATCTTCCCATTGCCCTCACTGGGGCTTGGACGAAGCAGTTCAGCCCTGGCAGAAGTGGGAGCGTGCATGAGACGGGTGAGACCTCCCAGGATGTGTTTATCTGAAACGTGGACAATATTGCTCATGACTATCGCGAAGGGGAGTTAGCAGCTCCTTGGCTGGGCAACAAGTTGGCCCATCAGGATAAAAAGCCACCTAGAAATTCCTTTGTCCCAGGAGAGGCATTGCAAGAGAGGGATGGTGCTTTGTGTGGACAAAGGGCTTCCCGGGGCCACAGGACATGCCACCGGTCAGCACTGGGTGATGGACTTAGTCCTGTATCCCCACACCTCGCTTGTCTCAGCCCACTGCATGTCCACGGTGAGGTCGTTTTGATAATGATGGGAATGGTTTTGTGCCTGCCGGCTGCTTTGCTTACATTAATCTGTGTTGTGTGTGTTTGGACATCCCACCCCGGGGTCAGCCACCGCAGGGGTCGCACCAACGACTTTCCTTTCTGTTGTTACATGTAAAGGATCTCCCTAGAAACTAGCCTCTGTTTTCCCGAACAATGAAGATGCAAATTAAGAATGTCAGCTCTGTACCCTAAAATAAGATTTCAAAACCATTTAGCATTTCACAGTGGTTCGGTGACAACTTGAAGACTTGCAGTTGTCTCTCATGATGAGAGACAGGCAGAGTTCCCAGCTCATACTCAGATCTGAGTGCCAATGAATGCTTTATCCCAAAACTTTATAATATACGTGTTATTTGTACTGCTTTTCAACTTCAAAGAGCTTGAAAAATATTAATGCAACTTCACAAAAGGCTTCTGTTCTCACTGCCACTCCGCTGATGGGGAAACGGAGAGATGCCTGAGTCTGGCTGGGGGCTGCCGGGGCTCAGCGCGCCCGGATGGGGTCTGACCGACGGCGGGGACATGGGCAGCCCCTCGCACCAGCACGGAATTGCTGAGTAATTTCTTGAAATTTTTGGATATGTCATGATTTCTTCAAAATGATGAGGAATTTTCTGTTCTGAATTCTGTCTGGTTTTCTTTAGAATTGTGGACAGGCAACCGCGGAGGGAAAGACGCATCCGTTTCCCGCCCACCTCTTGGCACTGGGGGACCGTGGTAGTGCAAAGGGCTCAGCCGGAGGGGCTGGGGGACCCCCAGTCCCCCCCCAGTGCTGTGGGTGGCGGCAGTGGAGCGCTGCAGGGGCTCTGCAAGACAGCCAACCTCTGCAGCATCCCCCATCAGCTGTGCCTCGGGGTTCTGCCAGCACGCTTAAACAGCGATGCACTTTGGTAGTGTTTTCGGGGCTGACTCTCCTGGGTGTTTCACTCTTAGTCCTTTCCTTCTTGGCAGCTACCTTGAAGGATTTTTTCCTAACGTGTAGTTTTAGATACGTATGCAGGGAGCAAAGCACCGCATTCTTAAAAAGCCCATTCGTGAGGAACAAATGAGAGCTCCGTATGGTAAATACCATCCAGAATTACACTGTCATTCTGGACCTGGCAGGATTCGATGGGCCAAGTGATTCATCCATCAAAATCATTTTCCAGAAAATCGTGCTGCTGGAAGATTATGCTTTTTATTAAAGGAAAATATTACTCTTAATGTTCAGTACTTCTTGGCTTTGCCATCAAAGTTTAAGCAGAACAAAAAATACATATTGCAGGTTTTTTGTGCTTAATTCAAAAGAACAGAACTGCAGGGTGTAAATTTGTAGGAGAAATTTTTGTCCCAATGCTAGGCAAAATTGGGTTTGGGGGTTTGGTTTGGGTTTGGGTTTTTTTCCCCCCCAAATTTTAACAGTTTAACAGAATAGCATGAGGATCTCCAACTTACTTCAGAGTGGTGAGCCAACCCTTCTCGGGGAGGTAAAAGAGCATGACACTTATGAGGAAACGGACTCCCCATGGAGCTAGAATTTCTCACTGTCTCCCTCTTGACCGGGTGAGGTGTAAAAGCCTGATATCCCTCATGGATCTGCTCTTTAACCCTGCCCACACCAAATATCTTCTCCCTAGGAGAGCTGTGCTCTCCATGGCATGGGCTGTCTCACAGCCGGGTTTCCCCCTGGCTGCATCAGGCCAAGGCAGCCCCAGGCTGGCACAGAGCAGTGCCATTCACCCACGACCCCCACTGGGGCTGAACGTTCTTTCTGCTTCCTAAAAAAAAAAAAAAAAGGAAGAAAAAAGAAGAAACAAAGCACTAATTAAAATTGAACATGCCTTGGTTCAGTAATGACTTGGTTAATGGGGTGCACGTTGTATAGTGAGACCCAGACATTTTAAAAAATACAAATCTTTTCAAAACCAAAACTCTTTCTGGCTTTTTTCATGGGTGCTGGGAACATCAGTGCTCCGGTTCTGCATCCATGCAGGTCTCCCAGGGGTTCTGAGGGAAGCGAGGCAGCGCGATCAGGAGGAGGGCGATGCCGCAGATGAAGAGCAGGACGAAGGAGGCGCAGGCACAGGCGAAGGACCAGGAGTAGCTGTACTCAATCCAGACTGTCTCCTCGCTGTCGATCATCCTTTTCACAGATTGTCTCATGACTTCGACAGAGATGATGATGCAGAGACCTGAGGGAAGATAGGAGCAGTGGGTTGAATAACCAGCTGTCAATTTTTCATCCTTAATTAACCACCTCATCTCTCTTTTTGCATACAGGAATTGCATTGAGATTCACAGGTGAGTCATTGACTTCAATGTTTGAAGGAACCAACGCTCACAACTGCTGAGGGCTCTGCTGTAACCCCGGCCCTCCACGTCAGCCAGTGACTTGTTGAGTGTGATCTTTTAGGCAGGCTTGGATGGGAAACTCAAAGTGGTGGGGGAATAATTGTGTTCCCCAAGGAGCTGTTCCAAAGGTTGAGTAAGGTTTTTATTGAGGTGACAGTTTGCACCTCTGTCTTTCAGTCACTGTGGCATGTCAAGGTATTACTAGCTCATGTAAAGATGCGGTCTTCATGTTTTTGGGAGACAGCTGTGTATTTTGGGCCTGGGTCAGCTGTTTCTTTGGTTTGAGTCTTAATAAATGAGATAGAGTAGTGTGCATCCCTGGTTTGGACTGGGGCCAGCACTGAATATGCTCAAAACGCCCCTTCTAAAGGTAGGTGGAGAAAATGGAGACAAGGTGCTGGTAATAGTTGCTGAGCATGACGTTCTCAGAGCTCCTCGGCTGAAGCACCACATAGGAACTTGTAGCCTGAGGGTGGTTAGGAAGAAAAGGCCCCTTTCAGGGCATTTGTAGAAGTGTCTCCATCCTCCCAGAATCTATCTAAGGTGCTCTGCGTTGTCCTGTGAACTGAGTGCAAGGATGTGAGTGCTGAGCCTCCTACCTGCGAAGGTGTAGAACATGGATGCCGGCTTCAGCAGATAATCCCTCTTCTTCCTGAAGGATAAGAGGACGCAGATTGTTCCGATGATTGCAAAGCCAACGCTGAAGATGGCAATGGCTGCAGCTGAAATGCTGTATTCTGCCAAAGCAAAACAAACACCAAAAAAAATATGCAAATGTATGCAAATTTTGAGCATGCTCCCATCCGCTGTGGTGACTTTGCAGTAGGTCAGAGAACTATGTATCCTCCTGCTGCTGCGGAGAGGGGGCTCTGGTGAACTGAGTATTTCCCTCAAATAAAAGTGGGGGCAAGTATTGGCCATGTATCTTTTGAATGTGAAGGGTATAAAAACTGAGCAGGAGGGGGAGACCCTTTCTGAACACTTACTGCAAGAGCAAGAGGCACCTGTGTTGGTCTGGTGAAGCTCTCGGCTGGAGTTGTTTTAGCTCTGCTCCACGGATGTGATGTGTTGAAGCCTTACTGGGCTCCACGCTCTCGTTTCTTCCATCACTCCACACTCTGCTCTCAGAGAAAATAGACAGCTCTCTGCTGTTTTTATTCCACGTCGGTATTGCAGAGCCCCAACGAGGCCCCCATGCACGGTGCCCATGTTGGACCGATGCAGACAGACAGCTGTACGCTCCGTGGGGCTCAGAATCGGAGCAGGCAAAGCAGGCAGGAGGCCAGAGGTGAAGTGTTCGCAGAGCACCTTTCCCCCCTCCCCGCTCCCTTACAACAATGATTTCCAGCTCTGTGCAAATGCGGCTTCTTCAGGGCAAAGAATCAAACCCTCCCTAAAATGTCCTGGTTTTTGCTAAGCCAGCTGAGATGCGCGCTGGACACTTTCCCCAGCCGAAGCACACTTCAGTGCCTGAATGGCGGGGAAGAATTGCTAATTGAATAATTCAGGCCTTCATTTACATATTGCATTCGTTTTCAGATTAGTTTAATATTTAACACAGGTAGCCATGCGTGAACATCACAGTGCCTGATGATATTTGCCTTTCAAGCCATTAAAAAAAAATATCTCCCAGGCAAAATCATGATGAATTTTTTTGCCTGTTACTAATTAGCTCCCATCAAATCGTAGCTATTTCTGCAAAAGGGAACAGCAGATCACTCTTTGTTCTCATTGCTTTTCATACCACTATTTTATTATAATTTCCGTAATGTTTCTCTTTACTATGTGCTGGAACTGCCTGAAAGAGTTTGTTTCAATGTAAAATCTTTCGCTGGGGCTTAAGCATTTGCTTTTACTTCAAAAAAAAAAAAAAGTTCTTCCTGATTTTTTTCTGAAACGACTAAGCAGGGGGCATTTTTAAGATCAGATGGCTGGATCTGATAGTATATAAATGAGCAAAAGCAGGTAGCTCACATATATGCTCTTCTATCCACTTAAAATTCCCAGTCTTTCCTGTCTTAGGAAAATGCTTTTTTTCGAGAACCTGTTTGCAGGGTTTTCCACCATTATCATCTCCACTGGAAGGAAAGCAGATTGTTTAATATGTGTAATGTAATCATCAGCTCATTTACTCCATAGCAAAATACGTCGTGTGGCAAACAAGAAAGGAATTTGTACTTAATGAGAGGGTGAGAAAGAGAGAGGAGCGCATTAGATGAGTGCTAAAAATATTAGGCTTTACCAAGGACTTAGTAGAAATGTGAAATTTGTTTGTGAGAGACTGTTTTCAAAAACCCACGCTCTGTAAACACTGACTGTGCGTGTCTTCGTAGGAGCTCTGTTCCTTCCTACCATTGATCGCTCTGGTTTTTACATGACTTTCATATAAAATCAATATGAAGCATAAAATTCCTAATGGTCTTCACAGAGTCTCTGTACTTCTTTTCAGGGTCAAGACTCTGCTTGGGGTATGATTTATTCATTTAGATTTTATTAATGTCTTCTTCCTTCGATGGCAAAGGCTTCGAGCGTCG